>NC_086206.1:2552727-2871818 GCF_035770615.1 Melospiza melodia melodia | reverse complement strand
TGAACACCTGGTTTAAACACTTCTTACAGCCCCCCAGTGCCAGCAGAGCTCTGCCCTGGCTGCCACACCAGGGCAGCAGCACTTCCCCGGCGCTCTGGGATAAAGACTGGTCCCTCACATGCGGCTCTCCTGCTCTTTGACATTCTTCTGAGGTGAGGAGGCTGCATCAGCTTTTTCCTCTTTCTTCTTCCCAGCCTCATCAGTGTTGGTCTCATCCTCCATCCTTTCCTTCTTCGCTTTCTCCTCCTTGGCCACCAGGCGATAGTTGATGCCCATCCCGATGAAGAGGTAGGTCCCGGCGATGATCAGGACAACCCCACAGGCCCAGTATGTGTACTTGTAGTCACCATACATGTCATTGAGTTTCCCTAAAAGACAAGAGTGTACAGTTCAGCAAGAAGCCCCCAAAGCAGCTCCAGGTCATGAAGATATTCCCAAGAGCAGCCCAAGCCCATCACCCTCACATTCAGACAAGGACCTGTCCCACATTCCTTTACTCCCTGCTCCCCTACCCTGTGCCACGGGTTCAGATCCCACTTCCTTGGCCATTCCTCAGTGGTCTACAGACTACTGCCCCAGTGCCATGGGCTGCCCATGGCTCAAGGGAACCCACCACCACTCAGCAAGTCCAGGTAGGACAGCCAGACTCAAAGAACCATAGAATCATTAAGGTTGGGAAAGACCTTTAAGATCAAAGTTCAATCACCAACCCAGCACCACCCCACTAAAACCATGCCCTCAAGTGAGTTCTCCAGGCACAGCACATCCTACCTAGCACAGGGGGTCCCAGAAGAACAGGGCAGCACTCCACGATGGTCACCAGGCCAACAGCACTGGAGAACCGCTGAGCTCCCACCAGGTCCATCAGGGTCTCAAAGAGAACCGAGCTCAGCCAGCCAAAGGCGTAGCCAAAGAAGCCAGCATAAATGCAGAAGCCAGTATAGTTGGGGGACATGGGGAGCAAGATGTGGCAAACACCATTGTAAATAATAGCAATGGCAAAGAAATATTGGATGCGGGGTCTGACCCACTTGGTGTTTGCCACCAGTCCCATGGAAGGTCTGGCAAACATGTCCACAAAGGCCAGTATGGAGAGCAGGAAGGCTGCCGAGTCACTAGGAATCTTCTTGCTCTTTGCATAATTGCTGAGGAAGACCAAGGGAGCAAACAACCCGAAGAACATTATTACATTGCCTGACAGATAGAGCAGGAAGCCCCTGTGTTTGAATAGAGTCAGGTCCAAGAATTTGTTGATTGTCTTGAAGACTGAGCCCTTCTCTTGCTTGGCCTTTCCATCAGTGAGGTCTGTGCTGGTGTCACCATCATCCTTTTTCCCCGCTTTCCCATCCTCCTGCTGTGCTTCCTTATTGGTCTCTTTCTTCTGAACTGGCTTGGGACCTATGGGCCGCATCAGGGATCCAGCCACGCAGCAGTTCAGCAGGAGGCTACCCAGGATGAGGAAGCTGCCACGCCAGCCAAATATGCCAAAGAAGAACTGGTTGAGGGGTGCCAGGGTAGAGAGGAAGACAGGGCTGCCTGCCATTGCCAGCCCATTGGCCAGTGGACGCCTCTTAAAGAAGTACTTGCCAATCATGGTTAAGGCAGGGTTCAGGTTGAAGGCAAGTCCAAGACCTGCAGGAGAGAGATAAGGGGCTCAAGTCTGGGGTGCCTCCAGCAGCACTGGCAGAAGGGCTAGTAGGACAAGTGGGGTTTTACTTCTGGGGAGTTCACAGCTCCATTTCCAACTTAGAATCATGGAATCATTTAGGTTAGAAAAGTCCTCTAAGAAAATGGAATCCAACCATCCCCCCAGCACTGCCAGGTCCCCATTAACCCATGCCCCAAGTGTGACATCCACATGCTTTTTGAACACTTCCAGGGATGGTGATTCCACCAGTGCCCCAGACAGTCCATTCCAACAACTGACTCACCCACTTCCCAGCTGGCGTAAGCAGGAGTCAGCCCCTGCTGCCAGCTAAAGAGGCACCCAGGCAGCGACAAGAACCAGAACTCATGCAAATTCAGACATCAACTCATAATTACTGGGTTGAAGTTGCTCCTTTCACTGCCCCACTAGGGCAGAGCTGTCACTTACCCCCTATGACCCCAATACAGAAGTAGAGCCCCTCCACCGTGTTGCAGAAGGAGGCTGCGGTCAGCCCTAAGCCGGAGAGGCAGCCGCCTACCAGTATGATGGGCCGGCTGCCGTACTTGTTCACCAGGATGCTGCTGATGGGACCTGGGCAAACAAAGGAGATGCACCAGAGAGGAGTTATCTTTGCATGACAGACCAAATACACACACAAGCACACTGCATCTTTACTGCCAGATGATTCCAGCTTTCACATAGCTTTGTTTCTCCCAGGGAGTGAACCGGGGTAAGGGGAAAGGACAGAAGGTTCAGAGGCAGCTGGAGACAAGAGAATCACAAAATGGTTTGGGTTGGAAGGGACCTTAAAGATCATCTTGTTCCAGCTCCTTGCCCTGGGCAGGCACATTTCCTACTAGAACAGGTTGCTGCAATCCAACCCGCTCTTGGCCATTTCCAGGGATGGAGAAGACACAGCTTTTCTAGGCTTCTCTGTGCCAGGGCCTCATCATCCTCATGGAAGAATTTCTTCCTAAATATCTAATCTAAACCAACCAATAAGAGAGAGAAAATTATGGAAACACAGAAAGCTTTGACTTCTGTGAGCAAGTTGCCTTCTGTGGGCTGAAAGAGGAGCTGCCCGGCCACCACCTGCCCCCAGAGACAGGGCTTTGGGACAGGCCAAAGCCACCTGCCTCATGCTGCACTGGGGGCTCTGCCCTGCTTGCAGCCACCCACTCACCATGAGCTGGGGTCTCAACCACAAAGCAACTGCACATCTCCTGACAGAGGTTTCTGAGCAAGACCAGATGAAGCTGTGAGGAAACACCTTCTCTGTGAGCAAGTGGAGCTCCTCAGGGCTTGGGGAGGAGCAGCAGTGCCCCAGGAGAAGGGGTGCTTCTGTTTTCACTGCTATCCCTAATGCAGACAGGGGCCAATTGCCCTTTTAAGTGCTTCAGTATCAGGCGCTTTAATCCAAAGCAAACAGTGATTAGAGACTGCCAAGCATGCTCTACAGACACTAAAATGTATTTAAATTCACTGAATGAACATCCATTGAATATTAACAGACCTTGCTCTGCCATTAACAGACAGAGAGGTTGTCAACATGTTATTCATGGGTCCTTGGACGGTACTTGACCTTTTTGCCCAGTTTAAACAAAGTCTGGAGCAGGTTACAGAAGCCTTGGTGCTGCAGAGCCTGCTCCCAGCCTCACAGCATTCTGCTCTCTGCTACCAGAAGCTCCAGTGCAATGCCACCAGGGATGGGCCATGGCTCTGGCTCCTGTGAGAGGGGGCAGCAGCAGCACCTGGGAGCTGCCACACCACAAGGTGCACAGAGCACTCAGCACTTTGCAAAACCTGAACCTTGAACTCAGCAAATGTGATGGCCCTGAAGAGTCTAAATGCAGCCACAGCCTTTCTTCCGGGAAGTCCCCCTGAAAACAGCAGGCTCCACAGGGCAATCAGCAGGAAGCCACGCAGCTGGGCAGTGCCAGGTACTCTAGGGGCAATTCTCCTCATCCCCCCCTTTTCTAAAGGAAAACAATACCCATACCTGTTTGCTAGATTCACTGGAAGTGTTTTTGACTAAACGTTACCTGATCGAACTTGATTGCTCAAGCTGCCAAAAACACGTAAATAATGGAATCTAATCCCAACATGGGGCTGACAAAGGAGCATTTGACACCATGACATCCATGCATCCTGATGGTGACTGCACAGGGCAGCTGGAGGGAAATGTGCTGCTTCCTCACACCTAGCCCTAGCCAGGACAGAAGCTGCCCCAGCTCTGTGAGATTTTACTACTCCAGAGGATGAACTACTTTTTCAGCCTCCAAGCAGGCAGGTGTCCTAGGAGACAGGGAAAATGGGATGCACACTGGGACTGCTCCAGTTCAGACTCTGTAAAGGGTCTGGTTTCAGGCAGCAATGAATGGGGCAGCAGCAATTCCAGTGCTTCAGCAGCTGGGGGATGAATAAAAAGTTCTGAGATGGAAGCGATCCTCAAGGATCGAGTCCAGCTCCTGGCTCTTCGAAGGACAAGCCCAACAATCCCACCTTCTGCTTGAGAGAATTGTCCAAAATGCTCCTTGAGCTCTGGCAGCCTTGGGGCTGTGGCCACTGTTCTGGGAAGCCTGTTCAGTACTTGACCACCTTCTAGGGAAAAATGCACCCAGGTAGATCTGGGGTACTTTCAGCATCTCTGCCACCAGCATATGGCCAAGCAGACCAAGACCAGCAGCTGCTGGAATTTAATGGCTACAGCTCAGTGAAAGCAGGAGGGACAGAATCATCATGGAGGGAGGGGGACACGGGGACAACTGCTAGTCCAGTACTGGAGGAGGGAGCTCTTACCCCTGCTGCCAGGCAGCTCCAGACAGTGCCCCCAGAAGAGCCAGCTCTGAGCTATTGGGAGAGGAGGAATGGCCCAGATTGGGTCTCATTAAGGCAGGTACAGGGTTTACAAGCTTGTTACAACACTGGAGCAGGGAAACGTGCTGGTCGCTTCGCCAGCTGAGCGAGGACAAAGCAGAGCCTGCAGAGGAAAGGCCTCGTGCTCAGCCGGGAGCTGACGTCAGCTCCTTTGGATGCACAAATCCAACAAGGCTGCAGGCAACCTGCCAGCTGGGGACTGGCAGCAGGGACAAGCTCCCACTTGCCTCTGAAGTGGCCACAACAGCAGGCTCACAGTGTTTCTTTCAGCCCAGCACAAGACTGTGTTTGCAGGCACATACAAGACCCCAGGCTCTGGAGACCAGGAACACTGCATGCTGTTTGCCCATAAAAACATGCATGAAGTACTCAGCTAGAGAGTTAAAAGTCTTCAAAAGGCAGCTTCTGAAGGACAGGGGAGGGAGTGGAGCTGTTTTAGTTTATGTGGGTTTGCCTTATTCTGCTCGTGTCTCTGCACTTCCAGTGTACACTCCCATTCTCAATCAGCACAAGCTGCCTACAGCACTGCTTGGCACCAGCAAGCAGTAACATGTGGCACAAGGCTTCAGTGCACTCCAAGCACAACTGTGCTGACAAGAAACTGAGGACAGATGTCTACATACACCCACTATTCCCTGAATTGAAAAAAAAAATAAAAAATCAATGTCTTATCTGAAAGTGCCCCTAAGAGCAGAGTTGCCACATTGCCACATGTGGCAGAGCAGCTCCCTGGCCTTCAGGAGGATGCTGGGAGTAGACACAGCACCTGCAACTCACTGTAACAAGGACAAGGGCAGAATTACACAAGTCATAATTCCCTGGAAAGATTTTACAGCTTTGCAGAGGACACATTAACCCGGTTTTTGCATTCTGGGCATTAAATGGAACTTTCTGAGCAGCCTCCTTTAAGAAAACTCATTAAGGGAGGTTTTGCTCTCAGATAAGGAGAGAATTCAAAGTGTTAGCAAAATTTTGGTAGTTGTCACCACAGCCAGGTGGGAATCACCAGTCCCAGCAGGAGAGCAGCATCTTGTGCTGTGATGCAGGAGCACAAGTACCACTGCCTCCACCCCACTTACCTCCTGCATACATAACAGCCAGCATGATGGAGGAGATCCAGGACACTTTGCTGCTGGAGGCATTGAAGATGACCTCAATTTCTTTGAAGAACACTGTGATAGATTTGGGGAAGGCATAGGAAAAGCCAATGGAAATGAAGGCTCCGACGACCACAGCCCATCCCCATCCTCCTTCAGGAGGAGTGTAGCCTGCAGGGCCTCCGATGGGGGGCATCTTGAATCAAGTCAGCGATGACTCAGTTGGGGATCAAAGACCTGCAAAGGACAAAGCATTGCCTCAGCTGAAAGCACAATCCCTGCTCCTGGCACACAACTGCACGGCCCAAGCTCTGTTTGCAAGGCTGGCATAGCACCCGTGCCCCCACCACCATGGGGAAAGTTGATCATGAGGTGAGAGCAGCCCAGGATCACCAGCACAGTGGGCCACTCCAAAGCACACGCTCAGACTGCAGCTGGCCTTTAAGAGCACAGTCAGCAGTCAGCACACATTTTTAAGCGACAAATTTAAGACGTGACACCCTGACCTAAGCTGGAAAGGACAGGCAGTGTCTGTGACAGCAGCCAGGACTTATCTGCACAGGCAGAGCTCCCAAAGCATCTGGGTTGCTGGAGTGCAACCCCAGCACTGCAAAATCCCAGGAAGCCCCAGGCCACCTAGAGCTGGAGCTGCACACCAAGGATATTAAATGCAGAAATACTGAGGGGAAGTAAGTCCCCATGCACGAGCTGAACAGGACACCCCTTTTTCTGCTGAAAAAGGGCAGCTGGGTGTCACAGCACACCCACCATCCCCAAAGGTCAGTGGCTATGGCTAAACTTAGCCTGAGTGGTGACCAAGGAAGGCTCCCATATGCCACCAGAGAAGGCAGAGGTGGATCCACACAGAGAAGTCCCAGCAGAGCCTGGTTCCCCTGCAGGGCACTTCTGGACCCAACTGCATCCAAACTCTCCTCCTTGATCAAAAAGGCTAAGGCGGGTTTCACAAAGCACACAAGTATAAAAACAATTCACTTCAAAATTTCAAAACTAGAAGTGATTAGAAAACAAAAGGCAGATGGAAGCCAATCCCATTCTGCAATCCCATTCTGCACAGAGCCCCCTGTGCTTCCCTCTCTGCCCACTGCCCTGCCAGTAAACCTGACTGAGGCACTTCTGTGCATCTCTGCCCCTCTGAGCTGGGGCAGAGGGTTGTTTCTCTCATTGCAGGGTGCTGTGCATGCCATCGCTGTTGAAATGAAAACTTTATGGAGAGGAGAAGCTCTCCCTGTTAAAAACACAAATGTGAAATAGAGCCTTACCTTCTAGCAATGCGTGCCAGCAGTTCTGCAGTGCAAAATGGTGAATTTTTGTTCTTTTGGGTGTAGTGTACTGAGAATATTGAAAATCTTGCTGAACTGCAAAAGAATTGTCTCATTTTAGCAACATACATATTTACTGTCATCTACTTAGCAAAAAATGCATGCTTACCTTATATCTCATCATGTGCATATGACTCAGTAATGGTATAATTTATATAGCAGTAAGAACCATATAATTACTTCCCATCTAAGTATTAATTGTAATTGTGTCAATCTTTGGAGTGTAGAAATGATGATTACAGTTGAAAATTATTTAGTATTTACAGAAAATCCAAGCGCAATTTTAATAATTTGGATGCTGCTTCCTTTTAAACACCATTACATATTTACTGTACTGAGCTTTACATATCCTTTAGTGGGGATAGAAAATGAAGTCCATTTTCTCTGTGTAAAAAACTTTTTTTTTTTTTTTGTATGTTAGTGAAAATGCCTCTAAGAAATTTCCTGGAGATGAGCCTGTGATAACTCTGCTCCCCTGCCACAGCTCCTTGGCTCCTGTCCCTGGTCCCAGATGGAGCCCCAAGGGCTGGCTGGAGCTCCATCCCTGCTGTTGATGTGCTGGCAGCCAGTTCTGCTTCCTGCCAGCACCCAGACTCACCCTGGGGTTTGCCATTAGACACAGAACTTAAAAATTACTTTAAAATGTAGAATGCATTCCCTGCAGTAACACATTTCAAAACAACACAGCAAAGAAGTTTTCCAGGGGAAAGTCCCAAGGAAAGCACAGGGTTGAGCTCTCCTTGCTCTCATGTGGGTAGTGTGTTCTAGGCCAGACACACAGAAGCTTTCAGACACGGAATGGGACTATGTTAGAAGAGGAATGGGACTATTTCAGATGAGGAATGGGACTATTTCAGATGAGGAAAAGGACTTTCCAGGCAGAAGTGAACAACAAGATCCCAACTCTGTTGGGATTTTTCAGGCGATAGACAGAAACATCTCCTTGGCCGCCTGCTGTTGGATGTCGGGACTGGCCCCTAGTGTGAATCTTGCAACATTTTTTTTTTGCTTTCCACACAAAGGAATGGGGGAAGCAGATGCTCCTGTCCCACCCATGGATCGTGCCCAGCTCAGGATGAGCAGACCGAGGCTGGGGGATGCGCTGTCCCTCAAACCCAGCCCCAGCCCCGGGAGCTGGGCCCTGCGGGCGCCTGGGGCTCGGCCAGCGGCTCCGGGAGGGGAAAAGCGGCAAGGGGTGCCCATGAGGGGCTGGGTGCCCGCTACCCTGCCCGCCGCAGAGCCAGTGCCCATTCTGGGAGGCCCTCGGTGCCACACTCGGTCCCCTCTGGCCGGGCTGGTGCAGGGGAGGCTCCGGCGAGTGCAGCCCCGGCCGGGCCTGGGGACGAGGTCTTGCTGTGCCCCGGCCCCGCCGTGCCTGAGCTGAGCTCCCACTGCCCCGGCCCCGCTGTGCCCCGGCCCCGCCGTGCCTGAGCTGAGCTCCCGCTGTGGCCCGGCCCCGCTGTGGCCCGGCCCTGCCGTGCCTGAGCTGAGCTCCAACTGCCCCGGCCCTGCCGTGCCTGGGCTGAGCTCCAACTGCCCCGGCCCTGCCGTGCCTGAGGTGAGCTCCAACTGCCCCGGCCCTCCCGTGCCTCAGCTGAGCTCCAACTGCCCCGGCCCTGCCGGGCCTGAGCTGAGCTCCAACTGCCCCGGCCCCGCTGTGGCCCGGCCCTGCCGTGCCTGAGCTGAGCTCCCACTGCCCCTGCCCTGCTGTGCCTGAGCTGAGCTCCCACTGGCCTGGCACACCGCCGGGGACCCACGCACTGCCAGCCCAGTGTCCTGGCCTCACTCGTTGGGTTCCTTTTCCTGGTCCCTTCTCTAAAGCTGGGAACGCTCCGAGGCCCCTGAGGCTCTGTTACTGAGCCCAGCCCGGTGTCTCTGTTTGCACGGCGCTCACACCGCTCCCAGAGCTCACCCGGGAACACTCACAGAGTGCTCCTCACGGGAAAAGAGCCGGGATTGTGTCTGGGAGTGCAGCCGTGTGCGGAGCCGGCCTGCAGCACCCTCTGGGGTGGCTGTGCCTGCCCCTGGCTGCAGCGAGGCCGGCGAGGACGCGCAGCTCCCGCCTGCCCCGCCGTGCTGCACCTGGGGACCCAGCGCCACTCTCCTCCACCCGTGGTGCGTGGTGGCTTTTGAGGAAAACTTGCAACAGGTTTGCAATGGCCGGGAAAGCCTGGTACCAAAGGAATAATGTGAATATTAATTTTTTTTTTCCTTTTGTTTCTAGTGGTACTGATAAAAATCTTTTTTTTTAGCCAGTGCTTTTTCTACTGAAACACACAGACAAAGAGTTATTTAAAAATGCTTTGTTGTCAATACACCGAATGAGCTGTACTAGTGACACCTGCAATGACAACAAAAGGCTCTTCTTTCTCCATCTGTTCTAAAACATGCAAAGTATCATAAAATCAGCAAGTAGGCTTTACTGGATAACATTTATCTTCGTTATGAGTGGCTAATTTCAATGGGTTCTGCAATGCTTCAGAGAGGTCAGATGCCCTTCTTGTCTCGGCTGCTCTTTTATGCTGCGTGATGCCATGGAACACTTTGAAGCACAAACGGGGAAATTTATGTAAACTTGCAAAATTCACTGTAAAAAAAAAATCCCATTGGGATTCACAGGGGTGCCATTACATCCCTGTTTAAAGATATAAAATCGGTAAAACTTCCAGAGGCTTTATTCTTCTGTTGGTCTGAGTTCTTCAGAAGAGGCGCAGGAAAGCGGCGCTGTCACTGCGGTGCTGGGGCCCGATGGGCAGCGGGGCGTTCGGTGTCAGCGGAGGGTGTTCGGTGTCCCCTCGGACACACGCCGTGCCCACACGCCGTGCCCACACGCCGATGCCCACACGCCGTGCCCACACGCCGATGCCCACACGCCGATGCCCACACGCCGTGCCCACACGCCGATGCCCACACGCCGATGCCCACACGCCGTGCCCACACGCCGTGCCCACACGCCGTGCCCACACGCTGTGCCCACACGCCGTGCCCACACGCCGTGCTCACACGCCGCTGTCCCGCTCCCCGCACCGGGAGATGACGGCCAGGGCCGGGCCCGGCTCCCGCAGCCGCCCTGCGGCACGGGCTGCCCCCTCCTCCTGCCCGCTACAGATGTTTCCAGGTGTTTCAATTCTTTGGTAAGGGTCCGTCAGGGAATATGGGGGGGGATCATCTGTGGGAATATATATCTGTGTTGCTCCTGGCCCCACACATTCGTCGTAGCTGGAAGAAAAAAAGAAACATTCATGAAATTCCTGGGAAAAAAAAATGCTGCAGTACATTACTTCAGCATAACACAGTAATGAGAGAAATGAGAAGAAAACGAGTGTCTGGTGTTTTGTTCCTCAGCCCACATCCTTGCTGACCCTGCCATGTCAGACACTCAAGAGTATAGCACTTAAAACCACCCAGAGGTGCAGTCACCAGAAGTGCAGGGCAGCCAGGGCTCACTCCCGCTCTCACCTGCCTGTGAGAGCCAGGCTGGAAAAGCCCGGGGGCAGAGGAGGTGGTGCTGCTGTTTCAGCTGTGAAATGAGGCACGGAGGTGGTGCAGTCTGCAGCAGACATCGCTGTGCTGCCCTGGCTGCAGTCCCTGGAGCTCAGCCCGCAGCCCTGGCAGGGAGCTGAGCGCTGCCAGGGCGGAGCTGCATCACTGCACACGCTGGGGCTGCTCACTCTGGGCTGGCACAGTGCCCCTTGTGCCCCTCCCAAAGAGCAGGGACAGGCCAGGTGCTTGGGGGGTTCCATGGGGTGCACCAGGCTCTGTGGCTCTGTCTGTTCCCTCCTCACTCTGCTCTGTGCTCCCTGGTACAGGCAAGAGCCCCAAAGAGTCACAACAGCATGATCTGAAATGTTAGACCTGCTTTGTGGCTGCTGTTTACCCATTCCAGCATCATTTTAACTCCAGTCCTGAAGAAGGAAATGTCTCCTATCAAATACCCTTTCTCTACTGAGTTAACCTGAAAAACATTTCTGCTGGAGCCAGACAAATTAAGAACCTATTTCCTCAGCCACACTAACTGCAGGCCAATTAAGATCTGGGATATTTCCTGAAAATTGGGATGTTGAGCATGTGTCTTCTCAGCAGACTGCAGCACACACTGTGCCCCTGTGTTACTGCCAGGCTCCCAAACCCCAGGCTGGGGGATGGAAATGGTTCTTGGGGAAGGGAGAGGTAAGAAAGTGAAATCAGAGTGCTACATAACTAAACTCAAATATCCATGGGGGTTTTTATTTTTACCTCCATTTCATCTTACTTTTATATTCATCAGGACAATGGCTTTAAATTCAGACTAGAAAATTTCAATTTCCCCGCCAGAAAATAATACTTAAGAACACAAGCCTGTTCTGAAAACCCTGTGTAGGGCTGCTAGATATTTTAGAAAAGTCCAAGCATGTTAGGAAGTAGAATTGGGGGTTTTTTTACAGCATGTAGAAAAGATGTCACTCCAGCCTCTACTGAACACATTGAAGCTTTCAAACATACTTGGTAGTATTTGAAAAGTTCTTAGACCTCCATCAGAGACTGAGGACCTGATGTCTTCCACTCTCCTTGAGCTCCATGAGGTAAAGAAACAGCCACTTCTTGCAGATTGCTATGAGCTGCATCTTTACTTCATTTACATTTTGCTGACCCAAAGCCTGGTGAATTTATTTAAAATCTCTCCTCAGGTTTTGACTGATTTAATCAGGTTTTGATTTAATCAGGCTAACAGAGAGCACTTACTGGGCCTGTCAGCACAGCGGGAAAGTTTCCATTCAGAAAAACCCACAGCAAAGGAGTTTCAAGGGGGAAAATTTGGAATCCTTCTGCCAAGGAATGGAAAGGGAAGAAGCTTCTCTGTCTCCTGCTTCTGGGAAATCTGCCACTGACCTAAAGGAGAAATGGGCACAGTGGGAACTGTTTCTTGCTGCTGTTACCTGATCATCTGCAGATGATTCCTCTGCCTTGGGTTTAATTTAATGCATTTGCTGGAGCACAGCTCAGCTTTGTAGAACTGAACTCATGGCTGGGATAAACAGGGAAAGGATCCCTTAGGAAGGAGACCTTGAAGGGTCAAGTAAATGGTGGGAGTTATGGTATTAAGGAGTTGGCATTTTAATGTTTAGTTCCAAATATCAATGCATTTGTGTTGGGGCATTTTGTCCTTCATACATATAATGCATAAAAAGAATTATCTTTTTTTTCTCCAAAAGCAAGTAATGTTCTTTCCCCTAATTTTTGGCAATTAAGATCACATTTTAAAAAGTGAGCAAGGTAGTAAAAAACACATGCCAGACTTTCAATTAAGAAGCTTTTTGGCAACTTCACAGCTGTGCCTGCAGATTGCTGTGGCCATGGAGAGAATTACAAATAATTCAAATAGTTGCAGGTTTTGGTTTTTTTAAATAACTTTTTGTATTTCATTATCAATTTATCATCTTGATGTTCATTTCCTGTGCTCTTTTCTGTGCATGGGATCTTTGCTTGTAGAGCTGGCACTGCAAACACTCCTGCTCTGCTGCTGCAGATAAGGTTCCTAGCACTGTCAGGTGAGGGCAGAATGGACGTGAATTAAGGTCATAAAAGAGACCCCAACTTTGTATTTTTTTTCCTTGTTTCCAAGTGTTTTGTGGGTTTTTAAAAATGTGGGGTTTTTTGTTTGTTTGGGGGTTTTTGTTTTTCTTAGTTTGTTTGTTTTGTAGTGTGATTTCCCCCCCTCTGTTTAACAGCTTCAGTACTTTGGTTGTGCTTTCTGACTGCTGTTATAGAGGCATTCCTGTAGGATGAATAATGCATTATCAACTCTACAAGCATGAATTCTATTTTACAGTCTCTCTTTCAAGGAGACTTTAATATGTAAACTTATATGACTTTACAAGATCTTTTTTATTAGAGAATTTGTGCAAGTGTTATAAGAAATACTACTGAGTTGGACAGGCATCCAGGCATGGTGGTGTTGGAAAACCACTCCTCAAAAGATTTGAAGGATTACTTAGAAAAAATTTCAATAGCAATAATTTCTTTCAGGTGATTAGCAAGTATTGATGTGAGTGATGTTGGACTAAAACCTTACTGTCATCATTTTAAAATAAAGCCAGACCTTGATCTCCAATCTGGAGCTAAACAGGCAAAAAGATTTGGGGGTGGTGGTGGGGGGGAGGTTGGGAGGTTTGTCTTGGTTTGGATTTTTATTTGGTATTTAATGTGTGAGTTTTTTCTGGGCCAGATTTCTCCTGGTTTGGCTGCCTCAGTCAGAAGCTCCCAGTTTAGCTGGGGGGCACCAGCAACACCAGGGTAATGGAAATGGGAGAGACAGAGACTGCAGCTCACAAATCATCAAATTGCAGCCTCAGGAACCACAAAGGGGTGTGAAATATGTGTGTGTACATGCATATGTGTGTGTACAGGTATATTTATATGTGTTTATATATTCATTTACATATATATGTTTTGCAACTGAAAATGCAGGACCATGAAGTGGAAAAACAAAACTACTTGTTCATCTTTTAAAAACCCACCACAATAGTTATATTTTATATGACAGTCACTTCTGGGAAGATATTGGATGTGTAAAAAGTAGCTCAGGCTTGAAGTTCACTACAGCAGTCACAGGAAAATACTTTCAGACAGGAAAGCAAATGCTTTTGGAAAGTGTTGTGTTACCATAACATAAATAATGGAGCACAGGGACTCATTACACTGCATCTTGTGGATACCAGCCCTGAAAAAATCCTTGGCTGCAGTACTTGTAGTGAATCCACTTTAATCCACAGCTTTGCAAAACTTGTATTGTCTGGAGGTGCAGTATCAGCAGGAGTGATGAGCAGGAGGGGGTTCCTGCCCTTGAAATGTGCTGCTGTCTGCATGGGTTTGGCCTTGGTTTTGTCACAATTCCTGCACTGCTGTGTTCAGACACTCTGCTGAGTTTTTAAGGGATAATTTCCCTGGGAAAAGCAAGGGAGGCTGATGTCTGTGAGCATCCTACTGCAGGTAAATGGGATCTGCAGGGAGGGGAATGATGCTCAAAAATGGAAAAATGGCAGCAGCTCTCCAGGACGACCTTGCTGACTCAGAGTGTGGCAGGAGGGGCAAGAACTCTGGGAATTTGTTTGGTCTCATTGCAGTATTAGGATGGGTTTGTTGCCAGGGAAACCCCACAGAGCTGCCTAAACTGGCTGCCATTCATAAATTAGGAGCCCCTCTCTGGAGCAGGAAGGTTCTGCTGACAGAACTTTTTAAGATGCAAACAACAAGAAGTGAGGAAAGGCAGAGCTGGGAATGAAGAATTTGTTGTGCTGTAGATGTCTCATGGTTCCCTTTGTTCTTTTGCTGTATGTTCTAACTCTGCTAAAATTGCTCCTGTTGCACTGTTTGCATTTTGTGTTCTTTTGAAAATGGCAAACAGAGCCCCTGGATCTGGAACAGAGCTGGGGCTGGGATGAAGCAGCACAAAGGATGTTTGCATGATCGTGTTACCCAACAGAAAAGCTGAAATCAGAACAATTGTGCTGTAACTCTCTGCAAGAAGGTTCACATGAAAAAAACAATGATGAGTTTGATGCTCATGTAGGCAGCTGAGCTGATGATGCTGAACTCTGCCTTCTGTGATGGCACAATTTGCTCCCAGCCAGGATGGCAGGAGAGCAGCCTGGAAATCTGCCCATGCGTTCTTTGAGGTGTGTTTTCCTAGAATACAAATTTTCTTTCCTATATTCTAGGAAAGAATACATATTCTCTCCTAAAATACATTATTTTCTTTAATTTATTAATAATTTATTATTACCATGGGGAAGTATATCAGTTCTGACAGAACTGCTTCTCTAATGACATTGTCATGAGCTAGGATATTTTCCTAGGTTTATTTTTGATACTGACACTTTCCATTTGAGATTCTAATTTTATGCATATTTATTTACATATTTATTTTAATGTTTTTAAATAGTAAAAAAATGTAACCCAAGGTGTTGTTCAAGTAAAGATCTAGGGCTTAATTAACTTTACTATTAAAAAGACGGGAAAGGTGGAATTTAGTTTTTTTCTGTCTTTTTTCTGTCCCTAGTTGTTTCTGGAATTTCCAATTCCTCAGAGCTATAATAGGACTGTTTGTGTTAATAAGCACTAAATGGCCGCATCTCTGTTCTGCACTGTGCCAAAATAATCTTGAGGAAGTTATGACTTTGATGGATTAATATTCCAGAGGAAAAATGAAATTAAGTGTAAACTGTTTTCATGAAAACATATATCAGATAACATTTGGAAGCAATATAGTGCAGTTTCATCATAATTGTGCAGCTTTAAACAATTGAAATAAATGTTTTAAATAAAACAAGTCATTCTAAGATGAAGATTTCATATAATACAATTCAGCCTGACATTAATTTTATACACAGTAATAACTACTTGGTCACCAGCAGTGTTTGGTCTCTGGATTTCTGTAACCATTGCACAGCAAAGGATGCTGGGCACTGATTGAGTAACAAGAATCAGTTAAATAAAAAATGTGTAGCTTCCCAAGCCATGGAGTTAATCCACAAACAGGATTCTGAACACCACCACCAATTCCTGAATGCCAGCAGAACCTGCTGATGTCTGGGGAAGTTTTCCATTTGACAAGTTTTAGGATCATATTCCAAGAAAGGGCTTTGCTCTAATTATTCCAGGAACGAATTCTGAGCAGGTGAAGGAAATACTGGCTGCAATATGCAACTGGGAAATCAGAGAAAAATACTCTTTGCTTTTAAAGTACACTCATCAAATATTTGGCAGCTTTAAGTTGTGGTTGTTCTGCGTGGCACTGCAGATTTCTGGTTAGAAACCCTTGGTGCTTCCCTTCCCTCGGGTGTTGCTGCTTTCCCTGCTGCAGGGGGGGTTTATGCAGCAATAATTCACACCTGCAGAGTGGAACCGGGGCAGGTGTAAATGGAGCTTGGGCAGAAGGTGCCCACAGATATTTTTGATGACAGAAAGAAAAGGGAATTTTGTGCCCCAGCCTCTCAACACACAGGCTGAGGTGTGAGAGCATTTTTGACTACAAAGACAAGAAAAAAGAGAAAAGTGTGAATAATTAAGAGGAATGGAAATTCCACAGGAAAGAACGCTCATTAATTTGCTGTAAACAAAGTTAAGCTTGAAATAAGAAGTTTGCCAAAATAATTAGGAATTTACTTGTTTCTGTCCCTGATACTGCTGAGGAGTAGCACTGGGATGTGAAGGGAGGGGTTTTAGAGTGTTTGGAATTTGGAGTTAAAGGAACTGAGAGTTTTAGCTCATGTCATGATACCTGATGGAATTATAAACCTGTCACATTTCCAGTGGCATTTTTTTACCTTACTAACTGAAAATCTCAGTGGGGGTATTGAAGTAAGAGCTGAACTTAACCCCAAAAGTCCATCTCATGCTTTGCCAGCTGTCACTGTAATGTGGCAAAAGCTCCCCACCTGGTTTGCTCTCAGGACAACAGCCTTGGCAAAGGAATACAGCACATCATAGCAAGATTTTGTTTCAGTTCCCTGCAAGCCTAATTCTGCCTTTCAAGAAAATCCAGGAGGATGGCTTGGCTAACTTGCATCCTCAGAAGTGAGGGATGGAAAAGAATGTCTTAAAAAAGAAAGTCCCTTAAGTAGGCTTTTAAAAATATATATTTAAAGGGAAATTAGTGTCTGACTTTAAGACAGGAGCATTTCCTTTTGCCATTTTAAAGTAATTTTTAAATTGATTTGCCCATTTAAACAGTGCAGGCTGAACATGGTTATTGAGAATACTGGGATTTATCAAGCCTAAATAAGAGAATTTTCTCTAGAACAGATCCTGTAGATTAGGCAGGGTGACCAGCTGAGGAACAGTGAGCCCACAGGCAAACCCTCACCCAATGTGATTTAATAGGAATGCTGGGATGGAGGGGGCTGAGGGGTTTTTACTTCATGTGCCCTGTGGGGAACATTCAGTGTGGAGTTTGGAGAGGATTAGAACCATTCTGAAGGTGAATCCCTGCATCTCCTGAGCAGCCATTCCTCAGGGATGCTCTGTGTCAGATACTCATGAGGCTCAGAAGCAAAAGGAATCCCCTTGCTTGCCTAAAGCTCTGTACATGCCATTAATATCCAGTCACTAAGGAGTGAAAAAGCACTTATGCACTGGGGTGAGATGCATTTTCCCTGGCCACAAGGTGAGAAGTTGATAAAATTCCTTTCCTGCTGTGAAATCTCCTCATTGCTTGGATTTACTGACTCTCTTAAAGAAAATGCAATAGTTTTTAATTTACTTGGACTTTAGTTGGTACTGTGATTCAATCCACTTCAAACATGTGTTACTGAACTTATTTTTAAGCAGCTTTCTAACTACATCTTTGTAAGAAGATAACCAGCAATGCTCACTAGAAGTGTGTGTTACACAGGACTCAGCACAGAGAACGTGAGCTCATGATTTCTGTCTATAAAGGTTTCATCCCCACAGTGCCAACAGTGTGGTTTTACTCCCACTGCTGAACAAAATGCAGATATTGGATTTACAGGCTTCCCAGTGTTTCTTTCCAAGCCATATTGACCAAGATGATAGGTAAGGTGTGGCAGGGAGATTGTGCTTGTCTTCTGTCCTGGCTGGATGTGTTCAGTTTGCTCATTTGGAGGGATTACAATTCTGTGGTTTAGAATTGTTGGGAGATCACTTGGATCATTTTCTCACACTGAGTTTCTTAGAAACAAAGGCTTTGCCATGTCTGGTGACACAGACTGAGAAACACTGACTTCCAGCCCTGCTGCCAGTATCTGTCCATATCAGAAATATTCTCTGAAATACAAACCCCTCATATTCTGAAACTGTTTGGTTCATACCCCCTGTATTTTGTTTTTCTATTTCCCATCTACACCTCATGTAAAATCAATGTGACAGATGCTAGCACAGATCTGAGATTCATTAAAAAGCCATTAACTGTCCTAAAGGGATGTTTATAGATAGCAGCATTGTATATTTTGGGCTGTCAAAACAAATTGACCAAATGGCTTCTCTGTGACCACCCTGCAACCACAGCAGGCTAATGACAGAATTCCATGCCTGGCATCCCTCTAAATCTAATGCAAGAAAGGGGTTAGTGGAAGTGTCTGTGGAGATAATCAGATTGAGTCACAAATGAAACTTGTGATTCAGAGATCACAGCAAATACTAATATCCCAAGGCATTTTTCATAGATTAATTTACCAATAACATTTTTTCTATAAATAGTACTTTGTATAAACAGTTCTTGGACTTCCAGCTGGAGAGTTGGGGGTGGACAGCCTGAACAGGGAGATCTCCCTCAGCCTAGACACGGGGACTGACTCTGTGTTTCATCAGCCTTGCTCTTAAATCCCTTTTCCACTGATTTTGTGGTTTAAAGCTCAGCTATAAAATCTAAATAACCACCCCTTGGCCAGACAGAGTGTTGTGCTTTCTGCTGAAACCACTGCAGTGTGTGGTCTGGCAGGAGGGGTGAGGAGCTGCACTGGGGGCTGCAGTGCAGCAGCACCAGGTGGATAAAAGGAAATTATCCTGGCAGCACCCACTGCTTTTCACTCACCGATCTCTCTCACTTCAAAGATTTTTAAGAGTTATTTACCAGTGCAGTAGCTTTCCTTGCTGCTCTTCATTTCTGTTCTGCTGATGCCACAGCTACATCATTAGCTTTTGGCCATGCTAGTTTAGCTTTAAATTACATCTTGCCTTCCAGGAATTAGGAGGAGGAATTACATTCATTTAGGCAGTGCTGTGTTTCAGTAAACCTACTCTTCAAAATATTATCATGTGCAATGAGATTGATCCTAGGCAGTTAATATTTTAAATGCACAAGGTCAGGCATGCCTTGTTTCTGCTTCCAGGCCATGTCTGACAGTCAGCTTTCAAAAAATTTCCATGCTCTACTAATTAAAAACAGACACTGCAGTGTTATACCATGCAGGAGAATATAAAGGGAATGTACAGGAATTTTTCAGGCTTCACATAATGTAGTAACTCAGACAGTGCCTCTCACCCAGTGCTTTCTGAGCAGTTACAATCGTCTGGAGAATGCATTAATGGCAAGTTTGAAAGTCTCCACGTAGCTTTGCTTTCAGCCATCTTCTTTCCCTGAAGTCCCCCAAGTTGTGTTGCTAAGATATAAAATTTACTGAGATTTTGATGATTTGCCAAAGCTACTTCTTCTAAAATATTGAACTGCAGTGGCAGTGAGAAAGCAGCCAAAGCATTCACAACAATCCTTCCCTTGGGCCTGTGATGCAGGGCTGTGATTGCTGGGATGAGCAGTGGTTTCAGTGTGGGCAGAGTGGATCCTGAGGAGGCAGTGGCTGGACACCTTCATGTGTCCCAGAATGTTCTGAGAACAGGTAGGACAGCAGATAATTAACCCTTGCCAGGCTTGTCACAGAGCCACTGCAGAATTTACTGCACACTGTGGATAATCTGTGCTGTCCTGTGTCACTCACATCTCCTTCAAACACAGACCCACAAAAATGGAAAAAACCTTCTCTATGTCTGTTTCCAGCTGGAAATGGAAGCATCCTTTGGTACAATCTTTGATGATCTGTCAGCTAAAGAACTGTATTGTCAGTTTGTTCTGAGCAATCTGGCCAGCTGCCCGCTCAGAGTTTGCTTGGGTGTCAGCTGGCTGCCTTTTATTAGGAAAGATCGTGGGTGTGGGCCCAAAATCCAGTCTAAATGCCTAAGTGGGTTTATATGAAATTCTACACATTTAGATGCCAGGCTCAGAGTAATTTTTCACATGTGAGCTTTCTGGTAAAATATTTACACAACCCCTAAAAGCCCTTTAGTTATATAGGATGAGCAGGTAATACATAACTGCTGCTTGTAGAACATGCATGGAATAAACAAAGCAAAGGTCAATGTCTGGTGTGCTCATAGTGCTGAGCTGCTCTATTTCACTGTCAGAAAAGGGCTGGTCTGATAGTGCTTTAGCTCAAAAAGAGTCTTCTTAAAAGGAAAAAAAAAAAAAAAAGAAAGGGGAGCATGGCTGTCCAACCTGTGTTTGCTGTTTGTAACACACAGCACTGCAGAAAGCTTGAAGTGATGTTCTGCTTAAAGTGATTTCTGTTGGTTCATTGGAGGAGTGCCTGAATTCCCTCATTTCTGGACCTCAAGGGGCCTGAGGCACATAAAGGAGATGCCCATGGCCCAAAGTGCAGCTCCTGTGGCTCACAAGAGAGCCCGGACCTGTGAATGTGGGCACACAATTCAGCAGCTGCTGTATAATTTCTGGAATTTTGTTTTTCTGTTTCCTCTGACCTGAACATTCTCAAGGTCAGTAATAAATGTAACATGGAAGTTCTTGGGAAAAGTATGTATTTTTGACTTTGAACTTTGGGGTAAATTTTAATGTGAATATCACTGAATGAGAATTCCTGTCCATCTCTATTTAGTGAATATGTCTTCTGCTAAGGAGAACTTGAACTTACACCCAAGCTAAACAAGTTCTGTCTGTATTCAGAATTTGTGTGAGCTGAATTTTGGCAGTGAGCTTTGCCAGTGCAGGGCTGTAACCCTGAGAATGTCAGGCAGGTGCTTACCATGGAGGTGGGTCAGGATACATGATGTTCACCTGAGAAAGGATGTCCAGGTAGGAGTCAAAGTCACAGCCTGGGGGGAGCTCCTCGCTGCAGGTGGATCTCAGCTCCGCCGAGGAGCCGCCGTGGGAGAAACCATCGGGGGCTGCAAAACAAGAATTTACATTGGCTGCTCTTCCCCTCCCTGCTGGGTGCCCTGTCACTCATGTACAACACTGAAATCAGAAAACAAACCCTTCCCGAGCCACAGGAGCTGTGGGTGTTTTGGAACAATCAGTTTTCATGTGATATTTTTATTTCTTTAGGAGTAAATGAAGCCCATCTGTAGGTGAGCTTACTCTGGCACACAGCACTATGCCTTCAGTGCTGCAGTTGGAAGTTCCAAAGCTTTTCTTGGGCCTCAAAGGCTGAAAAGGAGTGTGGGTTCCACCATGTGCAGCTTCAGCTGTTTGTGGGGTGACTGGAATTCCAACAGCTGCATCCATGGGAAGTTTGCACATCCTGGGAGGGTGTAACAGGAGGGGCAGGGGTTTGAGTGCTGAGAAAATGCTACTCTCAGTAAACACTGACAAAAATGGGGAAAGCTGGAAAATAGCACAGAAAAATCACCCTGCTGCCTGCTCCAGGGATTTCTTAATGCTTCCATGCAAGAGCTTCCCAGCTCCACAAATATTAAGAGTTTAGTGCTATTTTCTGTGTTAGTGGGCAATTAGTGTGTGTGTGTGTCTCCATGTTATGTAGTGTGGCACAATTTAGTTTAGGATTATTCTTTTGAATATCTCCCAACTCCAGCATTGTTATATCTAACAAGGATTTTGGGAATTTTCCTTTCTGTTTTTTGCCTGGCTCTAGGCTTTTTCAAGGAGTTGAAGCTATCAGAGTAGTAGATTTAAACACAGTGATTAAAGCTTATTGGTCAGTATTTATCATGCCAAAATATTGGGCCAAACAGTAACTCCAGTTTGGGTTTAACTATTTAATCCTCAATGTAGCTGCTGAAAATTAGGACAATTAATATTACTGTAATAGCAGACATTAGTTTTCTGGATTTTGTTTTTATTTTCCCTCTGTAGGTTGCCATAGGATTTTGCATTTCAAATTTTTTTTTACTCTAAATTTGATTCTCAAAATATAGACATTATTCATTTATCTGGATAAATATTTCTGGAAAAGCCAAGAAGAAATTTTTACTTGCTGCAAGGGGACAAACTGATCCTAGGAGATTTGTTTAGTTTAGACATAAAAATTCCCGGTCCAAATTACTAAATAAAGTTCAATTGACTTCAATGGATACTTTATTTACCTCAGTGAAAACAACATTTAAGCCAATGCATTTTTATGTGTTTCACTATTATTGGCTTTTCTATGTAAATAAAGAACCCCTCAATGATCTGCACACAACTGCACCCATAACAACCTGCAGGTGGAGGATGTGCTCACTGGGGATGTGGTTGGTGCTCCACCATTTATCACTGGAATTTTTACTGTCTGAAGAATTACACAGTAACTTCTAAAACGGTTTTTTTTTCCTCAAATAGAAACAATCTTCTCTCATTTCCTTGATCAAGTGGCTTCTTGTGAGCAAAGCCCAAAAGGGTTGAAAACACTACTCCAAAATTAACTCCTTGATATTCCCAAATTATCTTTAAGGTTTTTTGGTGATGTGTTGGTTTTGTTTTATGGGTTTTATCTTGGTTAGCAGGTAGGAACTGGCACCTTTTTGAGTCTCTAACGATGATGGGTGTGGTGACACCAATGCCATCAATGACACTTGATGATGGTGACAGTTTAATGACATTTGGGTGCCCTGTTGTTCTGTTTCCAGGCAGATATTCACTTTTGCACTCAGACAAACTGCATTTACCCAGTGATTGTTGTAGGCTGGTGCACTTGGCTGAATGAGAACAACTCTGCCTTTCCAAAAAATAGAAATTCCAGCATGTGCTGCACCAGGGCTATGGGGGATGTGAAAATACAAAGAGAATAAATCTTATCCCATCCCGAGGGAATTGAGCTGTTCGGGAGGCACTGGCAGCACTGGCTGGTTCTGTTAACCACGACCCGAGTGGGAACCCAGCACAGAGCTGCGTTACCCTGACAAGCTGCCGTGACTGATCCCGTTATTGGATGGCATTCCCAGCCCTGCCCGTTCCCGGTCAGGCCTTCCCGGTGCTCCCTTACTGCTGATCCCGTTACTGGATGTCATTCCCAGCCCTGCCTGTTCCCGGTGCCCCCTTACTGCCAATCCCGTTATTCCATGTCCATTCCCAGCCCTGCCCCTTCCCAGTGCTCGCTTACCACCGATCCCGTTATTCCACATCCATTCCCAGCCCTGCCCGTTCCCTGTGCCCCCTTACCGCTGATCCCGTTATTCCATATCCATTCCCAGCCCTGCCCGTTCCCGGTGCCCCCTTACCGTGACCGATCCCGTTATTCCACATCCATTCCCAGCCCTGCCCGTTCCCGGTGCCCCCTTACCGTGACCGATCCCGTTATTCCACATCCATTCCCAGCCCTGCCCGTTCCCGGTGTCCCCTTACTGTGACTGATCCCGTTATTCCATATCCATTCCCAGCCCTGCCTGTTCCCGGTGCCCCCTTACTGTGACTGATCCCGTTATTCCACATCCATTCCCAGCCCTGCCCGTTCCCAGTGCCCCCTTACCACCGATCCCGTTATTCCATATCCATTCCCAGCCCTGCCCGTTCCCGGTGCTCCCTTACCGTGACTGATCCCGTTATTCCTTATCCATTCCCAGCCCTGCCCGTTCCCAGTGCCCCCTTACCACCGATCCCGTTATTCCATATCCATTCCTAGCCCTGCCTGTTCCCGGTGCCCCCTTACCACCGATCCCGTTATTCCTTATCCATTCCCAGCCCTGCCCGTTCCCGGTGCTCCCTTACCGTGACCGATCCCGTTATTCCATGTCCATTCCCAGCCCTGCCCGTTCCTGGTGCCCCCTTACCGTGACTGATCCCGTTATTCCACATCCATTCCCAGCCCTGCCCGTTCCCGGTGCCCCCTTACCGTGACTGATCCCGTTATTCCATGTCCATTCCCAGCCCTGCCCGTTCCCGGTGTCCCCTTACTGTGACTGATCCCGTTATTCCACATCCATTCCCAGCCCTGCCCGTTCCCGGTGCCCCCTTACCGTGACTGATCCCGTTATTCCATGTCCATTCCCAGCCCTGCCCGTTCCCGGTGCCCCCTTACTGTGACTGATCCCGTTATTCCATGTCCATTCCCAGCCCTGCCCGTTCCCGGTGCCCCCTTACCATCCGCGGCCGCGGTGCCCGGGCGGGCCCGGCGGGCACGGCTGTCCCTTCGCAGGCTGCCCACCACGATGGTGGCACAGGAGAGCAGCAGCACCAGCCCGATCACCACGCCTGCCACCAGCAGCGGGGACACCAGCAGGCTGCTGTCACCGCCGTGCTCCCCGGCGCTCGGGAAGGCGCTGGAAGCGCTGCTCTGGTTCGAGGCGATGGCTGGGAACAGAGAGAGAGACGGGGGAATGTGTCACTTGTCACTGCACCGCCCCTCTCCTGGGGAAATCCCGGTTATTCTCCATCCCTGGGGCTGCCGGGAGCAGTTTTTGGGAATATTTTTTGGGAATATCCTGCTGGAGCCAGGGCTCTGTGATCCACAGCTCTGATGGCTCCTTCCTGCCAAGACTCCTTGTGCCATGAACTGAGTGATGCTGAAGAACTGGAGTGCACAAGGAGCAAAGTGGAAATTCCAAAAGGTGAACTGCAAGAGGTGTGGATGTGACAGGCTGGTCAGAGAGGGAAAGCCAGATAAACTTTCCCAGGAATTGTTCTGGGGCGTTTTAAGAAGGCTGAGAGAAAGAATTAAAGCAATCTTGCAGCTGGTGCTTTGAACAATTGTTTTCTTTGGTAAGATGTTTGTTTTCATTGGTAAGATGTTTCCCAAAGGGTGCCTTCTTAATTAGCAAGTTGTGTAATGGGGTGTTGATGAAATGACCAATCAGGTCCACCTGTATCAGAATGGTGTATAAAAGAATGGGTTTGTAATAAACTCAGATTCTGCCTGCTGAAGAGACCTGGAGTCTGTGTGTCACCTCACTCCCGTTCCTGACTCAAGGGTGACACAAGAGGAACAGAGGAATTGCCTGTTGTCAGGGGTGTAAGAAGGCTTTGGGGATTTCCAGAGAAAGTTTTGGGCAAGAATGAAGCACAGGAGCCTCCTTTTGTGGCACATGGCATGCTTTGGTTTGTGAGGGGACTCAGCATCCCAAGAAACTGATTTGTAGTGCAGGAAGAGACTCATCCAGAGTGGGATTGTTTTAACCAGAGTAACTCCTTTACTCTGGTTAAAAATAAAAATCTTTAAATGCATTATTTGTGTTTAGTAGTAAATCTTAAGGAAGTATAACTACAGTAATTTATTGCCAAGTCAAACATCCTTTTGAGACAAGCCACAGAGGCAGTATCAAAGGTTAAACAATAATATTCCCTTAGAGAAACAACTGATATCATGGGAATTAATTGCCCAGAAATGTATTTATGGGGGATTGAATTTGTTAATGGTAAAGAGAAGAAATTATGGGAAAAATTATTCAGGATTTTAGCAGATAGAATCCTCCTCTCACCCCCCCCCCCCCCCAAAAAAAAAAACAAACAAAAAAAAACCAAACCAAAACCCCAAGTCTCCCATTAGCTGCTCAGCATCAGTAAGCCAAAATTTTCCTGATGCTATATACCAAGCTTGGCTGTCCAATCTGGCCTGGGTATATATTTTTTATCTGGCTATGTGCCAGTTGAACAAATACAGAATTTATTTCCCGATGAAATCAGGGATAACACAATTTTCTCTTCTGACTATTGTGTGGAGTGAGTATGTGTTTTAGGAAGTGCAGTGCTGCTTACAGGGATAGATGTTATCAGAGTTCTCAGCACGGTTTGCTCTTTTCCTTTGGGGGACACCTCTTGATTTGCAGTCACAATAAGTTTAGAAAGAAGATTGGCTCCAAGCCAGCATCTGTTATCATTGGCTGATGCTTGAGACTGAGAGAACCAACTAGAAACACCAGGGGAATTAGCACGTAGAGGAGTATTGTTAATTTTCTGGAAGCACTTGACTGTTGGCTGAGGATCTTCATAGGCATTTAGGACAGACAGCCAAGAAATGTGCTGAGCTTTTACCAAGTATCTCGTGCCAAAAAACAAGAATTAATTTTCTGAGAATTAAACTCATGCTGTAGTATTAAATCAAAGGTTATGGACAAGTGTCCTACTTAATATTCAGTACAAAGAAGTTTTGGGTATGGGATATGTTTGGGGAGTAAGGCCCTTGTGCTAGAACTCAGATTCCCAAAACTTTACAAAATTTGAATTGTGTTTCTCATTCGTACATTTTTAAAGCTATCTCTGTTGGTAATGTGTCCAACACACCCTCGCTGGCTTTCCAAGGCCTTGTATCTTCAGATTTTTGCAAATTCTGCCTTTGAGAGATGCAAATATCACAGCAGTGGCAGTTTAAATCCTGGCTGCAGGGATTAACTCCTGAACTGGAAGTAGTGGCAGGAAATTTATTGGTAATTTTGGCTGACTTGCAAAGGTAACAGGAGAACCAACTTCATTGTCAGCATGATGAGAACATGAGCCTGGGGTGTGAGGTTGCCCCACACATTGTCAGGCTTGTGGTCATCAATTTAATGTCAAATAGCCCTGAAGTGGAATTGGTGATAAACTGCTCTCAAGTGGGGAGGAAGGAGGCTGCAGTGAGTGCTTTCAGATCTTTAAGAACTTGGGACAAATTTGGAAAGATCCTCTAAACAGGAAGGGCCTGGCTAAGGATATTTATCTTTTACTTTTTCCAGGTGTGGAAGCCAGCTGGAATATCCACACTGATGCTTGGGAGGTTCCTGTGGTGCCACCCAGTGAGAGCACTGATGTTTGGACCTGTTTTGCTTTTCAGAAGTTTAACAGCTTTGAGTGACTTCATACAGACAATGATCACCTGCACTGGTGCTGGGGTGGTGTGGTGTGGTTCAATACACCCCATTTATCCACCACATTTTGGGGCTTCCTTGGCTGTCCCAAGTCCTGTCTGTTCTGTCTGTTGTTTCTCACCAGTGTGAAACTTTTTGGTTTGTTTATGCTTTTAATCTAACTGAACCCAGTCACTCACATAGACAAGTTATAGTGCAACATTGCTTATATTAGAAGGAATGAATGAGTCCCCTTAGGCCAGCTCCTAACACAAAACGTGCTTGATAAACTTCTCCTGTGGCACCTTTATTTAGTTTGACACTGTGAGTGTGATCCTCCAGACTTTACTACTGACTTACTACTGTGACAAACAACAGCAGAATGAGATGCTGTGTGGATATAAATTCTTTGGGTTTGAATTTTGAGGGGGTAAAAAGAGATGTTTATATTACTTTTGGCAAAAAATCATATTGTAAATTTTCTCCTCTTATCCAAAACCATCTTCTTTTGATAAACTGTGCATTTCTCCATATAAAAATGCTATGGTTTTCATTCAGAATAGGAGTAGCTGCAAATGTATGTGAAGCCCATAAATATAATACCACTAACAGAGTGCTAACACTTTTGTTTTGAGGTAAATTGTATCTTTTCCCATGAAACCGCAAATTATAAATAATACATACATAAATATGAATATTTTATATCCAATCCTCTAAATATGAATGATGTTGGATGTACACACCATGGCTTTTATCCACAGTGGGAGCTCTGTACTGTGCTGTGCTGTACACAAGTGGCTGGCAGAACACTGACTTCAGAGGGAGCACCAGGGCAGAACTGCCTGGACTGCCCATGCACTGTCAGACAATAAATCAGCATTTTGAAAAATCCCTTATTTATCACAATATATTACTTTACTCAGTGCTCCTGCATCTCAACAAACCAATTGGGAAGTACCTGAAGGAGGTGTAGAACAGCCTGGCATTTGGGGGGCATATTGTTCTTTCTCACTCCTGCTAAGCTGTCTTTGAAGGGACAGTGACCCCTCTCTAGCTTGGCCTCAAGCAATGGGGAGGTTTCAGCTGGGTCAGATCCTGGCAGGTGAAATGTCCTGGTGTGCAGACATGTCCTTTGTTAGGAGTGGCTTCTCCCTTCCTCAGTGCTTGTACCTCAGAGGAGAGAAGGGGAGCACCTCCACACATGAGTCTCTTCTCTCCACAGAGTTGAGGTTGGTGTTGGTGGTGGGGTCTTGTTCTGTTTCCTTTTGTCCTGAAGGCACATCAGCTCTGGTGAGGGCTGCAACTGATGGGCTTTGGGATGATTTCAGAGCTGGATCCTGCTAAGACAACCAAATCTCTTCCTCTGGTTTCCAATGTATCCTCTTAATAAAGTTGATAATTCATGTTATGACTGGTGGAGAGGATGAGACATGGAGTGGTTTTGTTTCCCAGGCTGAGAAGTGCATGACCAGCTCCTGAAGGAGTGCTGATGTGTTGTTCTGGAATCATCCATCTCCTCATCCCTGCCAGCCTGGGATTATTCCCGAGGGCAGGGTGGGCTTGGTGCTGCCTTGCTGAACTGCAGCTGAAGCACAAGAACAGGACAGGAGTATTCCTTGTCCCCCTGGGTCAGTAAAACTGTTTGGGATGGTGATCCAGCACCTCCCAGCACCCTTAAATGCACTGCCCTGACACAGGGCTGGGAAGGAGCAGTGGGAAGGTCAGTTTGGGAGGGTGCACAGCACCCTCTGTAATCCTTTGGTCTCCAAATGATTGCAGCAAAGCATCTCAAACTCTGAATCAACCTAAAGCACATTTCTGATATCCTTCCTCCCTCAGTCCCTTGGATTATGCAGTCTCTGTATCCAGGGGAGGTGAGTGACAGATGTCAGGAAGGAGCTGAGAGCACCCAGAGGCACTAAATCAGTACAATGATCTGAGATTTGGTTGGTTCTGCCTTTATGAACAGTTCCTGTTGGGAGATGGTTTAGTCTGGCCAGGAGTGACCAGCTGGACCCTGCCCTTGCTGCTGCCCTGGGAAATAAATCTCTGGAAATCAGCAGAAATTGCACTGCTTGTTTCTATGGCACAAAAAAAACCCAAAAAAACCAAAAAAAACCAAAAAAACAAAAACTGGGAAAGGGTTTGGATCACAGGAGCATCCCAGGGGGAGAGGGATGTTACTCAGGCATTGAATCCAAGGCCCCACTAGAGCTGAACCTTAAATTAACTAAAAAGAAATGTCTCTGTTGGACTCAGAGCTATTCCATTGGATCCTGAGGAAGGCTGAAACTTCACTCAGGTGAAGTTCACACCAGGGTATCCTCTGCTCATGGGACTCAAAGGAAGCAATGAGGATGCTCAGAACAGGGCAGGCTATTTGTCCTTTTGTATTTCTCTTATTCTCTTGTAGAAAAGTTGAGAAATGAATGGATGACCAGAACAGTCTGGGAAATGCCCTCTCTATAAGGCAGTTTTACACCAGCCAGACCAATAGCATGGGAAAAGGAATTGGCAGTTCGGGAGGCCCAGGAGCATGTTTGGTTCTCTCAAGCACAGTTCTGTTCTTCAGGCTTTTCTGCTTTCCACACAGAGAATTAAACTGCCTCTTAAGCTACTATGGATGTTCAACATCAACTCTATAGGGAGTGCTTCAAACTTTTACCTCTTATCTTCTTATCTGCTGGAATTGACATTTCATAGTTATTTGACGAAGTCAAGGAATAAATAATTTTTTCCTGTCAGTTGCTGCACCAATGACATCTAACAGTTTCCAAAGCAGATGATATTCATTATTATTTCTAAATTTGAGGTAAATCTTCCTATACAAATGGTTAACTAATCCTGCCAGTTCATTGGTGCTGTGGGAGATCCCTCAGCACAATCCAAGCCCACACAATGCCATTAACCAGGCAGCACCTGTGAATTCACACTCAGTTTCTCTGCAGTTCAAAGACTCTTGGAACTTTTAAAATGCATATATAGCTTCTAATCAGAATTAAAACTTTTCACTGATTAATAGTAAAAAATGAAAATCACATTCAGACCTAAGACTTTGCTAGGGATGGCTCAGTTTTATCTGAAGTGAATGTGGGACATCCTTCAGGTACAAAAGCTGTCCATGACCTTGAGGAGCTCCTCCAAGGCAGAGAGGGCGGCCTCTCCCCCTAGACAGCAAACTCTGCTTTTTCATCCTCTCTTATGCCTATCAGATAATGAATTTCTCCCTCCTTGCATTGACATCCTTATTATAGAGCCAGAATGAGGAAGATTGGATCACCAGCAGCCTGCAAATTGAGAATGTCAGAAGCAAAGAGAATGTGGCTGCAGAAGGGCTCAGGAAATAAATCTTTTCAGCTGCTGTGGCTTTAGGGTATTATGTTGATGTCACAGCAGCTTGTATAGGTGCTGTTTCAAATTAACAGGAAAAATCTTCTCATTTTCAGATCCATGGTCTCTTTTATCAACATGATAAATACCACTGCAGGGAAACAAATCACTCTGCAAGTATAACAGCCCACTTTCTGATGGACAAGGAA
Source organism: Melospiza melodia melodia (assembly GCF_035770615.1). Taxonomy (NCBI): domain Eukaryota; kingdom Metazoa; phylum Chordata; class Aves; order Passeriformes; family Passerellidae; genus Melospiza; species Melospiza melodia. The sequence goes on along the minus strand of NC_086206.1, from coordinate 2,841,841 downwards.
TATTTTCCCCTTATTTTCTCATATTCAAACAACTTGGAACTAATACAGTTTTATAAGCAGGACCCAAAGCTATTACTTTCTCAGAAACTTGTATTAGGGCTTGGAAACAGGTATGATGAGAATTCTCTTTTATCCATTAAAGTAAAGTTACCTTCATAAGCTCAGATCCAACATAGCTTGGTAGTGACTTGAATAGGACAAACCCTATAATTTTTGGGTTTTTTATTGTGGGAAACTCTGGGATTTTTGGCACACAACTTTCTCATATAAATCTTTGGGGAAATGTTGCAATATAGTAATATTTCTTAATGCTTGAAAAAATATAATGGGCAAATTATTTTATATTTTACCTTATCAGTCTGCTTGAACTGTGATCTGCATGTCTCATGTCTTGTCTTTGGGAGGCTGAGCTCTGTCTGAACTGTATTTAATGTAACCTAAAGAGGGCAGGTGGCAGCTCATGGGGCATGGAACCCAGGTAGGAAGTGTAATCTATATTGGGGCAACAAAAATCCAACCCCAAACTAAAAATCCAAACCCTCCCACAGAGAGGTTCCTTTCCTTACAAACTTTTCTCTCAACCTCCACAGAGAAAATGGGAAGGAATGATGAAATTCCTGCCAGCTCAAACAGTCACAACCTGTGAGCACCTGACTTGTGCACTAAATGCATTTATGAATCTCCAAGTCAGTTATCCACTTCTGATCACTATTAACCTGGCTGACATTCATGACTGTTTAAATGATGGAGTTTTGTGTTGTCCTGGTGTTTCAATGAATTGTTTCACTCTCTATTAGTCATCTTCAGCAATCCTTACCCTGCTCACAGGGGTCAAAGCTCTATAATGAAGATCCATCTGCCACTGAGTGTTGAGGCTGAGCTCAGCTTCAGGAACCAGATCCACCTTTGGTACACACCCCTACCCCAGCACTCCTCCTACAGTGCTTGTGTCCTTGTGCTGCTTCTTATTTAGGGCTTTTCTCATCAAAATTAATCCTGTTTCTTTTTCCAGCTCCATTGCCAGTCTTCAGTGGGAGTAATCTACTGAAAAAGCACATAGAGGAATGACTGATTTTTACTGCTTAGAAAATAATGATGACTGAAATACTGATCCAGGGGGTTGTGTAAGGAATGGGGTGCTGAGATAGAGAGCTGTTAACAAACACTGGGATCCCAGGATCTTCCTTCAGGAGGTGGTATCACATGTGATCTATCTTGGCCTTTCTTTCAAGGTGACATGAATTTTAAAAAACAATTAAAATGGTTTGCAGTGGTGTTCTGCACTCCCACATGAGTTATGGTGATGGTGTTGCAGAGTACACAAAGCCTCTGGTGTGATTTACATCATCATTTGTACCTGTGAAAGCTCCAGCAGTATCTGCCTGCATAAATCAAGGGCTTTTCTCATACCATTAAGAAACGATTGAATTCCTTCAGATTTCATCTGAACAGGACTAGGATGTCTGCTTAGACAGATGCAGGGATGTCAAGAGTGGCAAGTCAGATACTGATTCTGGAGACAATCCCAATCACCTGGGTTCTTTGCTGCTAAAGGAGCCACTGAAATACAAGGACACTGAAAGATCTGTGGAAATGGAACACCCAAACATCACTGTTCAAAAGCCTGGGGGAAATCCCTGTTGCTAGTGTAGAACACCCAAGGAGGGGTCACTGGGAGTGCAGGACTGGCCCCGTGGCCCAGGAGCATTCCCTGGTCTCTGCAGTGTTTGATGCCCACCCTCCTGTGCCCTGTGTGTGCCCAGCAGGGCTGGGCCAGGCTGGCAGGGCAGACACTCACCCTGAGGGGCTGGCAAAGCTGGCAGGAGAGCTGGGGGGTCTCCTGGGGCAGCAGGACATTCTCCTGCCTTGCACACAGAGCTCCTGTTACAGGCTCCACACAGCTCCTTCCTCTAATTAATGCAATGATGTCTTTTATTTCATTTCAGGTGGCAGGGGAAAGACTTTAAAACCAACCAAAAACTCCCCCTAAGCCAAGTGCAGCCTTTGGGAAAGGACATTTATTCACTTTCAATATAAACTGCAGTGTCTCTATGTTTCTATTTAAAATAGAAAATACAGTTCCCACTTCAAGGCCTGTTTCAGCAGAGAGTTACCACAAACATCTGCATCAGCTCCAGCAGCTCTGGGTGTGCTGGGGGTCAGAAGGGCTCTGAGCTGTCCCCAGAGAGAAGGCAAGCAGAGAAAACTGAGATTTTCAGATCCCTGAGACTCAGCAGGGCTTGCTGCACCATTGCTGACAGTCCAGGCTGTAGGTGTTCCAAACTGTTCTTAAAGGCAAACTGTTTATTGTTCTCAAAGATGATTTAAACGAGAGAATATTTCTAAAGGAGCAGGAATTGCAGTGTGCATTGTTCTGCACTGCCACCCAGTCAGATTGAGAGAGAGTCATCACTGAGGGATGCAGAGCCAGGCTGGAGCAAGAACTTGGACTTTTCCTGTGAGCACACTGTTCTGGAGATTATTCTCAATTTAAATAATTACATTGTGGGGAAGTTGATTAAATTTTGGATCCAAAGGATTCATAAATCCCTTTGTGATGAATGGTGCTGCTCATAGATGAGAACCCCTGTGATGCCCTCAGAGCACCCTGGACAATGCTTTAACCTGGAACACTGACTGGGTGCTGTGGCCTTTTGGACAAAGGGCACCAGAAAATGGGTCAGTCCATCAGAAAATAAGTGTGCCCAGCAGGGGTGCTTCTAATAAAACTATTTAAATAAAAGCTCTTGTAGGGATACTGCCTGGAAGTATCCAGGGATATCATCCAGCTCCCACCTTCCTGAAGTTCAGTCTGTGTTAAAGGTCACTAACTATTGCTGCTTTCTCTTAATATTCACAGTGGAAATGTGGCTGTTAAATTGTTCCCATTTACCCACTGGAAAAAAAAATGGAGAATTTTTGAACAAAACTAGGGGATTCTTGGTAGAGAAATTGGTATCTAGGCTGATCTTCTATCCCCTTTCAAGTGCAAGGGTAAACACGTGGAGAAAGAAACAACTTTATAATAGGAAAGGAAATAATTTCTGTCCCTGTTGTCCTGCTCACACATGTTCACAAAGGTATTTTAATCCACATTCTTGCTAACAGCAAGGGCTTTTACAGTGTGAATTACCAAATTTGAAAAAAAAAAAGATAAGAAAAAATGAGAAAAAAAGAGAGAAAGGAACCCCTTTAGTTTCATCTCACCTGCCCTAATTATTCATTTTAACTCATTGCTGCACATCAGGGTTTCCTTGTTAGGTGCTTAATGAGGCTGAGAGCACCCACATGGTGTGGCCAGTTAAGGAGTTCCATCCAAATCACCTAAACATTCCTCTTCCCTACCTGAAGGCAGTCTTGCATTACAGGAGAATCAGAATGTCCTTCAGGATGAGGGCAATGTAAAGTGTTTGCATCAGGAGATTGATAACCTCAGGTTTCTAAATTGTATTCTCCAGCTCTTAGGGGGACTCAGAGCTGCTGGACACAACTGCTCTTCAGTTCTGGTGGGAATAGATGAACCTCTTCAGTTTCTGGTGCATGAACAACCAGATTAAGAGACATTTAGTTTAAAAACAAGCTGAAATTTTCTATTCTTTGCATTAGTAGACAAAGAGTTTTTTGTGAAGAAAACGACAGCATGAAAATAGCTCCTCTTTTATAGGATGCTGGAGAAACACAGGCGTGTGAGCTGCAGAAAAGTGAGTGCTGTTCTGAAAAAGGCTTGTTCACAGAAGTGATGGAGCACTGAAAGGAATAAAAGGGGGGAAATGGTGCTCCAGGGTTACCAGAGCACTATCAAAGCCATGCACAGCACGTGGGAAATATTCTCTGTGCTAGCAGGACACTGCAGGGTAACCTCACAGGGAAAGGCTCAGGGAAACCCCACCCAGCAGGGCAGTCCCAGGGCTCAGGGCACAGCAAAGGGGCTGTGGCTCCTGGAGGGCACCAAGAGCAACTCCCCAAGCAGGAATTCCCTTCAGCCAAACATCTCAGGGGTCCCAGGATCCTGAGATGCTGTGGGAGCCTTGAACCTGACTGCCTAAAGCACAAGCAGTGACAGCTCGCTGAGACTGCAATAAAATCAGTCTGGAAAAGGTGGCTGCTTCCTCCTCAGAGCTCTTGAGCTTTAATGTCAGCAGGGACTCCCTGTGGGTATTGTATCTGGGGAGTGAAATAGTCAAACAGCTGAGATGAGCCTCAGTAATTATTAAAAAGTTGACAGTCAGAGTGATCTGCTGTGGAGAAGGTGTGAATTTAGAATGACCTGTTGCCTCAAAGCAATGTTTAAATCTGTGTTACCTCTGAGAAGTAACTCTCCACCTGCTCCTTCAACATTATAAACCCATGAACTTCACAGTGCATCCTAAATATAATTGTACTGGCAAAATGCCCTGTTAGAATGGCAGTGGGAAGTGGATATTTTTGGATTGTTTTAGTTGTTTATGGTTTTGAAAAAATCCAAAGTGCCCACTGTCCTGAAGCCTGAGGAAAACCACAAGATTGGGAAAGGCTTCAAATCTCTGCATGTAACAAACAGTTCCTTCAACTCCTCATTCTTGACATGTGCATCACAAGGTTCTTTTAGGGGGTCCCAGAGAGGGTGGTGGTGGTGTCTTTAAAGTGCTACAGAGATGTGTAGCCCTGGGGAAGAAGGGTCCTGCCTTCCACTGAAGCTGGAAAGTGCTTTGGAGCCAGGTGTTTCTGGTTTGATGGCATCTCTGGGTCTGTTTTTGGTTATTTGTGCATGGATTTGGTTGCTGTTTGTTGGGGTTGGTGTGTTTTAAGCCTCTTTTAGCTGCTGAAGATGAAGGACGGACTGCAGTGCTTGGCCAAGGAAGGTGTGAACTCTGCAACAACAAAATCCTGTTAGAACTCCTCCTGCTCCTGGATGGCCCCTGCATTGGTATTAACTGGAGAAATGTGCTAGAAATGTTAACAAGGGTGATCTCTGTGTTTTATGGGGCTACATCTACAGCTTTGGAATGTCCAGCCAGTGGATGCTGACCTGCTGCAGTTTGTTCTGAACAGCACCTGGAGCAGGGACTTTCATGGTGATGTCCCCTGTGCTGGCAGCACAAGAGACAAGGAAAACCCTGCTGTTGGGATTGTTACAATTATCGATGGATTCCTATATACTGTGCCATTTGTAATACTATCCTGTTCAGCCCTTCTGGGAAAGAGATCACAGACTTTTCTAAGTAGCAGCTGCTGCAGAGTTTCCTGAAAGCCCAGATTTTCAGGCTGGGCCAAGGCAGGCAGGGCTGAGGACACGAACAGGTGCTTGGTTTCAACAATAGAGCCAACAATGCCTGAGCCTGCAGCCTGGGAGGGTGTGGGCAGCCTGGGGGTTCAGAAAGGAAACTCACTGCTCCTGCTCCCCTCCTGTGTCCCTTGGGGACAAACCCTGCCTGCAGGGAGGCTGGGGACAGCCCGACAAGGCCTGTATTCACCCCCATGCTGCCCTTTATCAGTGTGTGATTACCCTAAAGCTCTGCAAAGAGAGCCATGCACGTGTCACCCCTAAAACCTCTGTGACTGAGAAAAAAAGGAATGTACAATGGCTGATGCATTAATTTACATCTGTCAAGTTGATTACTGACTGAATTATGGTTCCATTTCCTCTGATTAATTTGGCACAAATTCATTTTTTTATTCTTTCCCTGCCCACGGAGTGGATGCCCCTGATGAAGCACAGGTGAAGCACACGAAGCACATTCCAGGTTCCCTGAAATGCTTTTTGCATTATTATTCCTCTCTTCAAACAAGCCCTCCTCACCAGCAGCTCCTGAGTCATTGCAGGAGGGAAGCATTACAGTGTCTGATCAAATTATTTGCTGCATGAGCTGCTATCTGCTCATGTCTCAGCTCCTCCCAGAGATGAAATTACAAAGCAGCTGCCACTTCACTGAGGAAGGATTCCAGGGGAGCAGGATGTCCCCAGATGAGCTGGGGGAGTGCTGGTCCTGGTCAGACAGTGTAGGAGCAGAATGATCATGGTATGAGAGCAGATTAATTACTCATCCATGCATGCATCTGTAAGTTAGGAACATATCTTTAATCATTATTTGCCATCTTAATTAATTAGATTTGAATTATACTTTTTTGGCTATGGTTGCCTTTTTTCAGTGAAGTTTTAATCTTCCTTGAAATTTTGGAAAATTGTTTTTGTTTTTAGTAGTAGTGTAGTATTTTCCCCCTTAACTTTAAAAGCAACTTTAAACAGAGAAATCTACTTTAAAGGTTTTATTTACTCTACAAACACTGTCCTTTTGGTTCTGACTCACGATAATTCAATATGAGCAGATCAAACCCATCTCTGTCTCCTACAAATATGTATAGATCAATATTATCACAAATAGTTCTGTGCCATGATCCCAAATCAAGATGAATACAAAATCAGTTTGCCTAATGTCGGCCTTATTTTGCCTTTAATGAAGAGCTCTTCTAATTCTTGTTGGCAATTTCTACCAATAAAATTAAGGGTTTTTTTTTTTCCCACAGTGATTAGCAGAAGGCAGCAGGATTTTCAAGTCTCCATAATGTGACTTTAAGGCTTGTTTTATTTCCATTTGTAGGTCCGGGAGGGGCTGCTGGCCCAGGACAAACCATGCTGGAGGAGTGTGCTGGGAGCAGAGGAGTCCCCACAGGGCTCAGGGGCTGCAGAGGAACACGGAGCAGAGCACTGGGGTTCTCTGTACAACCAGTCATGTGGCTTTGCTGGGTTCCAGCAGGAAAACCTGTGGGTTTATTTGGTGTCAGCCCCCCTCTGCAACAGCTCCCCACACAGCAGGAGGAGGTGGCCTTGCTGGGCTGCACTAAAGGAATTTATCACCTGCAGAGCCAACTGAGCTGCTTGTGTCCCAGCAGAGCAGAGGATGTGCCAGGAACTTGGCATCCAGTTTCAGAAGGAAGGGATGGTGCCAGTGCCCAGGAGCAGCCAGCACCAGCCCACAGGGATCCACAAGGATGCTGAGCTCATGAGACAGGGCAGCTGCTCAAGCACCAAACAATAACCTAAATGTGCAGGATTTCAGCACATGGAGACTTCTTTTGGCTTGTTCACTCCTGAAATCCCCTGCTGGCCTCTGTTAGGATGCAGTGTGGTGGGGACAGGCTGCAGGGACAGTAGGACACTGGCGGCACCATGAACCACAACCCCACGTGTGAGCGGGGCTCTGACTGGAGGCACTTCTGAGGGATTGTTCCTTTGGCTGGTGGCTTCACTCTGCCCTTCCCTGCATTCCCTTGTGATTTCATTCAAACCCCAATGGCCCTTTCTGTGGCACATGACCCCTGTCACGCTCTGTGTTCAGTCACATCCTATTTCTGCACATTCTTCCTGCACTTGCTGTGACCTGTGAAGAGGGGTGAATTACCAGCACACTGGTTCCTTAAGCTGAGCAATTATTTTGTATGAATATTTCATGGGTTATGTGAAGATACAAAGTGGGAATAGAGAGACTTGCTATGGAAACAGGTTTTTTTTAAATTTTTCTTTTTTGAAGCTTTCATCTCTTCTGCAGTGGGGATTACTGTGCTATTTATTCTTTATGGTGAAAATATGACAGTTATGTCTGTTAGATTTTTGCATATTTTTCTTTATATTACTTAAAAAGTGAGAAATGTAAATGACATTGCTGTACTATCTTTGGGTATTTTGTTTTTATTCTGATGATGTCTCCTTTCTCCAGGCAACAAAAATTAAGGTGTTGCATTATGCCCATCTCATTATGCACTTTTTCCATGTTTCACAGAGCCTTTCCAGAATAGGGATTCTGTAAAACTTTGCAAAGTCCTGCTGCCTACTGTTTCCAGTGTGGTATTTATAGCAAGAAAACTTTTAAAGCTCAACAGAAGCTTGTGGATTGACATCTCTGTATTTTATCAAAGTGAATCTGGTTTTTATTTTCATTGTCTGATCCATGTGTTTCTGCACCAGTTATTCACTTCTGCATGTTTCTGCTGTGCTGTATAAAATATTCCCAGTACTGAGAATCAGGAATCACTGAGCAAAGCATGTGTGCAAAAAGGCACCCGAGAAGCTCAGGGATCCCCACTTTATCCTCTTGGTATTAAACAAGTTATGAAACAAGAAGGAGAAAAGCATCTGTGCACTGCTGACACTGAGCCAGCAGTTTCAGTCTGAGAGGAAGAGAGAGAACAGTGATATTTGTAATCCAGTGCTAAATGCAAATAAGTTCTGTGTCTCTTTCTTCGGGAGATCGCTTCCCTGAGTCACCGGGGTTCATTTACATTCGGGTGACATCTACAACAATTTTGCCAACACAGCTTATTACTGCAAACATTGTGTCAGTTCTGACATTTCTCTTCGCCGGAGAATCCCCAGAATGGCTCTGTCTGTTGCTGGTGGCAGACTCGGAGTCACACGGGGAGCGGTGCCAGCCTCAGCCGCGCCCGCATCCGCCGAGCTCCTTCCCTGAGCTCTGCCTGCACGGCCCTGCATGGCGGGCTGGGAGCAGAGACCCTTCCCAAAAATCAGCACCTGGATCTGGGATTCTGCCTGCACGGCCCTGCATGGCGGGCTGGGAGCAGAGACCCTTCCCAAACCCTGGGATCTGGGATTCTGCCTGCACGGCCCTGCATGGCGGGCTGGGAGCAGAGACCTTTCCCAAGGATCAGCACCTGGATCTGGGATTCTGCCTGCACGGCCCTGCATGGCGGGCTGGGAGCAGAGACCCTTCCCAAAAATCAGCACCTGGATCTGGGATTCTGCCTGCACAGCCCTGCATGGCGGGCTGGGAGCAGAGACCCTTCCCAAAACCTGGGATCTGGGATTCTGCCTGCACAGCTCTGCATGGCGGGCTGGGAGCAGAGACCCTTCCCAAAACCTGGATCAGGGATTCTGCCTGCACAGCCCTGCATGGCAGGCTGGGAGCAGAGACCCTTCCCAAAGCCTGGCTCAGCACCTGGATCTGGGATTCTGCCTGCACGGCCCTGCATGGCAGGCTGGGAGCAGAGACCCTTCCCAAAGCCTGGCTCAGCACCTGGATCAGGGATTCTGCCTGCACGGCCCTGCATGGCAGGCTGGGAGCAGAGACCCTTCCCAAAGCCTGGCTCAGCACCTGGATCTGGCTCCTGGAGCTCCATGGCAGGTCCCAGGCCTCCTCCTGGGGCAGAGGTGGGACCATGTCACCACCATGGGTGGCAGAGCTCCCTACAGGCACCCAGCAGCTCCAAGCCCAAAGAGGAATTCAGCTTTATCCAGCACTCCCCGGGCCAGACAGCTGAACCCATGGAAAAGAAAGGTTTTCATGCCTCTAGCTGCACTGAAAGGAGGCTGAATTCCCAGACCCTTTTCCAGTGTAACTCCCAGGTGTGTGCACAAAGGAGTCGGTGCCAGGAGAGTTCTCTGAGTTAGAGCCTCAACTCCTGGGTGTCCCTTCCCAGTCCCTGCTTCGTGCATTTCCCTGGCTATCCCACAGAGGGAGTGAAGCAAGCACTTCCACTTTCCTCCCAGACAGGCCATCCTCAGGCTTCCTTTCGTTTATAAACATCATTTACAGGTTCTGGGAATGGCTCTTGTCCATGGGAGTCACCAGTGATGCTTAACAAGAGACATCAGAATATTTTCTTGTCTACCACTTCATACACTTTTCTCCTGCCCTATTTATGTATTTATATGTAAAATGCATTTATTTGTCAGTCTCCTCTGGGGAACAAAGTCGGGCAGCTACAAACACTTCTCCTGCAATGCAATGATAGGAACAAGCCTCTTCTGGAAGCCACCCAGATGAAACCAGCCACATTATTTCAGTTATGACTCAAGGCAGATTTGAATTTAGGATTTCGAGGAGGTGTTATGTCCTCTGGCCCTGCTGGCTGTTTTCTATTCACTCTGTTCCTTCTGTGTTTTTCATCTTATTCTCAGTTCCACAGCATATAGTGTTTTCCACTAACTCATATTTCATAATGTGCCAAAACCAGGAGTCTGCTCTTTTTTATAAAGGTACTGAAGCCGGGCCTCAGTTCAGGAAGGTGCTCATGTGCATAATTTGTGCTCTGTAAATGCATCCTTGATTTTATTTCTACAATTTTTTCTAATTCAGAAGGCACTGAGATTCATGTTCTAAAACTGTCACTGTTCCACCACTTTAGATTGTGGGAGAGGGTTTTGCCTTGCTGATGGGCTTGTCTTCTTTTCAAAGTTTGTATTATAGAAGTGTTAAAATCAAAATTACCAGAATGTTGGAAAGTGCTTTTGCTGAAATTCATAGATTCATATAACAGATGAAGGAAAAGGCATAGCAAGGTAACTCCTTTAACAAGAACAGTTTCTTGGCTGTGTTTGTGGGTTTTTGGAGCAGCCTTCACAGATTGCTTTGATAGAAACTTTTAAACCTTGGCTTCTCCCCCCCAAAAAGGGCAGCCATTCAGAGAAATATGTTAATATTTATTTCAGAATGCAACAATACTACTGATCATTTCTCACTATGAAACAGAACTGGTCATTCTTTATATCCTGTCAGATAATTTACTGTGGTTAAATCTATCTTGAAAATGGCTGTATTTAGCAGAACTGAGCATTTTCTAAATTCATGGGACAAGGGGAGTCATCATCCCAATGCCTGTCCCATGTCAGGAGGAGCTGGCACTGCAATCTTTGCTTGTCCCTGCTCCTCCTCCTGTGTTGAGGCTCCTTCCTGGCTTCCCTCAGCCATGGTCAGTGCTCCCAGGGGGAGGCAGAGGGGCCACAGCCCTGCAGGTTTGACTCTCCTGTTTCCTGTGGGCCAGAACTCTGTGCTCAGTTGTTATTCCTAAGCCTCTGAAAAGATAAGCTATCAAATCAGAGATGCAAACCCAGATAAAAGTTCTGCTCTTATTAACAGAGGGCTATTGCACTTGTGTCCTTTGTTCATTTCTGCTTACAGAAGCTGATAGTGTGTCAGTGGGACTTTCTGTATCAGGCAAGATCAACAAATACTGACCCTCAGCAGCCAGTAAAATACTCATTAAATAAAACCCAGTGCCAGCTGCTGGAAGAAGCAGTCTTCCAAATGAGTCCTTAGAAAGGATAAATAAAAGTTGTAAAAGAAGAGGATATTGCTGTCATTAGTGTTGATAATCCAGACCAAGGTAATCTATGAAATTTATAACCAGCCCAGCAGCAGGATTTTTACAGGCAAAAGGGATTTTGTTGTGGCAGGGAAACAGTAGAGGGTGATTTCCACAGCAATCTAAACTCTCCTACTAAACACTGATACATGTTGTGAATGCTCCAAAGAACTGAAACCTGTCTGGAGGTCACAGCCTGGCACCATGCAAGTGAAGAAGAAGTGAGAGTTACAAGCAGCAGTGAATTCAGAATTAACTGCCTGACAAAGCCTGCTTAAACTATCAGTACAACAAACGGTGTGATACCTTAAGGAGCCTCAATTAGTCAGAGTGTTTACAAGAACTGATTTACTAAGTTGTCCCCAAACTGGATATTGATTGGGTTGTTTTTTATTTTCCCCCATCCCTTTATATTTTTCTTTGGGATGTTTAAGAATTTTCCTAATTAAGAAGATTGTATAATAAAGGAATTCCTGAATATAAGGAATATAACTTTGTTGCTTCATAGAAGTGCAAGGGTACCATGATACAGCAATTTGCCAAGCTGACAAGTACAGTTGCATTCATTTGCTGAGTGAAAAAGTGATGTTAAAGGCAGCTGAAATGACTTCTCAGGAGGAATCTGGCAGGCACAGGGCAGTCTGGGCCTCCTGAGTTGGGATTCTTTCCTGTCAGAGCCTCTGATAACCCTCCCATTTGTTCCTTCAGTGGTTCCTTAAAGCTAGGTGTTCCATCTCTTTCAGTGGTGTGTGACAGTATCCCACAGATTAAGAGCCAATATTCCCCCCTTCTGCAACTTCTCTTTGGAGCTGGTTTCAGGAATTTCTTGCTCTCCCATTTGGACGGTAAGAAGAGCCTGGACGCACCTGCAGGGAGGGTGAACCTCTCTGAAATGCCCCTCCTGAGTGCCTGCCTGTCTCTGACAATCTGGAGAAGGTCTGTGTGCCTTCCCTGGAACTGCTGGCAAGGACTGGAGAAACCTGGCTGCAAATCTGCAAGAGAACTGTGAAATGGCAAATTCCTTTTCTTCAGCTGGACCAGCTCTAAAAGGGCATGCAATGAAATGAATGGAAACAAAGAATGCAGTCATTCGGTTAACATTTAATGTTTTCAATATTTAGTATTTAAATTTCTGCTGTGTTTATGCAATTGATGTTTAAATAACAGTACCTTGCCTCTCTTGAAATCAGCTTTTTGGACAAGACCTGTCCAAACCCCAAGTTTTGGGTTCAAACATATCTGCCTCAAAGTCTCCTGTTTTTCATGATTCTGTTCACCACCCTGGTGGACTCCAGGCAGGATTACCTAGAGAGGATTTTCCATGGGCAGGATTATATATGTGACTTTCTAGAAAGCTGCTGGAGAAGGATGAAGGTTATGAACCCCAAGGCCTGAGGTGCTGCCCAGAGAGGCAGTGTGGGGGCTTGGCTGTGGAGATGCTGCTCTTGGAACAAACAGAAACCTCCTGTTAATGTGTGCTTTAAGTAAAATCTTCATGACAGAATCATTTTAAGCTCTTGTGCAGTGTTTAATTATCTACTTATAAAATGAGAAGTGTCAAGTTACATAAACCAGATTTTTTTCAAGATGAAAGCCTCCACTCCTGTAACCCTTGGGACTGGCAGCAATGATTACACATTGAGTACACAAGAATTGAGAACACATGGTTACACAAGAATAACAGGTTGTGATTCTCTTTGGCTTCAGTGGGTGAATTCTTTGGTACTAATGAAAATGTGTGTTTAAACCTGAAGCAGAATTTTACCCTTAACATCTACTTTCTCATGGTTTCAGGAAAGTCTCTAGGTAGAAAACACAGCCTATAAAAAAGGAGAGAGGTAAACTGAGACACTGAAAGCTCAACTCTTTTGTGCTTTAGCTTCATGCTAAATGAGTGGTGGAGAAGGAGACAAAGGGGAGATGAAGGCAAGAACACCTCAAGTGCTTCAGGTCAGCACCACTTTTCCAAGAGTAATTTCTGAGAAATGTGTGGCTAACCCTTGTGCAAAGGTCATACATTTGATTTCCTCTTCCAGCCAGGGAAAGTTTAACTTGTTTTCTCAACTGGAACAAATCCATGCATTGCTTCTGAGGGCAGCTTCCCCTGAACGCACACAGGACAATGCTTTTGTTAAGTCCTAGAAGTGGTTCTGCTTCCCATCCAAGAGGATTTAACAGCAAAACCCACCCTCAATCAGAAAAGAGAGCAGAGAAAGAGAAAGGGAGAGGAAGAAAAATATAGGAATGTGTTTTTTCATCTGGGAATTCTGGTTGACTGAGCCAGAAAGGAATAGGCAAATATAATCACACTTGCAATACACTTGAAAGCAGTTCATGTTCTTTCCCATTAGGCTGAATTTCATGGTGGATGCACATTAAATGCAATACTTTTATGCAAGGGCTTTGCTTCCTAAATGTTAAAATTAAGCTCACAGTAAGCTAGGAAGTAACAATTCTGTTTCTGAAAGCCAGGACAGCTATGGAGGGTAAAAATTAACTGAATTCTGGGGACCTATCCTGCAATATGAACTTTTTATTTTGACATTATTTTTTCTTAACAAATTAGTCAGCATGATTATAAGAATTTATTTCCTAAGCTGCCCCTGAATTGCATGCTGATTTTTTTTTTTTTTTTTTGCTTTCCTCCCTCCTTTATCATTTTACCTAGAGAAGACTTTCCATGGGCAGGATTATATGCATGACTTTCTAGAAAGCTGCTGGAGAGGGATGGAGGTTATGAACCCCCAAGACCTGAGGCAATCTGGGGGCTTGGCTGCTGAGATAGAGCTCTTAGAACAAACAGAAAGCTCCTGTTAATGTAAGCTTTAAGCAAAATCTTCATGACAGAATTATTTTAAGTTTTTCTATGCAGGTTTAATTACTAATAAAATGGGAAGTATCAAGTGTTATTTGATTTTTTTTTCTGCACAAAGCCCCTCCTGTGCAGAGCTGTGTTTGTGTGTGCACACTCAGCTGTGGGAAGCACACACTGGAATTTTCTCCATAAATCACACATGTGGCTTCTCAGGCTCCTGTTGGTTACTGTGGTCCCCTGCACAGCCTTTCAGGAATTTTGGAGCCTGGCTCAGCACTCCAGGACTGATATTCTCCCATAGCTATAATGCCCAGGAGCCATGGCTGGGAAACTGCATGTGTGAGGTGCTACAAAAAGAACAAAGATTCTCTCCTCCCACATTCTTCTTGTTTGCTCCACCACTTGCTCAGGCTCTTCCTGCCAGCCTGGTTTGTGGCAATGGCACAGATGTTTTCCACATATGCTGAACATATGATGGAAATCCATCCTGGAACCCAGCCTCCCTGGGAAGTCCACTCTTACTCTCAGTAGATACTGTGGATTTTGATTTTGAGGACCTGAGTTTTTCCTCTATTCCTTCCCTGAAAATTCACTCCACTGTGGCTGGCAACAAAGCTTTTTCTGCACATGCCTAGGTCTGAAAGGATGTGTAAAATACTGTGGATCCTCTTTGTTTTCCAAGCACCATTCTCTGTGTAATGGGGGAATCTCTCTCCCTGTCCCAAACAGAACACATGGGCTGTCTCTCCATTGCTCATGATTGTTCAGACAGCACCAGAGCCCCAGTGTGACCACACTGCTCCCAACAGTGGTGGATCTCCTCAGAACCCCTTGGCTTCATTCTCACAGCTGTGGCCTGAGATTTCCATGAGTTTTGTGACATTAAAATTGGTGTGATGTGGCTGAGAAAGAGCTGCCAGCTTTGGGTTTCCCCTTTCCTCAGGATTTATTTCTGAACTCCTTCCTCAGCATCTCTTTTTGCTTTGCCCTTCCCATTTCTGAGATCCTGCATGGCTGATACAAAGCAGTCTGTTATTTGATGAGTGCTGAGGCCTCCTGGTCACTGCTGTAGACACCACCAAATGTGATTTTATCATTGCCAGAACAAAGGGTTTGATTCCCTCTGAGGGCCAAGAGCAGGATATTGGATTAGGCACTAATGGCACAGTGGGCTGCAGGTTTTTGAAAGTCATTTCCCTTTCCCTCTGTCATAAATCTGTCCTGTGGCTGGTGAACTGCCAGTGTTTTAAGAAGCAGATCTCATGAATATTCTTCAGTGACAGGCCAATCCAGAAGCCCTGCAATGAATGCACTGTGGGCACATGTAACAGACTGAGGAACTTGGCCATTTATGTCTGTTTAAAGAAAAAAACTTTCTCAGACCAAAAGCAGAACTGGACTAGATGGGTATACAGTGGGAAAGCTTTTTGTTTTCAAACCTGCACAAAGCACAACCTTCCATGCTTTGGGACTCTAGAACCTGAATTAATCACACCACAGCTCCAGTTTGAACCTAAGTACCACCAGAGAGGATCTAGTCCAGTCCAAAGCAAAACCCCACAATCCTTCTGTGATTAATTTTTAATAACTCCAGCATTGGCAGGAATAATTGACCAGTTTTCAGACTGATGGGGAAGTTCTCTTGGGGCAGCAGGAAATACATCCCAATACTTTGGTTCCTGTATTTTATCCCAGTTCTCAGGGTGACTGGTCTGTTCTGTTAGCTGATACCTAAGACTGAACTGCTGGGTTTTTTTCCAAATAAAGTTGCACATAGTGAGCTTCCTTGGGAATCCCTGTACAGCTGAGTCCACCAAAAATTCCATTATCTCAAAAGCTAAAGCTAGATTTGTTTATGAGTAGAAACCAAAAGTACCTAAGTCCTGCTAGTAAGCATTTTCTGGGAGGGTAACCTGTTTTTCAGAAGCCCCTGAAATGGTTCTCATTTTCCAGTTTCATGTATGTTTGAAAGTCAAATTATTGCACAGAGTTTTCAACAGGGTTCCAAAAGACAAAGGAGCTCTTTAAGGTGCTGCATTACCAACAGCTGCCATTACTGTTCATAACACAAACTGTTTTAAAAGGCTGTTTCAGCCTTACTGAAAGATAGTTGGGTTTCTGGAAAGCCAGAGGTGGGGGAAGGAATTGGAACAAAATTGAAATAGAGCAGCCCAAAATAACACAGTAAAGCATGTTATCAGCACTGAAAGGCCTTGTGACTTTGATAAATATTCCAGATAGTGAATTTAGGAGACAGAGCTCTGCACACCATGTGGCTCTATCACCATCTGCCTGGCACTGTAATTAATTGATTCTATCACAAAATTGCTTTGCTAATTAGATGGAACACAGTCTGGCAGTTGTACTTGGGAGGGCTGATCCCCTGGCCTGGTGAGTGCTGTGCAATATTGGTGTGTCCAATCCTTCCCTGAGAAGCAGGGATTGGGATCCCAGTGGCACTTAGGGACACTTTGTCTGCAGGGGACAAGGTGGGGGCCTCCTGTGCTCGCACATTTTTAGGCTGAGGAAGTAATGTCAAGCCTGCTTAGTCTGGGTCAAGCTGTCAGCAAAAACAGATGCTGGTGAAGATCCTATACCTGATAGTTCTTCCCCTTTGCTGTGGGTTACACTCCCTGGAACTCTTGGGGTTCACAGAAAAATTTCTGGTCAGCTGCAGGGAAGATCTGAGGAGCTGACTCAGCCTCCTGTAGAAATATAAAGCTGTCCTTCCTGGCTGGTAATGAAGAACTTTGACAAGGACTGTTCTCACAGACAGCTCCAAAAGGGGAATTTGCCTTTATTCTGATTTTTACAATGTAGAAATTATTTATTTGTAACACACTGAAAATGGCAGTGTTAACCTATCTATGCACTAGTTTTACATTATGATTTATGATTAGAATTACAAACTTCCAGCCCAATGGAAATGAATTTCAAAACATCTGCTCAGCATCCACTGAGGCATTTGCAGTCAAGGAACACCATATTGCATGGCAGAGATCTGGACTACAGGTTTTGTTTGGGTTTAAAAAAAGCTTAAACAACAGCTGTCTTCTTCCTCCTCCTTTGCAGTTAATTCATCACAACTGCAGTGAGTAAGAGGTCCTGCTGCACCCTGCTCATGTGAGTCAGAAACACACAGAGCAGTGGGAGCACTGCTGGCAGCCAGCACTGGGAATCAGAAAATATTGTGTCACTTCTTGTCCTTGAAGAAACAGCCATTTAGCAGAAGGTTCCAATTTCCACTGGGAATTTGTGTGTGTGAGGGTGGGGGATGCAGATGTGACCTCTAAACAAAGGTGGGGAGATGATGGCTGTAGGGTTTTAGTACTGACAGTCTGATGGCTGTACCTTTATAGAGTGCTGCACTTGCCTGTTGTTAAAAACCAAATTTAAAGTCACTTAAAGCCATTTATCAAAGGATTTTTAGGTTGTTGAAGTAATAATATGAAAGTAAATTTCATCTATCTATCTATCTATCTATCTATCTATCTATCTATCTATCTATCTATCTATCTATCTATCTATCTATCTATCTATTCCTGCTTTTATCTATATAAAATCCTTTTCAATTCAAAATCCTCATGTCTCTGAAAACCTCTAAATAAATAAACAACAATCTTAGGTGATAGATCTACTTGTATGCTTAATCAATGCCCTTAAGCAGCATGAGAAATTGTCCAAGGACACACAAGTAATGGATAAGTGATATGGTGGACACAAGCTTTAAAAGTATCTATTAATAATGATTTAACAGAAAAACATGCTATAAAAGAACTATACTCCCTTCTTGGTTCCTGGTTTTTATTTTTTATGGGTTTCATATGAAGTAGATGAAGTTTTTGTTGGCCAAAATAAAAAGAAAATTAAGTTACTGAATCGAGATACCATTAACTATAAAGTAAATATAAGGAATGTGAGATGAGAAACAATGATAACTAACATGTAAAAATCAGATATTTTCATTCATGCTTTATGGCCCAAGGATGTAGTTCAGCAAAACAACTGTTGCTTTTAGAGGACAACACAAGGTGCTTGGATCCTGCCAGGAAGTCCTAAATGTCCTAAAATATATTAGGATGAAACAGGTATATCAAATGCATCAAATCTATTCTGAAGGAACCAAGGTGTTTTCTACCCTATGGCCTAAATATTTAGAGGTCAGTATTACAAAACCAGAAAGTCAGAAATTAGAGCAGTGGATGATTCAAGTGGAGTGCCTCTATCCTGCACACAGATAGGAGGAAAAGTAGTAAATATGATACATATATATGATATATATTTAGACATATACTCATCCCCAAGATATTAGTTAATAAGTATGGTATATAATTATATACCATATATTACATATATAAAATATACAATATATATATATATACACTATACTAAATATAGTATATAAATATACACACTAGATATAGTATATATACTATATATATACTATATATAATAGTATATAATAGTATATAGTATATAGTGTATATATATTTAGTGTGTGTATATATATATACACTGTATACTATTTTTAAATATATATATATATATATATATATATATATATATATATATATATAAATATGTAATGTATATAATTATATAAACCTTACATAATGTTACCTCTGCATTAGTCACAAAGGTGTGGGTTTTATACCCAAGCAGTTTTTCAGGTGCTGATTTAGCCACACGTTCATGGATGATTTCCTGATGTGGACACTGCTGCTATGGAGATGTGCCTGGCAGCCCTTGGAGCCTATCTGTCTGTCTGCCTGTCTGTCAGTGTGTCCTGCATTGCTGGGCAGCAGCAGTGCAGCTCTGGCAGGCTGCCTGGCAGGGAATGCAGCAGGGGAACTCTGGGCAGCTTTGCTGTGCCTGCTGCTCTGTGGCAGGGCCTGCACAGGGCTCTGGAGTGTCCCTGTGGGGACTCTGCTCTCTGGGTCACTTGTGGACAGTCAGTGTGTGAAGGCTGGACATCATCAGTCCAAATAATAACTTTTCCCCCAGGCAGTTTCTGAGTTCTGTGCACTCCTGTAACTACTGCAAATGCTCTGTTGGTTTGGAGCTCTTAATGGCTGTAATGTGTTCAGAGCAAACCTGTGAGTACTTGACTCTTTATTTTGTCAGCTGTCATTCCTGTAGCTTTTTACTAGCACTGAAGTGACAGCTTTGCATTTAGAAAAATATATATTTACATATATTAAGAAGATTGTTGCCAGTCACTGCTTTGTGCACACCTTTATAGGAGGGCAGAAAAGAACACATCTTATGTGCAATGCAATTGATTCAAGGGTATCATGAGATCCTGGCAAAATGCAAGATCATCCACACTGGTGTGTTCCCATTAAACCTTTCACAGCCACACCCAATATGTTTTCTCAGAGGAAAAACCACAACCCCATGTCTAGCTGTAATCTTTGCTGATCAGATTACAAATTCAGAGTGTAACATGAGATCTTGCCTAAATTCAGGTCTTATGTTCCTCCCATGCACATTAACTGCAAACCTTAGGAATTCTCAGGGTAAAGTCATAATCTTTTGTGCTCCTTGGATCTAACCTGGAGGCTGCTCTATTGTCAGAGTGCTGTGTGGGGCTGGAATTGCTCTGGGCAGCCTGGGAGTGGGTGGTGCTGAGCAGGGAGGGTGGTGAGGACCTGCTGTTCACACTGCATGGCCAGAGTGGGACATTTTACTTTGCAATTTTCCTCCATGCGTCTCATGCCTGTTGGAGGATGGGGTGTATTATTTACTCCTGAATCTCAACTTTTGGGTTACTTTCACCTGAAGTGTCTTTACAGTCCACTCTCCCATTGTAACATCTGGTCCTTCTGCACAATTGAGGCCAATTGTGTAAAATGTGTAAAACGTCATGGTAACTGAAATCCACAAGTGATTAGTGACAGCATGTGATCAATGCTATTTGTAGAGTGTAGAATGGAAGTCTAAAAGCAGTTTGTCTCTTAGATATTGTTAGTCACAAAGTGGGTATGCTAAAAGGAAGGGTTCAGTGTTAAAACTGTAGCTTGACATTAACGTGTAAACACAACAAGGCAGGAGCTGAAGAAGCTGAGGTGGTTACATCTCCAAGTTTGCTGGTAAACAGCAGCTGCTGAGACTGCAGCACTCTTGTGTTCATCAGAGATCTTTCAACACCTCCTTCAACTCCTTTGCAACAAATCTGGTTTTAAAACAAATGGCTAAAACTGTCTGCACTCTGTATCAAAAGTACCCCATGACTCCTTTAAACACACTGGGTATCTCACAGTGATTCTGCCCTCTCCCTGGCCAAATATCACTTGCATCAGCTCTGAGGTGGTTTGGTTATTCACACTCCACTTCCAAATGCAGAGGCAGAGCCAGGAGCCACTGCTCTGCAGAGCTGCCAGTCCCTAATTGTTTCTGGCAATGGCAGCTCCCTTCCTTAGGCTTTTTTCTTCCTTCTCCCTCCTCTTAGTGGCATTTCAGGGCAATAGCTTTCATAACACATTAGCTTAATTCACTCTGAGCTTGACCACAGCTTCCATTCCCACTGCTGCCTGAACCACACATGGTCCTTGAACTCAGCATCCAGTATGAATGATTTAGACATGAATAAATAAGCCTCTAAACATCCATGTCCTTGCAACAGCAAAAGCAGATGAAACCTATTGTTCAGAGCAGCCTGTTGCTGCAGACACTGAGCTGGTGAGCAGATGGATTCACATTCCCAGAATGTGGGGGCATGATTCAGGAAAGTGAAGGGTAACTCACTTGAGCAGAGTTTCAAGGACATGTGGACTCTGCCACAGTCCCCTCCTAGTGACAGCACAGCCAGTGTAAGAGGCAGAGTCTGTCACCACACTGTGGCTCATTTTTACTCAGCAGAAGGCTCAGTTCATCTGAAAGGAGGAGAAACAATAGATTGTGTAACAAGCAATTCCTTCTGAAAGTCAATCTTGCTGCTTTTGAAAGGCCAGGCTGGATGGCAGCTCTCTCTGCCTTGTCAGACCTGAAAAGGGTCTCAGACTGGAACAAACCCTTCCTGTCCTGCTGTTCTGGGCATTTCCCGTGGGTTTGAGCCAGAGGAGGTCCAGGGGAAGCACACCAGGGAAACCACAAGGCTGAGGTGCCTCTGAGCCTTCTGCTGCCTGATGTGCTTGAACATCCAAACCAAAACAATGCACCTTCACCCCAGCTGAACACTCAAAATGCTTAAATGGGGAAAAAAGAGATCTGTTATCTTCCATAACCTGTAGGACTGGATTCAGACCTCCTTAGCTGTAAGTTTAACTCTGGCATGGTCCCTTTCCAATTTGACAATTAAGGGTAGGAACTGAGTCTGATAGAGTGGGGAAGGATTTTTTCAATACTCTTAATAAAGCCTTGGGTGAGTTTATGGAGACATAAACTCAGGGTTGGTTTGCAGAGACATGAAATCCTACCCAGTAGGGTCAGCAGCTCTGCCTGAAGCCAAATGTTTTCCTGGCCCCTCAGTTAAATGATTGAAGACATGTCCCAGGGCTACTGTTGATTTTGGGGGGCCAAGTAGAAAACTGACTCACTCCTCTCTGCCTAGAGAAGGGAAAAAAATAATTTTCTCTTGTCCTTTGATAGAGCACTGGGGTTCCTTTGCACACAGACATCAATGAACAGACATTTCCTCCTCTCAAAGCAGACATGGTAACAGCCAGAAAAGCAGTTTCAGACCATGCATTCACCTGTACAAAATATATTTGCATGAGAAATGGGAGTGTGGGTGGGACTGGTGCCACTTGTCACATCTGAGCAGGGCCACCCCTTCCCATGCCAAGAGCTCTGAGGGTTTGCCTGCAGCAGCAGCAGTTTGGCTTTCACACCCATCAGCACTCAAACAGCAGCTGCATGACACTGAGTTTAATGGGAACTGGGGAATCTCTGTATAAGGAAGTGTATGGGGTTTGCTTGTGTGTTTTACACTTCACAATACAAAATATCCCATGGAATTTCATGTCCCACTGAAACATCTCAACTACTGAGCAAATAATTGAAAAAAGAACTTATCATGTAAATAAATTCCAGTTTCTTAGGTTAGAAATCTATTAACATACTATATGGAACAAACAAAATTATGGAGATCAGGAAGTCAGAAAATTCTTCAGGAAAAGAGAGGTAAAAACTTCCTACATTATTCAAAGAATATATTATTTTATAATGTTTTCCCATTTCACCAGAAGAGCTATTGAAGGTGATCTTGTTTGGATGGTACAAAAATGCAAATAATTGTCTGACAAGTGCATCTGAGTGTGCACTGACACATGTAGTGTCTTCCAATAAAGAAAAAGAGAAGTAGACCAGACAGAAAACAGCTAATTAATGACCAAAATTAAATATTTTTAAGTTTGGTAAGGCAGAACTTTGTGCAGAAAGATTCTTTGGGAATCAGCTTTAATTTTCAGCAGAGTATTATGAATTCAGGTTGTATCCAGGCCACTTCATGTGAACAATCTAAAACCTTCCAGAGGTGAGCAAAGGCTCAGGCCCAGCTTGAGGAGCACACGGGCCCAGAGGTGCAGGCTGGCACCCAGCAGAGCACAGGCACTGCTGCTCCTTGAGCTTTGGTAGCTCTCCAGGATTTCCCATTTGGAACCTTTTGTCACCCTTTCCAGCTGCAAATCCTGCTCTTTGGGTAATTGCTGCTGTTTTCCTCTCCTGCACAGCTGCTCCAGGGGAAGATGGCAGTGTCCCCAATTCATAAACATTGTGGCACTGCCACAATGCCACAGCAAATCTCAGCCTGGGCCCTTGCACCTGGCAGCTCTGCCACCTGCCAGCATCACTGTGTGCCTTCAGAACATCATCTGCACCTCCCAAATGGCCTCTGCTTTTCTGGCAGGCATCTCAGACAGTTCCAGGTAAAATGGCATGGAATTCCCAGAATTAACCTTGTGGGGGTTCCTGTCTGGGCTTGGGTTGTTTTGCTTGTTTGTTTGTGGGGTTTGAAGGGTGTTGTTTGTTTGTTGATTTGTAGATTTTGGGGTTTTCCTTAGAGTTAATAAAATAATAGAAGCAGCTGCTAAGCAATAATACTTTGTGGTACCAAGGACAGTCCTTGTCTAAATGGAAACATCTTTTATTGGTGTTGGACTGGTTACACAGTCATTGCAAATGTCAAACAGAAAAATGATGCAAAGGGAAAAAATAATTTATTAGGAAATTTATTGGAGTAGTTGGTCCTGGTAATAATTGTCATATTAATTGTCATTTGTAAGTAACAGTCATATGTAAGTAATTGGTGATATCATCCATAAATCTGTTTAATTCCTAATCTATTTCAAAGTTGCCCTGATGATTTTAAACCTCTATGAAGTTGCTCCAGTTTACACTCTTTTGTACCTTTATCACTGCCCCTGTTTTTATCAGTTCAGAACAACTTTCCTCCACCACTGGCTGTGATGTCACCCCTTTTTGGACATAGGAAAATTCTCTACAGTTCCTGCAACATAAAATTCCTGTTTTATCTTTCACCACTTCACTGGCTCCACTCTGAAGGTCCCTCTAACCCAAACCCCTCATGTCCCATGAGGTAATGTGAGCTTTGTGTGCTTTCAGCTGCTGTGGAACTGGGGAAGCCACTTTGGGATTTGGCCTTTATGAGAGCACCAGAAACCCACAGTGATGTTCTGTTAGCCTCAGGGATTCAGACTGTGAACTGTAAAACATTACATGGGCAGGTCCCATTTCCTTTGGGCTGAGGAGAAGTGGGGTACAATGATTAAAAATGGGGTACAATGGTTAAAAAATGGGGTACAATGGTTAAAAAATGGGTGTGCAAACCTATCCCAGCTGTAGCAAGTGCAAATTATGTGTCTTGTGAATCCAGATGATGCAATGTCCCATGTGTTCTCAAAGGGAGCTGTAAAATAATCCCCAAAATGATGAAGACTAAAAACATGTCAGTGTTTTTATGAGGAAGAGAGTGAGGGGCAGCCAGCAGGGACAGAGGCATCACAAACTGACTGAGCAAATAATGAGCTTTCAGTTCTTTGCAATGAAAATTCTTGTGAGACTGATTGTTTCACTGGTGGAAAAATGCATTACTTCCCAGGGTGATCCTTCTGTCCCAGCACATGCTGCCAAAAGGTATTTTGTCTTCAAAGCATGTTTTAAAACTAAAATTGATTTGAAACCCGTTTTTCCTGTGGATGACAGGGAGCTAAGAAGCCTCTCTCAGAGGAGCCCTTTCTGGTTCTTCACCTGCTCCCATCAGAGAGGGCCAAGCAATGGGTGCAGGGTGTGGATTCCAGATCAGCCCAGTTTGATGGATTTAGCAAGTGGAACTGGTAACTTAGGAACATCAAATGGCCATGTCAAATTTAGGCTAAGGGGCAGTATAATATAGATGTGATCAAAAAAATTGACCCATGAGTTGAAAACTAATCTGCATCAATATTAAAATACAGTGATAAAAGGTAATAGTTTTGCAGCTAATTTTCCTGTGTCAATAAAATCAATTTTTTAGCCACATGTCCCCCATTTGAGTCTCTGTTGGAGTGGGTACCCAGCTGTCACCACAGCCAGTGAGTGATATTGAATGAACCACTCCTGGCCCAGGCTGGGTTGATATTTAAAGCTCTGTATCTATGATCTAGAGGAGCATGACAGAGAAATCTGTGCCAAACACAATGTAAGGAGGACAATTCTCATCTCTGGTGACTTCTTGTGTCCACCAGTTCCTCCACTGATGGCAACCAAAAGAAAGTACAATAACCTTAAAGCAGAGCACAGGCACAGGATGTCCTTTCAGTACTACTACAGTACCTTAACACCACCTTTGTCCCTGCATTTTACCACATTGCCTTTGGCTGTATTTGGGAATAATAATTTGAAAATCTGGGGAAGAGTTCTTGTTTTTACCTCTACAGATGCTGCAGCTCTCCTTAGGAGTTGCAGATCTTATGTCTCCAACTTTAGGAACATTTCCAATTTACAGCTTGCTTCATTCAATAGAAACATGTTTGTTTGGGTTTTTTTTTTTAAATCAGAAGCACAGAAATAAAGGTCTTAATTAAGGGATTTTTTCTATTTTCAGCTATCAGATTTTCAGATATCTTTCAGATTGATTAACAGGATCAAGTAGCAGAAGTGCAGTTTCCACTCATGTTTCCATTTACGATTGTACTGTTCTAAAAGGAAAGTCTTTTACAAAATTGTCCGTGTAGTTAAAAAGTACTGGTGTTATTTTGATTTTGCTCTCTCTAAACACCTGGGCATTTCTGGTTGGGATTGCTGCTCAGAGATGTGCTGTTCAGCCAGAGCACCCAGCAGGATGCACTGGAACTGTTTTCAGTCTACTATTCAATGTCCTACATTCTTTCTAAAGGAACATCTGATTCCACAAATGTGTTTACTGATCATTAGTGCAGTTTGATGTACTCTTCAAATGATGCACAAAAATCACCCCAAAGAGCTCCTCCTTTTTGCTCCTCTTTGCAGTGTGTGTGTTCCTCCCTTAGAACCAAGTTCCAGGCCAAACCAGAAATCTCTGGGTTCACATTTCTCTCTGGATGTGTCTCTGGGGCAGAGTTGGAATTACAATATCCAGTGACTAGATTTTGTTGGGCTACTTGTCAACATGGCTGCTGCAATAAAGCAGCAATTTGTCTTTAAACAAAAACAAACAAACAAAAAACCAAAAAACCCCAAAAAACAAACAAACAAAAAAAAAAAAACCCCACAGTTAATTTACCTTTCAGAGCTTTTATTGTCTGGTCTTATCCTTTCTCTGCTGCCCAGGGAGTGAGGGTCCTGTGGTTCCCTGTGTAACCACTGCCCTTGGAGCAAGCTTCAGGGTAATACATTGAGGTGACAACAAGGAAACCTGTTTTGAAAATTTCTGGAAACACATAATTTATCATCTAAGCATAAAAAACATTGCATGTGCTCAGTAAGTGGAAACAGAATTCAGAGAATTTCTCTCTTTTTAGCAAGAGTCAGTGGCAGGCACCACCCCAGCAGCCAGGAGAGCTTTCTCCTAAAGTTCCTGTGTAATTTAAAGCAATTGACTTTTCTGCCAGCCTTTTTTTCCTCTACCCACCTTCTGTTTTTTAGATACCTGTCAACTGAAAGGACAGGGCCAGTTGTTTTGTGCAGAACCTGCAGTGATTAAGTTGCAATTCTAGTGGGATTTTAAGTAGAAGTGGGATTTCTAAGTAGAAGTAATCTTGTAGCAATTTTGCAGCTAAATCAAAACAAACCTGGATGCTGAAAACCTGTGAAGATCAGATGCTTACAGAGCTGCTTTTCTTAAACTACAAAACTAATAAAGATTACTTGTTGATGAAGGAAAAACAATTGCTGAAAGACAAATGTTCATTTTAAAGATGGAAACAGAGGGATTAACATGCCTGCAACTCAAAACAGCAATTAAAAGATAAGAAACTTAGAATTAAAGAGCCCACAGAAACAAAGTGTCATAGAAGAACTATTTGCCTTAAGAGTAGAAAGAGATCACAGGGCTTTGGCTGAAATGTCCTTTAGTGAAATATCTTCACACAGGTTCTTGAGGACTGTAGGCTTTCCTATATCATGTAATGTAATTAAAAAAGAAGAAAAAAAAAAAGGTCAGGGGTATTTCATGAAGTTCCAGCAAGAAATGTATTAAGTCCTGGAGCTAAAATCCCTGTTTGTATAAATGCTGTCAAAGGCAGCTGAATTGTTTCTGCCAGCTCTGAGCTGTAGGCCAAGTCTTCAAAACATCTGAGGACAGAGTGTAAGGAAACTTTACAGAGGAGTCCACCTCTCCTGGAGAGCTGCTCTGCATAAAGGTACTGGGCATGTGCCTGAACACTCAGCTCAAACAGGATCTGAACCAAAGCTCCCCTCTGAGAGGTTTCCTGATAGAGCTGCTTGTAGCAGCTTGATGAGAACCCCTCCAAAAACTGAAGCATCATTTTATTTATTTGCTAGAGAGCAAGTTTGGACTAGACTCTGCATGTTTGCAATGCAGGTGCATGGGAACTATGCAGATATTATTTCCTAATCTGTTATTTCGAGTGGAGAAGTGTGAGTTGGGAGAAGCTGCTTGAAATGAAAGCATTAAGTTAGTAGGCACAATGGAAATGATTGAATTGGAGTTGTCAGCCTACATCTTCATACAGGAGGATGAGAAACTGTCAGGCTTGGAGAGAAATGGATCCCTTCCCAGTGCAGATTCCATTTAAAAGTTGAGGAAATTGTTATTAATGTAATAGATGATTTCAAGCCATCATAAAGTAAATTGATGGCAGAAAGATGCTGGCTATTACTTAGTAGAGGAGAGGAACAAAGGATTCCAAGGGGTGGTTCTGGAGGTATTTGAGCATCCTTCCCTCCTGCCCACCTGGAGTCACTAAAACATGAAGTGCAATGTGGAAAACTGTAGGGAGATATGGGGTATGCCCTTAAGGAAATGGGGATGGGAACCTCTTTGCCAGCTTCAGAAAAACATCAACACTTGGAGAAGAAATAGAATGAAGGAAGAAAAGAGCAGATTATTCTGGGGATTAGATTTTGCTGTGCACTTAAGAGGGGGCAACTGCAGTGCATGTCTCAGTGTCTGGCACACTGCCCTATGTGGTTATCTGGCATTTTGGATTATGGGTGCTGCATGTTGGTGCTTTGATCACTGACACAAGTGCAAGGGATGTCCTGCTGTGCTGTGCCCAAGCCTGGCTGCAGATCTGTCAGGCTCTCTTAAACTCCTGTCATCCTGCACCTCCCCAAGCCAGCAGCTCCCACCAAAGCTGGAAACAATCTCCTGTCTTTCTGCAAGTCTCAAATCTGGGACAGCCAGGAGAACTCCTGGGGGTGCTTGCACAGAGCCCAAATCACCCAGGCTCTCCCCTGGTTTGGACTGAGGCACTGGGCTCTGTGCTTGGGGATGCACAGTTATGTTCCTGCTGATGTTGTGCATCCTGTCATTGGGAATTGTGTTTGTGCCTCAGACAGCTGCACTAAATGGCTCAGTTTGGAGTGGGAAAAAGACACATCAGGAGCTGCAGAGTCCCAGTGGAGAGGGCATTTTATTCTTGCTGTGTGCAGAAAGATTTCCTTGTTTATGAGTAGAAGTTTATTCATCCTTTCATTGCTGTCCTGGGGTCTCAGGGTGCAGCTCTCAGTGCTGGCAGCCAGATGTGCTCTTCTGCTGTCCCCAAGCCAGATGCTGGGGACCTCCAAGGTGTTTCTCTGGTCCCAGGATGAGGATTTTCTGCACTTGTCCCTTCAGGAGGTGTCCCCTGGGCCTGTCTTAGGTAGGATTTTGTGCACAGAGAGCCACAGTAGGAATGCTTCTGCTCCTTCTTGGTTTGGTGAGAGAATTCTGGTTAGTTAGGACAAGTCTGTAGACTCTCTGAAGAATCTTAGTGCTGGACTTGGAAATGCTGCTTGGCTTGTATATTTTAAAGCTTTTTTTTTGTCATTCATGCCTGCAAATGCACATTTTACATATCTCTGCACATTCCTTGTGCTCTTAGATATAAAAGCAGGGATGTAGTTGAATTGAACTATCCTATAATATTTAAATACATAGAGTCACTAAATAGCTGGAGAAAACTGTCTTTTTATAATACCACATATGTATTGGCAATCTGCATCATTGATTGAATAATCAGTTGGTTTGATTGCTTTTATTTGTGTCTACAACCAATTTCCTCAGAGATAAATCTCAGAAGTGCTGGGAAGGAGGTGGAGGAGGCAGGCACATGCAGAAAGGCAGTTTGCACAGAACAATTTTTCTGCCTTTTTATTTCTCTGACAGTTTTTGGGCCCCTTCATTTAAGCATTTGAAACACTGACTGAGGTTCATGACTGCTGATTAATAATTCATCTTCATTGTCATTATTTTCTAGAGATAAATCTGACTTTTTATTCTGAAAACCAACCAATCATCCAAACACAGCTGACTAAAACCTGGAAGCACTTTGCAAAGAAAATCCAGTGTTTCTCTCAGAAAGAAACATCTAAAGCAACAAAGTCAAACCAAATTCTGTTTCTGACTAGGAAGTTCTGTTAAGCTCTGACCCTGTCAGCCCACCTTGGCTCTGTGTTGTTGCAGTCACTGGGCTCCATCCCTGAGTGTTCTCTTGCCTGGACTTTGCTTGGGTGACTTTTCCCTTTGTCCTGGGCTAGAGCAGGGCTCTGCAGGCTCAGCTGACTCTGTATGGGCAGAGCTGCAGTCCTGGGCCTTTGCCCTTGCTTAGGAAATTCAGTGTTTGGGCAGCAAACAGGGCTGGTACCTGGCCTACAGGAGAGGCCACTGAGGAGTCTTCTTGCTGTGGTGCCTCCAAACAGCCTGGGATAACTCTGGTCTCTCCACATTTGCTGTAAAAGCATCCCATGAGCCATGGTTTCACTTGTGGCTAATGCCCACTGGTGCTGTGGTAATGTTATCTGTTCCTGTCAGTGGAACCTGTCAGAGCCAAGGCATGACAGGAATTAAAGCTGAGAGCCCTTGTGGAGAGGGCCAGAGTGTCAAGTCTGGCTGAGCTGGACTCAGTTAAGGCTGAAGGAAAACCATGCTCTAAACCACTTAATTCTGTAGGCACCTGTGTGGAAATGAGAGCAATCCTCAGACTCCTCTGAACTGGCTGCTGCAATTGTTCTGTCACACAACTCTGCTGATCCAAACCCAGTGCAACACAAAGCTGTCCTGCAGTCAAGTGCTGGGAAACATCACTTTGTGCATTATGGAAACCCAGCATTTCTGGGGGAAAATAATCTCAGCATTCTTTTTGCAATATTGACCTGTGTCTTGCCAAGCCCACAGGCAGCTCACTCACAAATGAGGAGCCTGCCAGTGCAGCTGTACCCAATGTCCACATTACACATTTTCTGTGACTTGGGTGATGCCACTTGGGCTCCATTAGGCAGCAGCTACTGATTTTGCAGTTGCTCTTCAGCCCAGCTTGAATGTGGTGTTTTGGAGGAGTTTAAGGGATTAATCTGAAAGACAGCACTTGGCATTTACTTGGTTTTGCACTGTCTTCACCTTTACCAACTAAACTCTGCTCTCAATTACCAAAGTTATCTTAGGGATAGATCCTAAAAATCCCTACTGTGGCCAGAAGCTGGTTCTGATTCCATGAATAATTTCTCCAAGTTTGCTGTCATGATAGGTTGTGATAGCAAACATTAAAATGGGTGTGATTTCTAGTGTGTGAATGATTGTAGCTGTGTCTGTGTTCCTCCATGTATGTTCCAAAGGAAATTAAGGGAACTTCTGGTCTGTTCTTCCTTTAAACTGCACCTTTAGTTGTAAGATTCCTCAGCCATGATGGGCATGAACAGTGCTACAAAGTCACAGTCTGATTATAACATTCCAGCACAGCTTTTCTTGAGCTGCAGCCCTTGCTCCAAGAGGGCTCTTGGTGGGTTTAATTGTTGAGTATTTTTTTATTATGCATTCTTCTATCCAAGGCACTGGACATGCTGCCCTGCTTCCCTGTGTGCATGTGGTTTCCTGCCAAAATAGGACCAGTGACACGAGGATAATTGGCTCCTACAATGCTGTATTTCCTTTTCAAAAAGCCTTCATGTAATGACTACAAAAGGCAGTCATAAAAAGGAGAGCAGAAGGAAGTCAAATGTCAGGAATTGTTTTATTTCAATGACTGGAAGTAATTTTTAGCCACATTTGTTTCACTAGTGAGTGCCAAAATGATATAAATTTTGACTGATGTCAGTGTGCTCCATTTGTCAATTTGCTAGTTTGCTGTTGTGGGAGAAAATGCTGAAAGGAGGATTTTTTAAAAAAAATAAAATATTGAAGTACTTGTACCTGACACTAAATTTTATGGTCCTTTATTTCAGACAATTCTGTCATTTCTGTGAGTTTGGTCTACCTAAAGATGACAAGGTTAAGGACATTTCTGTTAACTCAGTTTTTTCTCAGTCAGGAAGCTATTTGCTTTTTACTGGATTGATGTTTATCTGCTAGAGAACTTGAAATATATTATTTCTGCAGCTGTACATGACTGCAAAACACGCCAATAATACAGTTTTAAAAAAAAAGAAAAAGACATTACTTACGGAGATTGGAATAATTGCTGCCTATCCCAATACTGATGGAGCTTCCAGAGATGAAAGGAAGATGGAAGAAAATAACTAAAAAGGGAAAAATGAAGAGAAAGGTCCTTAATAACAGTTTGGTTTTGCTTGGTACCAGATGTGAGTTGAAGGCACATTGAGGAAAGGTTCACCTGCTCTCTCTGGGCAGGACTGCACATCTCAGACCCCGAGTGCACACACAGATGTAGCTCAGCTGGGGGGAAAATGCCAAACAAGGAATTGTTTCATACTTCCAGGAATCCCTCCTGTTCAGGAAATGATATTAATGCCTCTCAGATTTCAAACCCCATGTATAAACAACAATGTGTTATATAAATATGCTAATTATTGTTAAGTCATTCACCAGTCTCTGAAACAGGCACCTACCACTGTAAAACCAAGTAACTTCCCTGATTTGTGTGAGTGCAGCTTGAATGCATCAGGCATGTGTGTGCCAAACTGGGTTGGAATAAATTTAGTCTAAAATCTGATACACATACTCCCCCTATGCACTTAGGCTTTAATATTTATAACTTGCTCTTCAAAGATTTATATTTACAGGCAACAAAATGCACACGAGTAAAACGTGTCCTAAATAACCAGATCTTTAGATTTCTTTAAAGATGAGCTCGTTTGCTAATGCAGGCGAGGATTTAAAGCCTGATTCCCGAGGGTCGCTCGCTGTGTCACGGACTTCTGCTCGGGGTCTCGGCGCTGCCCTGCCCTGCCCTGCCCGCGGGCACGGCCGGGAAGGGGCTGCTCCCTCTAGGGAGGGGGCCCGGCCCACACAAAGTTCCGGGCAGGGTCCTTTGGGCTCCGGGATCCCCGCACTCTGCACCCGCGGCTGGGCGGCAACACACGGGCTCCCGGGGCCCCTCAGAGCCTGCCCCACCCGGGATCGGCCCCGCAGAGCCGGGATCGGCCCCTCAGAGCCTGCCCCACCCGGGAGCGGCCCCTCAGAGCCGGGAGCGGCCCCTCAGAGCCGGGATCGGCCCCGCAGAGCCGGGATCGGCCCCTCAGAGCCGGGATCGGCCCCGCAGAGCCTGCCCCACCCGGCTGGGATCGGCCCCTCAGAGCCTGCCTCGGCCGGCACGGCTCCTGCTATACCCCGGCACGGCACGGCCCCTACCTTTTACCTCGGCATAGCTCACGCCTTTCCCCAGCTTGGTTCCTTCCTTTCCCCGGCTCGGTTCAGCTCTTGCCTTTCCCCAGCTCCGTTCAGGCTCTGCCTTTCCCCAGCCCGCTCCAGCCCGCCCCAACCCCTGCTTCCTCTCAGCCTGGTTCAGCTCCAGCCCCTGCCTCTCCCCATCCCATCCCGGCTCAGCCCGTACCCTCCCCCGGCTGCTGCCTCTCCCCATCCCGGCTCAGCCCCTGCCTTCCCCCGGCTGCTGCCTCTCCCCATCCCGGCTCAGCCCGTACCCTCCCTCGGCTGCTGCCTTTGCTCATCCCGGCTCAGCCCGTGCCCTCCCCGGCTGCTGCCTCTCCCCATCCCGGCTCAGCCCGTACCCTCCCCCGGCTGCTGCCTTTGCCCATCCCGGCTCAGCCCCTGCCTTCCCCCGGCTGCTGCCTTTGCCCATCCCGGCTCAGCCCCTGCCCTCCCCCGGCTGCTGCCTTTGCCCATCCCGGCTCAGCCCCTGCCTTCCCCCGGCTGCTGCCTTTGCCCATCCCGGCTCAGCCCCTGCCTTCCCCCGGCTGCTGCCTTTGCCCATCCCGGCTCAGCCCCTGCCCTCCCCCGGCTGCTGCCTTTGCCCATCCCGGCTCAGCCCCTGCCCTCCCCCGGCTGCTGCCTTTGCCCATCCCGGCTCAGCCCGTACCTTCCCCCATGCCGCCCTGCCCTGCCTTACCCCAGCCCGCCGCCGTGCCCGCTGTCTCCATCCGCCCCCGCCGCGGCTCCCCGGGGGCCGGCGGGGCCCCGCCGCCTCCTGCCGTGCGCGGGGCCGGAGCTGGGCCGGGCCGGAGCCGGCGGCCCCGGGCTGGGGGCCGGGGGGCGGGTGACCCCCGCCCCGCGGGCAGGGCCGCACATGGCGGGGGCAGCGCGGGGGGGCCCGGGGCCGCACACGCCGGGGCCGAGCCCGCCGCTCATCGCTCCTGCGGCAGCGCCCGGCAGCGGCGGGCGGCGGCTCCGGGGCTGCCGCGGGGATTCGCCGCCTGCATGCGGAGCTGGAGGCGGACAGCGGCTCCGGAAAGCCGAGTCCAGCCCAAGTGCTGGAAGGGAGGGACTGCCTGGAGTAAACCCGCGGGGACGGACGGGATTATCCGGCTGTGCGG
This sequence comes from Melospiza melodia melodia, assembly GCF_035770615.1. Lineage (NCBI taxonomy): Eukaryota > Metazoa > Chordata > Aves > Passeriformes > Passerellidae > Melospiza > Melospiza melodia. Next base: position 2,808,645 of record NC_086206.1, on the reverse strand, counting down.
AGGATATAATGCCGTGGGGCTGGATGGGGGCTAGCAGGAGGATGTAGTCATGTAGTCCAAGCCAGAGCTAAACCCACTTTACAGTAGTAACATTTATTTGTTACCGGGGGTCTTGGGGACGTTTCTCACTGTGCTTGATAAATGCCGTAGTGCGGGATACAGGGGGAACAGGGCTGCAGCAGGTACTGAAGCGAATGAGCTTTCATAACTGGTTGTTTACCTCTAGGAAAAGCATCATTAGCTTTTTAGGTAAAGAATGTGTGAAGCGGCGCCGCTTTTCTGAATGTTCTGTCAGCAGTTTGGGGTATTTCATTATCCAAGTTCCATGGGCAGTTTCTGTCACCCATGCACTCATTAGCTCTGCAGGACACTGCAGAGTGGTCCCACTGTTTATAGAGACATGGAGCTAAAGAGCCTTCTTTACTTCCCTGTCCCTGGGTGGTTTCCACAGAATCACAGAATAATGAGGCTGGAAGAGAACTCTAAGACCATCGAGTCCAACCTATGCCCTAATACCTCAACTAGAATATAGCACCAAGTGCCATGTCCAGTCTTTTTTTAAACACATCCGGAGATGGTGGGACCACCTCCCTGGGAAAAGCATTCCAGTACTTTATTATTCTTTGGGTGAAAAACTTCTTTCTAATATCCAACCTGTCCCTTCCCTGACGTATCTTGAGACTGTGTCCTCTGGTTCTGTCAGTGCTGCCCAGTGGGAGAGACCGACCCCACCTGGCTACAACCTCCCTTCAGGAGTTTTGGAGCCTGGAGAGCACGTTCTCACAATCAGAACGGCTTTGCTGTCAGTATTTAGGCTGTTCAGCTTCTCCCTGGTTTAGCAGTGATGGATGCAGACCTGTAATGAAGTTTGGGGTCGATCTGGACTCCCTGGTAAAGAGTTTCCTGCTGTTACTGATCACCTTTTTTTCATTTTCTTTTCTTCTTAAATCCAGGCAAGCATTAAGGGAATCTAAGGCAATTGAAATCAGGATTTATGGGAATTTACAGGTGTGTTTCCTTATGGATCACAGAAACCTGTATCTTTTGCCAAAACTGTAGTACCTTGGTACCATAAAATCCCTTAGAATGCTGCTGCAGAAGTTACATTGTAATAAATTTCTTCAACCCCTCAAAACGTCTGACTCCATGAAAGACTCCTTGTTTATAATTTCAATAAATGGAAACTGCATGGCTTCCATTTAGGGGTCTTTGTTGTTTGATTATGGCATGAAGGTGTGAATCTGTACACACAGAGAAAATCTGATTTTTTTTTTTTAATAAAATATTGAAGTTTTATTTAGGGATTTTGGTTTACGTGCCCTGTGGCCTTGTTCTGCCAGTCAAGAATCATGTATGTGTGTAATGCTGCACTTTAGGATATCAAAATATTTTCTCCACTTTTAAGTTCAGGAATTCCTAATGTTTAGTAATTCTACAAATTTTGGTGGTGACGTCTTTGTTCAATGGCACCTCACATTTACTCACAGTATCAGTATTAAGTTTAGTCCTGACAGACTTGGGGTCTTAAGTTTGAGATATCCACGCTCAGACAATTAAATAAGCTCACAAATCGTGGAATGTGCCCTAGTAACTGACTTTGGATGCAGGGAAATTGCTCAGTGTTTGCAGTTCTGAAGAAATCTCTCAGCTTGGATTTAGAGCCCTTTTCTGTGAGAGTGTCTTGTCCTTTTGCTGCAGTAGGAGCTGTAACTGCTTCTGAGACAGAGAACATTTGTTTCTGGGTCAGACAGCAGGATCCAGTGCCCAGCAGGGTCCATCAGAGCCTGCAGGAACACCCCCACAGCTAATGGTGTCACAAGCCGTCCTCACGGACGGGTTTCGTGATGTTCGTGGGGGATCTCAGGGTGCAAAAAACCAACACGGTACAAGAGGGTTTGCAATGATAATCAAAACAAATGCACATCTATTGAAATAACCACAGCAAAATGCGTTGGGGAGGAACTGGGGGAAAAGGGAAAAATAAGGAAAAGAGGGAGAAGGAAAAAAAAAAGAAAGGTACATAGCTAACAAACGTAGAACGGCAAAGTCTCTGAGGGAGTCCACCAGGTCATGTCTGAGGAGATCTCAGTGGTGCAGTCCATCTGAACTCTTATTATACTCTTTTTTGATGGAGGGAGGGGAATGAATTTTGAAACCAAATCAAAGGTAGTTTATTGTATCTTCGGGGAAAAGAATGATGTTTAGAAAAGGGTACACACAGTCCATGTTCTCAGCAGTGGGCCAGAGCCATTGTCTTCTTGGTCCACTGCTCACACCTGGCACATCCATCTTGCTTTGGTCAGCTTGCCTCCCCCACACACCTCCCCTGGGTTGGGGGTTTCAGTCCCAGTCCTCTCAATAGGGGTTTCATGTCTCTGTTTTTCTTTGCTGAAGAGGCTCCTTACATCTCAGTCTGTGTCATGGTGGTTGCAAATGAGTGAGAGGGGTCTTCTGCAGGGGACCACCCAGAACTCAGGAGAAGTCTGGCCAGGCTGAGAGGTGGGGAAAAATCTGTTGCAGACACCTTTTTATGAAAATCCTTTCCTTAGGATTTTTCTCCTGAGAAGCTGAGAGGCCTCAGGAACAAAATGTACACAATGGTTATCTGCTGCTGTGGAATGCAACAGGTGCATCTGGGATTGGTCTCATGTGGTTGTTTCTAATTAATGGCCAGTCACAGTCAGCTGGCTCGGACAGAGAGTCTGAGGCAGCTGCCTTTGTTATTCATTCCTTTCTATTCTTAGCTTAGCCAGCCTTCTGAGATGAAACCTTTTCTTCTGTTCTTTTAGTATAGTTTTAATGTAATATATATCATAAAATAATAAATCAAGCCTTCTGAAATATGGAGTCAAATCCTTATCTCTTCCCTCATCCAAAGACCCTTGTGAGCACCATCACAAAAATCCCAGAGCTATTGTTGCAAAAAGGGGAGGATGTCCTTCACTGAGCTCAGTGTAGCATACAATAAATAGACCTGTGAAAACAATAACTTAGCAATGCTCTCAGGTCTCGGGGCCCGTGGCATGTGTAACTTTCTCCTACAGAGCCAGAGATTTAAGACAGGGGGATCTGTTCTTCAGTGGTCCCCAATGACAATTGTGAGGCAGATGAGGGAAAATTCGGACAGAGTCTCACAAACGCGAACCTCTGGAACCAGCAGTACTCGCTGTGCTCAGCTGCAGTGGACTGGAATGGAGTGGGCTTTGCTCACCCCACTGATTTCCAAATCTATATCACATACATGTGGAGGTGGGGTCATTTTTTACCCTTTTTCCTGTGTGTTTTTCAGCTTTTAGACCTTCTTGTTTTGCTCCTTATGCTGTGCAGCTGAGTGGAACCTGGCTGTGGAGTGGGGCTCGGGCCAGACTCATGTTTGCACAGCCAGTGCAGCAGCGCTGTGTTGTGTCATGGGCATGCTGTGAGTAGTTTACATCATTAGTTGTTTCTTCTGGTAGCATCTGCTTTTCTGTTTTGGTAAAACAGATTTGTATTAAAGAAAACTTGCCACAAATAAATGATTTAACACATAGGAGTTCGCTTATGGATGGTATTTGGGGCAGCTGGAACAAAAATAAGAACTATTCAGTATTCCTGCTGCTCCTATCTATTGACTTTGGGTTAGTTTTTCCTCCTTGGGACATCACAGAGCAGGGGTGACGACAGCAGTGCCTGTGTGAACCTGAGTGTTTCCAGTCTGAATTCTGCCATCTTCTCATGTTTTCCCGGTCTACAGAAATGGGGACTGTGACTGATGGGGAGGCCAAGCACATTTAGGTGAAGTCTGGAATGCTATTCTATATGGATGGAGCTGCACAGAGTTGCTGTCCACAGTGGCTTTTGCCCAGTTTACTGATAAGGAAAAAAATCACAGACTGATAATTGTATTCTAGGATGATTTTACATTTTGTCCATCAAGGGACTTCATTATAAAGCTGCCGTCAGCACAGTGACAGACCTCAGCTCAGCCTCCCATCTCCTGGGGCTTGCTTTGGGATCCTTGGGGCTGAGTGGAAGCTGCAGTCTGGTAGCTGATTTTTGTAAGGCAAAATAAATTTTCTTGCTATAATGAGATCACTTTTGACTGAGAATTTTTATGTATTCATAACAAGACGTTTGGGGGATACTGTTCACTATGTATTTTTTTTTTCCTTTGTGGAAAAGGTGGTAATGAAATAAATGTCAATTGGATTATACAATTAGTCACAGATAAAACACCTGAGAATGAGCAAAATCGATTATAGGAACAGGAAAGTCTTTTCTACATGGAAAATCTGGAAGCAGTGAGATTTCATCACTGCTGTGGAGTCTGCAGAGCTTTCTGCCCTCGCGTCACCTCGAGCCAGCTCATCCTGCACTGTGCTGGGCATTGCTGGAAAGGCTGATTGCACCAGGCTGGGCATTGCCAGTGCTCTGGCACTGTGGAAAAGCTGATTACACCAGGCTAGGCATTGCCAGTGCTCTGGCACTGTGGAAAAGCTGATTACACCAGGCTGGGCATTGCCAGTGCTCTGGCACTGTGGAAAAGCTGATTGCACCAGGCTGGGCATTGCTAGTGCTCTGGCATTGCTGGAAAAGCTGATTACACCAGGCTGGGCATTGCCAGTGCTCTGGCACTGTGGAAAAGCTGATTACACCAGGGTGGGCATTGCTAGTGCTCTGGCACTGTGGAAAAGCTGATTACACCAGGCTGGGCATTGCCAGTGCTCTGGCACTGTGGAAAAGCTGATTGCACCAGGCTGGGCATTGCCAGTGCTCTGGCATTGCTGGAAAAGCTGATTGCACCAGGCTGGGCATTGCCAGTGCTCTGGCATTGCTGGAAAAGCTGATTGCACCAGGCTGGGCATTGCCAGTGCTCTGGCATTGCTGGAAAAGCTGATTACACCAGGCTGGGCATTGCCAGTGCTCTGGCACTGTGGAAAAGCTGATTACACCAGGCTGGGCATTGCCAGTGCTCTGGCATTGCTGGAAAAGCTGATTGCACCAGGCTGGGCATTGCCAGTGCTCTGGCACTGTGGAAAAGCCGATTGCACCAGGCTGGGCATTGCCAGTGCTCTGGCACTGTGGAAAAGCTGATTGCACCAGGCTGGGCATTGCCAGTGCTCTGGCACTGTGGAAAAGCTGATTACACCAGGCTGGGCATTGCCAGTGCTCTGGCACTGTGGAAAAGCTGATTGCACCAGGCTGGGCATTGCTAGTGCTCTGGCATTGCTGGAAAGGCTGATTGCACCAGGCTGGGCATTGCCAGTGCTCTGGCACTGTGGAAAAGCCGATTACACCAGGCCCTGGACTCAGGGAATTCCTTGCTGGAGTCTCCACGGTGTGGTGGAGGTGGCTCAGTGAAACTGTGCCTGCTGCTGAGAGCAAAGGAGGTCAGGGAAAGAGGCTCCGGAGGTTTTTGGGAAGCATTTGGTGCTTTCACAGCCCCCTGGGTCCTGAAATGGCATAAGAAGAGTTCTTTGAAGGAAAAGTTTGCACATTTTCTGAAAAAACTCAAACAAACAGACGTTTGCCAGGTTTTAAATACTTTCTGAGTTTGGTTTTGTTGTAGAATTACTAACAAAGGAATTTCCTCCTTGCTGAAAGCTATTGTAATGGAAAGGGTGGAATTTTAAAGGTATGCATTTACTGTAGAACATTTTTCAGCTGGCATTTATAGGGCGGGTAAATTTATTTTGAATAATATTTTCTAGGCTTTTAAATCAAGTGGTTTTATTCTTTAGGCATAAAATCTGTCAAGAGGAAAAATAATTTTAAATTATTAATACAGATGAAGCATATCAGTAACAAATATTTCACAGCAGCCTGAAGACCCAGAGGCAGAAGTTCTGTTCTTTTACCTGCCATGTAAAGGAATGAGACTGGAATGAAGAGGCTCTCTTTCTGTAACTGCCATGGCAGGAAAGGATTCTGTAGGAATTTTATGTCATGTCCAAATTCTCAGAGGCTGTTTTTTCTGATTTTTAGCTTGCCAACTGTCCTATTCTCTGGAACAAAAGATGCTCTTGGGCTCTGGGGCCAGATTTAGTTTCTTATTTATTCACCTGCTTGCAGACTTTTGAGGAAGATGGTGAGTTATTCTGTCAGTGCCTGCTGTACATTTTTTTTAATATCTGTATATATGGTAAGAAATAATGTGGTCCAAGATTGTTATTGAAGATACAATACTTTCCCTAAATGTATTCAATCTTCCTGATGCCAGTTTTAAGGATGTAGAATGGAAAATTTCATCTCAGTGTTCTTTTCCCTCTCATTCTCTGACTCCTTAATTAAATTTATAGCTAGTTATGCAATTTATTTTGTGTTGACCTTTCAAAGACCTTAGAGCACCTGATGGCGAATGTGGAGTCTCAGGGTTTATTTCCATGGGTCCTTGAATGGATTTGTGATAAAGGCTAATGGCACTTTGAGAATTAAGGATGGCCACTGGATTACTAACAAATAGTAACATATGTGTCCCTGGAGATACAGGACTTTAAATATACGTAAATATATAGAAAGAAATACTGAATTATGTCATACACAGCATTTAAAATAAGGTAGCAGCACTACCACCAGCAATAACAGTAAATGTGCATGTCAGGATGGTTATGTTGTAGGTCCACTCTTTGACATGGGTGTTGCACTTGGTGCTGGAAATCCTACATTTGGCTGATCAGAGCCACCAGTATCCCATGAAACATGGATACACCTGTTCCTAAGGTGTGGGGTATCCATGGCCCTGGGGGGGACCAGGCTTAAAATCTGTTTTTTTGGTGCAGAGTCCCCGTCCCGTATTGGCAGAGCTCAGTGTGTGCATCAGATGTCAGAAGGAGCAAAGAAAAGGGAAATGATAGGAAGCTCCACACTGCAGAGTAGTTTATTGACTATTTAAAAGATTGCTGGTCAGTGTAGAGGTTGGCAGTTTTATGATTTATTTCTTATTTTTTTACACTGGAATGAAGTATTTGTCATTTAGTCTCAGGATGGTTTTTAAAAGAGGCTTTTGATAGAGGGCAGAGAAGACAGCCCTGCAGTGCTGTTAGTGCAGGCAAGAATCAGAACCCAGCCATGCCTTTGTTCACCTAAACCAAAAGCACAAGCGAGGAGAAGGCAGCATGGCAGCAGCCCAAAATGTAATTGTGACCCAACATTGATTTTATCTCTCTGACACCGCTGTGTGCTAACAAGAAATACTTCGTTCACCTTGAAGTACAAACCCCATAATTCATGGTTTGTGTTTTACCAGTGAATGCACGAGTCAGTACCCCTCCACTTTATTGCTACTTTATTTATGAAGTGTTTGTGAATCTGCAGAGCCTCTGGAGGTGGTAAAAGATTTACATATAAGCAGAGGTGCAAAGTTCCTCCCTGGAGCTGTGAACTTTTACATGGTAGTAAGGAAGAGAAGCAGACTGGAGATCAAAATGCTTGGGGAGGAACCCTAGGGCTCATGAAACCCTTGTGCAATCCCAGCTTGGTTTAAATGGCATTGGGCTGGCAAAAGGGAGGGTAGAATGAGGCCCTGGGAGGCTCCTGCCCTGGAGGAACTGCCATGAGATGCAGAAACCAGTGACAGAAAAGAACTTGCACAGGGAATGATGCAAATACAGATAAATTTTATATGAAACATGAAAAAAAAAAAAAAATAAAATCAGCAGCCTCCAGGTTTCCTGACAGACTGGCACCACTCCTGAAATGAGACATGTATTTATAAACTATTTAATAATTGTTAAAGTAAGGGTATAACCTATTCTTTTGTTTAACAGTTTTGCCCTGTGGGAATAAATGTGCAGTAGGATAAGCGGTCTGGCAATTAGTGTAAAACCTGAAGAGCAGAGGAGTTCATGTGCCAGGAGAGAGGAGCAGTGTGATAAATGATGTGGAGAGGTGCAAACCTGGGCAGTCAGGTGCCATGTGCAGTTCCTTTGCAGAGAAATGCCAGGCAGGCTCGGGGACAGAAGGAACAGAGCAAAGCAAAGGAGAAGGAGCAGATCCAGAGGTTTGCAACCCAAAAAGGTTCTGCAGGGGTTTGGGGTAAAACTTGGGCAGGTGTTTAGTGCAGTGGGAAGAGCAAACAGGGTGGCACAAACTGATAAAGAGACACCAAAATCAACCCAGAGGGGCTGGGGTGCTGCAGCCCTCAGACTGCAACAGTCTCTGGTCAGCCTTTGTGTAGGCTTGGGACAGAACACGGCGTTCCCAAAATTGCTGGTAAGATTATAAAGGAGCAGTTGTGAATTGAGCTCTCTAAGGTAGAACTGAGCCAGAGCCAGTCCAGCTGTCTGCAGAGGGAAATGATGATGGAGTAGCTGGGAAAAGAGAAAGGAATTGAAGGGGAAGGAAGGCACAGGCTCCCTGAGCTGGTGATTTTTATTAGGACAGCCACTTCTTTTGTTCCTTAGTACTTAAAAGGACAATCGACTTTTATCAGAAACCAAATAGAAACAATTGAATGGTACAAACACAAGCACTGGAGATGTGTCTCTGCCACTCTTGCTTTCATTATTTTACAGCACAAGGTGGACAGAGGAGCTTGCCCTTCTTACTGACACAGATTTGGTCCAAGCTTAACTGAAAATGTGCTGAATGTCAAACAGGGGATGAGGAAAGTAAAGGGCAACGAGATTTTTAATGTTTTTTTAAAAAATTGTTTGATTATTAGCTTGACAAGGGACCAAATTTGGTTTTGGAGGGGTTTTGGTTTGGTTTTTTTTCATTGTTTTTTGTTTGTTTGTTCTCTTTTGCTTTGTTTTAAAATTTCATTTTAATTCCTGTGTATGCTTTGTACTTTATTATTTGGAATAGATTATATTTTAGAGGCTCCTTTATTCTGGTTGTTAAAACTTCTTATCACTAACTATCTGTCATTAAGGATTAAAGTATAGCATGAGCACAATGTGCAGATTCTCATCCATGAGCTCTGGTGCTACTTTGCTTCAGATCTCTAACAAATAGACCACTCCCAAGGTCTACAAAGTGTCCCAAATGAGCACCTGTTAAATCCTAAAGTATTCACTATACCCTAAGAAGCTTCAGAATTGAGTCTTGCTGTTATGACTTGTTAAAATATTTCTTTGTTTTTGAAATTTTTAGCTAAATTATATATATACATACATACATACATACATATATATATATATATATATATATATACACACACCAACAGTTTTTCAGGTCTGCTACACAACAATGTAGTGTCTTAGGGAAAAAAGGGAAAAAAGCTGTAATGAGTGTATTGCTCCTTGCTCCTTTTGGATCATCCAGCATGAGAAACAAGGATGTTGTCCAGTGTTGATGTGCTCAGAAGTCACCAGGAATGTGACATTTGCTCATGTTTTTGCACTGTAACATGAATTTGATTCCAATGCCTTACCTGGATCTCTTCCAGCAGGTGAAGATCTGCTTAAGAGTATGAGCATGCAAAGGGAACAAAACTAAATAAAATATAGTATGAGCAGCTGACTTCCATGCTCATCTAAAACTGTCTCACACTAGTCCCTGCTTGTGCTAATAAAGCATTCAGAGCTCATTTTACTATCTCTGAAAGTCACCTTTACTCAGCCCATCACTGCAGAGGAAAGCACTCAACCTGTGCTGCTTTCTGCTTCCAGATACTGCATGAGACTCTGGGAATGAGCTTGAGAGCCTTAAAAAATAACAAAGAAAAAAATCCCATGTGATTTTCAGGTGCTGGAATATAATAAAAAGGTCAAGTCTTGCTTATTCTGGGGCACTTGGATTGCCGATACCACCAGTAACAGTTTGGATCGGAAGAAGTTATTTAAACAATGCTAGACTTGGGTATTTTATATGTCATAAATTCATTGCAGGTCCATCTTCAAAGTAATATCTGTGGCCAAAGGTTTGATAACACATTTTTTTTTTTTTAGTAGTGAGTAAGGGTCAAGATCAAAACCATATAGCTATTAAATCTTAGAACCGAAAACATTTATTCATATCTATATCTATATCTATATCTATATCTATATCTATATCTATATCTATATCTATATCTATATCTATATCTATATCTATATCTATATCTATATCTATATCTATATCTATATCTATATCTATCTATATCTATACCTATACCTATATCTATATCTATATCTATATCTATATCTATAAATACAAAAATGATTCTACATGATCTCTATTGTCAGATTTTGAAATACAATGTAAATATCTATTGAGCAATTGTAGCATGTTTTACCACCAGAAATACTTGGTTTAAATGCCCAAGTTTTAAGAAGGAGAGAGAACATGTGGATTTATAAATTCCAGATGCATTTGCTGTCCTGGCAAGGAAAATACCTTGTTTCTCTTATGAATACAGCAAATACTAACAACATGAATGCAGGGGGTGCAATGTCAGTTTTCCCAGCCAGTTTCCAGTGATCACACTTTAAAATGGATATGTCTACCCTCTGCTCTGAAATGTGAGATTGAACTGGGGGATATTCCATTGGAGCTGTCCAGGAACAGGTGATGTCCCCCCTCTGATGCTGCCTGTGGCTCTTTGGCAGCATGAAAGCCAAAGCCAGCTGACACATGCACCTGGCTTGGCAAATATTTATAAAAAAATTCAGTGTTGGGCATTGATATTCAAGTCAAAATTAAAAAACTCTCTATGGCTTTGTAGAGAGGCTGTCCTTGAGGAAGAAGAGGTGCATGAAGAGAGTTGGAGCACGCTTTAAAACCGTGAGATGGCCTTGTTAATGTTGAACCCGTTAGCTAACATTGCTTGCAGTGCCACAGCAGAGTGACCATGGCTGCTGCTTGTGGATCTCCTGGAAAATGAACACAGGGACTGGAAACCAGGGCTGCCCAGCATGGGGAGCCCCAAACTGTGCTGCTGCTGGGGCACCAAGGTCCTCATTCCCTGACTGATGCTGGTGCTCTGGGGCTGATGCAGGGAGAGTGCAGCTGAGATTACTGTGTGGGTGGCTTCTTCTCAGGGTATGAAATGCATGGAATGATCACACATTCAGTCAAAAGCCCTGGGGAAAGGCATTATTTACCACCCTGCCTCCTGATGGTGTTTGTCTGGAGCTAAGTGCAGCTTTGGCTGCAGTGATCAATGTGCAGAGCCCGTGGGGCTGCCAGGAATGGATCTGGGAGCCACGCTGAGGACACTGTTATTACACTGCTTTTCTACTGCTTTCAAAATCACTTTGTATCTCACAGTGTGAACTGGTGCTGGAATAAATCAGCCAAGGCCCCATTTTCTACATGCAGAAAGACAATTCTTTATTCACAAAGCTCATATTTGTAGGAAATACCAGAAGGTTTAACAACTAATTGGTGTTATTGGTCAGCAACACGGTGAAACTCAGTTCATGGTCAGTAAAGGCTGTTGTATATATCTATCAAATTTTCTCTCTCTAGATATGTTAACGTTTTTCCTTTGTGGGTTCTCATGGAACAAATCTCATTGTTTACACAGGTGCATTTGTTTTTCACCCTCAGAATAGATTGTTGTGCTAAAGGAACTTCTCATTCGCAGAATAGCTTCAAATGGGAACATGCAAATTGCTTGTGAGCTGCACCTAGAAGAAATGCCAGGCCAGTTTTGTCAATTTTTGCAGAGTGAGGCCTGAATTCATAAGGCCTTTCTTTTATAATTCTTCTACCGGTCTATGACATCTCACCCGTTTGGTTAATTTAAAAAAGGTTCATGTGTTCTGATGTTAAAACAGCTCACTCTTATGAGGGTATTATGTCATTAAGGTTATCACTGGTTATCAATTAGACATGGGATAAGATTCATAAAAGACCGATTACAATTAACAAAATGTATCAAATTCTATCAAAGTATTGACACAGGGTTTCACAGCATGAGAAAAGTAAAGAATAATGTCCAATGTCTCTCAGGAAAATGGAAATAAATGACCATTGTTTTAAATAGTTGACACTCAGGAGAAAGTTCATTAGCTGGAAATGTTGATCTTTGACATCACTGAATGTCCTCCTGGGTCCTGGAACAGGGAATAACTGAAGGAGCACTGCACCATGAGGATGCCATGAGGCTTTTGTTGGCAGATTGCCTCTATAGTTTGCAGACACAGCCATGTCTTGGCAGTCCCATTTCTGTTCCTGTTCTGGCCATGAGGGCTGCATGGTGATTAGGTTATTTCTCTTTGCACTGGGCCTCATTTCTTCAGAGGCAACTGGTATCTGATGAATGAACAGGTGACTTCTTTGAACCTGCTGATGATAAAACACAAGCACACTCTCTCTTCAAGTCAATGAATCAACTAGGCTTTGCTGTGGCACACTCAATTGGGATTTAGATTTGATGATCTTTATTCCAAATCTCTAATGCAAATATTGCATTATTCAAAATTATTTGTTGTCTAAGTTTCTAATGCACATATTATATTATTTGGATGTTCTTAAGGCACTACATTCCCCTTCTTTTATTTTTTTTTAAATGAGATGCATGTCTTTGGTTATGAGCATGAAGAAACATCAAGGCAAAACAATACATGTAGTGAACAAGAAACTGACAGCAATCAGGAATCAGTCAGGTACAACAATTAAGAATATTTCAGATAATACACATATTTAATAATACATATGAAATTAGGTAATTTGGAATCTCTGAAATACTGTACCATCATCCCAGAGTCTGTGAACAGCTGACAAACCTCAATTTAGCGAGGGCTTGGATAATTATTTCCAGATAGTAATTCCCAAGCTCACTCTAAAAATAGCTTCTGCTGTCATATATAAAGGGTCAAATTGCCAAGTCAAAGTGACCTGAATCTAGTTTTGATGCAGAAAACATCTGGGTTTGTTGGCAAATTCCCCATCCAGGTTGAGCCAAGGCCTGGCCACTGCCCAAGATCCATCTGGGAGGGAATTCCCTAAACACATTTTAAAACAAGGCTCTTAATAGTAGCAGCTATGAGTAAAGGCCTTGGGGTTAAAGACTCATCAAACCATCTAGTACTTGTATAACTCTGAAGTTTCCTTCAGGATAGAGATGCTTCAAACACAGCAAACTGCTGGAGTGCTTCTGTAATAATAACTGGGACAAACTACAAGACTTGCAGTTTGGAGGAGGCTTTTAACAAAGCTCAGGTATCTTTTCTTGGAACTCTGAAAAATACTTAAAATTATGAGACAGCATTGGGTCAAACCATAGAGCCAGTGCAGGGACAAGCCAGATAGCTAACTTGATATAAGAGATGCATAAGCAGCTAGAGAACAAAAATGAAACATCCTGAAACAACACGTGTCTTTTAGATAATTACACAAAGATGTTAAAGCATATAAGAAGCTGGTTATAAATACAGTAATAGCATATTATGAATAATGCCTATTATAAAATCAGTAAATTCTCATCAATATATCAGCAGTAACCATCTTAGGGAGCTGAGACAGCACCTTTGTAAACAGTCATGTACCTGTGACAGCAAAATTAAACAAAGGAAAAGCTTACAATCATTAACAGCCATAATGTAGAATCATAACTGACTCTTCTGTGTCATCTATGGAAGATAAAACAGCAGAGATTGTAAGGAGCAATAGAGTCTTTGACAATATCAAGACTGTATCTTCTTTATCCACAAACAGGTGTTTGTCATGTTTCATCACAGCTGTTTTAGTTGGAGTCATCACATCCTTTAAAAGAAAACAACTACGTATCTTACAATGTTGAAAAGTAATATTTTACTGTCTTAGATTGCAATGAAGGATGTAACCAGAAGTATGTGTTCTATCACCATCTGTTAAAACCAGGTGAGGAATGTTCTTTATCTCTTCCATGACCCATCCCTTATAACTCCAGGGGGATAGCTCCTGTTAATGGGCCTGGAAATGTTTGAGCTGTTAAAACCAGGTGGGGCAGTTTTCTTTATCTCTCCCTTGACCATCCTCCCTCCAGGAGATATCTTCTGTTAATGGGCCATTGAGTGTCACTGCAGTGTCACTCCACCCAGGGGGAGGAGCCAAGCATTCCTACCCAGATATAATCTGAGATGTGGAACACCACATTCGGCCTTTTCCCACTCGATTTCCCAGCAGAAGACCAGACCTTTCTAGGCTTCCACTGGATCTTCAGAGGAAGACTACACCCTTCTCCAGGATCCCTGCTCCAACAGAGCCACAGCTGGCACTGCAAGAGGGCTGAGCCATCATGGAATGGAGCTGTGCCACCACCCTGACCAAGAGGGTGTTTGGTCCTACCCTGACTTTATCTGCTTTAGCAGTACAAAATTTTTTTTGTGAGCTAATGATTTCTAAACTTTAAAGAACTCCTGCAGATAAAGTTTGAGGTTATAGGACTTAGTTAAGAACTTAAAATTAATTGCTGCAAATAATCTTGGGAGAAGAGGAGAGCCGCAGGAGCATGGGGAGTGGTGCTGTGGTTTGGCAGGAAAAACCCAAAATGGCTCAGGTGTGGTGGTGAACACCCCCACTGCAGGAGAGTATTCCAGATTGCAAGGCAAGATGTATTCTATTACCATCTGTATGGCAGCTGTTTTTTGTTAAGTGGGCAGTTTGCTTTATCTCTTCCACAATCACTCCTCCCTCAGGAGGGGACACCTGCTGATAACAGCTATTGAATGTCAGTGCATGACTGATAAGAACTACAGCATCTCATTGGGAGATGTGAGCCCAGAGGGAGGAGCCAAGCATTGCTACCCAGATATAATCTGGAGATTCTGGAACACCAGCACAGCTTCTCCACTGGATTTCCCAGAGGAACAGCAGCTGCCTCTTCTTCCACTGGATCTTCAGAGGAAGAATACATCCTTCTCTACAGGATCCCTGCTCCAGCAGAACCACCCCTGACACTGCAGGAGGGCTGCAGCCACATTTCCAGTTGGGTTGCTACCAACATCCTGACCCACAGGGTATCAGGTTGGGTTCTGACTCTGTCAGTGCTGTTCTAGTGTACTGTATTGTTTATTTTATCCCTTTATTTTCTTCTTTAATAAAGAACTGTCATTTCCTGCTCCCATATTTTTTGCTTGAGAGCCCCTTAATTTAAAATTTATAGCAATTGGGAGGGGTGGGGAGGGTTTACATTCTCCATTTCAGGGGAGGCTCCTGCCTTCCTTAGCAGACTCCTGTCTTTCCAAACCAAGACAGAGGGAGAAATGATGCGAGCCTGGAGGAACCAAAGAAGATGATGAGGGAAAATTGCAGGAAAAAGAATTAGAAGAGCAGAGAAAACTAGGGAATGCACCTGCTGAAGTGGATGAAGAAGGAAAATATATCAACCCTCACATTCCTCGGTACATCTCCTCAGTACCATGGTACATAGATCCTTCTAAGGGACCCACAATAAAGCTTCAGAGACCTCAGCCACAGAAGCAGGAGCAGTATAGCTCCTCTGGATATTGTATAAATGAGGAGTTCAGGAGCACCCTGTGGCCATGAGGTATGGCAAAGCAGCCTGTGAGAACTGCAGGGCACTGACACACAAAAAAGAAAGGCTGCATGGAGAGACCCAGGAAAGTTGGAGCAAAAATACATGAATATTTTGATGAACAAAATGAACACATGCAGTGCAGCCTCAGCTGATGTTTGATTATGATGGGAAGCGAGACTGGTGGAATGGTTATGACCCAGAGAAGCACATGAAAATTGTTGAGGAATATTCCAAGGTTGATTTGGCCAAATGTACACTGAAAGCACAGAAGATTCAGGAGGAGTTGGCATCAGGGAAGCTGGAACAAGTGAACTCCACCAGTGGGGAGAAGAGGAATCAAATTCACAGACAGAAAGAGATCATAATGGTGAAGATGAAGACAAAAACACAGATGACATTGATATGCCTGGGCAGAACTTTGACTCTAAAAGATGCATCACAGTCTGAAATTTACGTATTTTGGAAGATATTGCTAAATATTTGAGGAATCTGGATCCAAACTCTGCTTATTATGATCCCAAAACCAGAGCAATGAGGGAGAACTCTTATGCCAACACAGGCAAGAATCCAGATGAAGCTGGTTATGCAGGTGACAACTTTGTTTGCTACACAGGTGACACCATTTCCATGGCACTGACTTAGCTCTTTGCCTGGGAGGTTAAGACAAAGGCTCTGAATTTCATCTTCAGGCAGACCCTACAAAATTAGAGTTTCTTTATAAATCTTTCAAAGTGAAAAAAGAAGATTTCAAGGCTCAGCTGAAAGAAAGCATCCTAGAGAAGTATGGAGGACAAGAACATTTGGATGCCCCTCCTAGATGAACTGCTGCTAGCTCAAACAGAAGATTATGTGGAGTATTCTAGGCATGGAACAGTCATCAAAGGACAGCAGAAAGCTATTGCTTGTTCTAAGTATGAAGAGAATGTGAAGATCATCAACCACATATGCATTTGGGGTTTATACCAGAAAGAAGGCAAGTGGGGTTATAAGTGCTGTCACTCCTTTGTCAAATGCTCCTACTGTACAGGAGAAGCTGGGAAAGAAATTGCTATTTGCTAATACAGAGCCAAGTTTAATGGAAGAGCAGCCTGAGGAGGAGGAACACATGACAAAACCCAAAGCACCAATGGAGATCCACCAAGAGAAACAGAAAAAAAAGAAAAGAAGCACAAGAAGAGCTCAAATTCCAACAGTGAGGGTGAAGAGAAAAAGAAGCAAGAAAAACTAGAAAAGGCTCTAAATGCCGAAGAGGCTTGATTTCTCCGCATCAAAGAAATCATGCAGTTAGATGAGAGGAAGAGACCATACAACAGCCAATATGAAGCCAGGGAGCCAGCAGAAGAGGAGAGAGAATGAGTTGCTGCAAGAGAAAAGAACAGAAACAAACCAACCAGAGAACATACAACATCATCTTCTGTGTCTAAGAAGCCTCAGCTAGACCAAATTCCTGCAGCAAATCTTGATGCAGATGATCCTCTTACTGATGAAGATGATGAAATTATAAAAATTATGAATATGAGAATGATGATACTGCAGCTCTTCTGGCTGAGCTGGAAAAAATCAAGAAAGAACAAGCTGAAGAACATGCTCAAAAGGAACAAGCACAAAAGGCCAAAGAAGAAAGAATTTGGATGGAGAACATCCTGACTGGTAACACTGCTGAACCTTACTGGGCCAGCACAGCCTCAGGCAAACTTCAAAGTTAAAAGGAGGAGAGAAGATGATGATGTTGTCTTCAAGAACTGTGCCAAGGGGATAGATAAGACAAAAAAGGACAAAAGATTCGTCAATGATACTCTGAGATCAGTGTTTCACAAAAAGGTCATGGAAAAGTATATCAAGTAGTACAGTTTTATGTGCCATAGTGTGCAAGGACTTGGTAGGTCATGGCCGTTCCCTCCCTTTCCTTCAAAATTTAAGGCTGAATATTTGGTCATGGATTCTCAAATGCTTTTTCAAGATCAGCAACAGCTTCATAATTAATAAGTGCTATGTATCTGGAGTTTTTATTCCTGAATATTGTTTTCCTTTACAGTTTTAATTAAACCAGTTTGTGTCTTAAGAAAAAAAATACAAAAAAAAAAAAAAAAGGAGCAGAGCTGCAGCAGCCAAGCCACGTGCTGGGGCAGGGTGGGGAGAGGCCTGCTGCACCACCCCATAGCTGCAACAGGTGTGTCAGATGAACAGCAGTTAAATACACATCAGCCAGTCCCAAGTGATGGGCAGGTGCTGCCCCAAAGAGGGGGAAGGGGGCTGAGCCACCCTGTGCTACTGCTGCTGCCAGAGAGGGAAGGGAAAACTCCATACCTCTGTCCTGCACTGCAGCACCTCTGCTACCCCCTAAAACACTTGCAGTTGAAAAAGAGGAGGGGAAAAGGCAATAAAAACAAACCCTAAAAACTGCACACCATAAAGGGAAAAATACCAAAATACAAATGTAGAGAACGCTGGAAAGGCACAAAGTGCTCGTGGCTCTTCTCTTTTGCTTTGGAGTGTGTGAGTTCCATAGGGGAGTGCTGACTGAGGGGCCCAGCCCCAGGGGAGCCTCTGGGTCTGGAAAGGAGCTTTGCTACAAAAATCCTGTCTGGCATCTGCTGGTGCTGCCGTTCACAGTTCTGCTGGAGGACGAGACCTGCTCAGATGGCTGCCACGCTGCCCCCACAGTCACCCCAGGTGCCCAGACAGCAGCAGCTGGCCGGCCCTGTGCCGCCTGTCCCTCCCATCTGTGGGGGTAACTTAATCGCACCAGAGGTAATTTTGCAAGAGCACACAACCAGTTCTGGTTCCAGGCTCCTGGTTCTTTGTTTCTCCATGAAGTTTGAATCCCACTGCACCTACCAGTGTGTCTGGCCCTGGGACAGCAGGGAGAATGACTGACACAGGGCCCATGCTCTCGAGAGCATCCGCACGCAGGGACACACACACAGCCACTGTCCTGGGACCAGTGTAGGCTCGGGCTCTGCTAAATACATTAGCCAAATCAGGAACCAGCCCCTGGACCACACAACACAGTAATAAAAGTATCAGCACATAATTATGGTACCTTCTCTCTCCTTTTCCCAACATATTTTGCCTCTTTTAACTGACAGTTTGGCTTTCATTCAGTGACATGCATGTTTCTGTGTGACCATGTTCACAGGGGTCTTAGGTTGAGGAAAAGACGAGGATCTGACTCCATGTTTCAGAAGGCTTGATTTATTATTTTATGATATATATTATATTAGAACTATACTAAAAGAATAGAAGAAATTATTTCATCAGAAGGCTAGCTAAGAATAGAAAAAGAAAGAATGATAACAAAGGCTTGTAACTCGGGGCAGAGAGTCCAAGCCAGCTGACTGTGATTGGCCATTAATTAGAAACAACCACATGAGCCCAATCACAGATGCACCTGTTGCATTCCACAGCAGCAGATAGTCATTGTTTACATTTTGTTCCTGAGGCCTCTCAGCTTCTCAGGAGGAAAAATCCTAAGGAAAGGATTTTTATGAAAAGATGTCTGACATTTCTGCACAGTTGCTGCTCCCATGTGCCATTTCCACATCATGGTTCTGTTATAGATGAGTAATGAGATGGTTGGCCCTCACATTTAAGGGGTGAACATTAGGTGTATGTTAAGAGAAGTTTTGTACATGTATAGTTATGTTATTGTAATATGTCCTCCCCCCTGCATTGTTATCACAGGATGGCCTTGGTACTCAGGGCATTTGGGAGGGTTGGCCTGGTACTGTAGTAACACCTGGCCTCCTACCAAGATGAAAGGAAGTGATCTCCACCATTGGATGCCAAGGCAGGAGTCAACTGACAAGACTTTAAGAGGAGCTAGAAGTATAAAAGGCAGAGTATCCATCTTGAAGATGAGGATGTGGCTGGTAATCACAGGGGCTCCCAGCACTGTAATTTTTCCTTATTTAGTTCTTTTTTCATAGTTTTTGTTAGAGCTTAATAAAATTTTCAAAAGTGATCAGTCATTTCTCACAGTTCTATTCTCAGACTTGTTTCCCCACACCTTAGCAGATGTACTTTCTGTTTCTTGATTGTTCACTCACTACTGTTCTTGAGGCTCTTGTCCCCATGACTCACTAGGCCTCTCTCTCCTGGGCAGCTCCTAGGCTGCCTCACCCTCTGTGGCTCTTTTGGCTGCTTATGCTCCATGGTTTAGGACAGTGTTTGCATGCTGTGATTTGCAGTTTTGTTCTCCCCAAGTGTGCTCTTTCCCCAGCAGTTGTGTTTGATTTTGTGCATCCCACACTGTCTGTGGCCTTGTGCACTCGCTGCCCGGGTTCTGCTCCAAGGCTGCCTCTTGTCTTTGCTTTTCTGTGCTGATCCTGTGGCTGACCATAGCCGTAGCCTTTTGATACTTAGTAAATTCACTGCTTGGATCTCTGCTCATGCTGCTCCTGCAGCCTGCAATGCTGTGGTAGTTGTGTTCCTGTGCTGTGTCTGCTCTCTCTGCAGACACAGGCTGTGCTTGGCCATGCTCATGGCTGGCCGCAATCTTCCTTTCCCACTTTGTATATTCCATCTCTAAGTCCCATCTAACTTCCCAGTCCTGTGGTCAGCTTGGCTCGTTTCACCTTCTTCTTTTACGACAGGCTGTTTTTCTCACATTGATCACGTCTTCAAGGTCACCATGTGTTGGAATAAATCAGCTGAGACTCCATTTTCTACATGCAGAAAACCAATTCTTTATTCAAAAAGCTCATATTTGTAGGAAATATCAGAAGGGACTGTGCTAAACCTAACTGGTCAGCAATACAGTGAAACTCAGTTCATTGGCCAGTTAAGGCTGTTGTATATATCTATCAAATTTTCTCTCTCTAGATATGTTAACATTTTTGCTTTGTGGATTCTCATGGGACAAATCTTATTGTTTACACAGGTGCATTTGTTTTTCACCCTCAGAACAGATTGTTGTGTTAAAGGAACTTCTCACTCACAAAATAGCTTCACATGGGAACTTGCAAATTGCTTGTTAGCTATGCTTAGAAGAAATGCCAGGTCAGTTTTGTCAATTTTAGCAGAGTGAGTCCTGATTTCATAAGACCATTCTTTTATAATTCTTCTACCTGTCTGCAACAAACTGGCAGAATAATGAAACCGTGTCCCACCCACTTATGTCTTTCTGTACATGTTCTTCCTTTCTTTTCCCTTTAGCTGCCCCATGTGAGGGGCTGGGTGTAGATCTTACCCTCACTGGAGACCAAAATTCAGCTGCATTTAAATGGTGCAGACACAACCCTATGGGGATTGGGAGAAAAGAAGGGGAATTTATTGCTGGAAAATGATTAGTGCTGCTGTGAAAAGATCTATTTACAGAGTCCACCCACCCTCAAGGGGCTCTGGATGTGGACTTGGATTTGGGAATTGCACAGTGCTTTTTGGGAGGCCTTGAAATGGGCACCAGAGAGAGGGAAACCAGGCATTGTTATGTGGGATTGCACATGGTTTTAGAAGCTTACACAAGGCACATGAAAAGTACATCTTTGTGTTTGACTATCAATTTTTCAAGTTTTATTACATAAAGACTCCTAAGCCCCGTTAATTCACAGAGAAATCCTCACTGAAGTGATCAGTTTATGAAAATTGTCTTCCTGCCATTGAGTGGAATTAATTGCTAATGAAAAAATAAAAGTGTATCAAGACACGAGACAAGCTGCTATATGAATAATGTATTTTTGCTGTATTTGCTAAGTCAAGAAAAATTCAAGTGAATTTGACCTTACTTACTCCTTAGGTATATATATAGCCCCACAATCATCACTTATATTTTAAAATGCTTTATTAAAAAATAAGCAATTAGTTGAGCTGATAATCCACCTTTTTTTTTTTTTTTTTTTTTTTTTTTTTTTTTTTTTGATAGAGCTCTAGGCTGTTAGGTGAAAAACAGGATTACTTGTGAGAAAAATCAGAATCCTAGAACAGCTGTAGCTAGAGATGGGATTAAACAAAATGTCTTAATACTGAAACATGGCATTAAGAGGCTGGGGATAAATGCGGACAGTTGATGAGAAGGTTTGCATACAAATTGCCTTGGGTCATGCCTTGCCTTTGAAGGTGAGTCCATTGGAACATTGAAGGTGATGGACACAGAAAAGCTCTGCTCTCTGCAGTTCAGGTCTGTGCTGGAGGCTCTGGTCAGGGGCCCTGACTCTGGGGCTCTGATGTGGCCAAAGAGGGCAGGGATTCCCTGGGACTCTGCTGCCATTTTTCAGCTGCAGGGAGTTTCTCTTTCTGTAGAGCGTAGAAAAACAAAGCAGATTTAATTAATTCAGATAGGAAACTCATGATGTTCAATGGGATGGGTAGAGTGCAAGAAAAGGGGTTTGGGCTCTTGTTTGGCAAAGGTGAGGGTGCAAGGGCAGAGAAAGGTGCTGGGGATTTGTGTGGAGGGAGCAGTTCCCAGTTTGGGAAGGTGGGATAAGGATAACAAACTCCAAGCTGGGCAAGCACAAACTGTGCTCTCGGAAGAGAGGACTCTCATTCTTTTTTGGCTCCCCACTGTTATCAATGAGTAATGAGGTGGTTGGCTCTCACAATTCAGGGGTGAACATTACAGATATGTTAACAGAAGTTTTGTAGATGTGTAGTTGTGTTACTGCAATGTGTTCTCCCCCTTGCATGGTTATCATGGTGTGGCCTTGGGCACACAGAGGCATTTGGGGAGGGTTGGCTTGTTGGCCTCAAATCAAGGTGTAGGAAAGTGATCTGCATCCCTGGACAGCAAGGAAGGAGTCACTGACAAGACTTTAGGAGGAGCTAGAGGTATAAAAGGTGGGGCATCTGATGCCTCAGGTTTTAGCTTTTATATTTTTCAGATTCTGTTCTGGTTTAGTGTGTTAGTCTGAGTTTCATATCAGGGGATGGTGAGCTCTGTGCACAGAGCAGGGAGACAAAACAATTCCTGCTCCAGCTGGGCACCAAGGACAGCCAGTCCAGACCTCAGGCCCAAGAGCACAAACAATGTGGAATGAAGAGAGAAAAACAAGGAGGATGGGACTGCATGGGCTGGAGCTGTAACTGGACAATTAGCTCCAATATGCAAATGGACCAAATCTTATAAAGTGAGAGACTCTGTGACCAGTTGTCCATTTTTATGGCCATTTTGGGTTGTGCTGCCCAAGGTGGATCCATTGAGGCTTCAATAAATCCCTGCTTTATTCTTTAGCTCTGTTCTTTAGCTATTCCAGGTCAGCCTTCACAAGGCATCACATCCATTTTGCAGATGAGCACGTGGTGGTTTATTCCATGCTCTCAGCGCGGTCATTTTTCCTTATTCAGTCATTTTGTTGTATTTTTGTTAAGGTCTAATAAATCTTTGAAATTTTAAAAGTGAGCATTGTTTCTCACACCACTGCCTGATGTCATGGCTGGGAAATGTGTTTCTCTTGATGCCCCCCACTCATTCTGAGTTATTCCTTCCTTTGGCTGCTTCTGTGGAAATATCTGGTGGGAGTTCCATTTTCTCAGACTCCTTGGGAGGGTAGGTCTTGCAGCTTTTTGATACTTAGCAAGGGAAGAGTTTCCCAGGTGCAGTGCAATCCCATGCACAGCATTCAGTAGGAAACCTTCAGTTTCTTCAAATAAATGAAATATGTGAAAAAATTACTTATTTGATATTGAATGAAGCTCCTCCAAGCTGAATCTGAAAATCACAGCTAACTGAAAATGGCAGAAAAAAGGCATTTGTTCTCTCTAGAGATGAGGGCAAGTGATATAGATCGGCAGAAAAAAAAATCTTTAGAAATGAGTTTATTGGAAGGAGTAAGATCAGCTGGTGTAATGTTCTCTGTGTTGCAAACCTGCTATTGCAGCTCAGGCTGTTCCTATTGCAGGAAAGCATTCTTGAAAGGGCTGGAGCTGCTTGCCCAGCCGAGCTCCACACAGCAGGATCTCTGTAATTCAGCTTCCAACAGCATTTCTGGGACTCACCCATCTCCAGGGCCCCATAACTCAGCTTTCAGGTCTTCATTTGGTGCTTGCAATGTGCTGTGCTGTGATTTAACATTTGCCCAAACATCATGATGTGAAACTGTGCTCTCCTAAGGGTGGAGCCCCGTTCAGATCAGAGCTGTGTAGAGTTCTATATTTCTATATTTGTGTTTATTCCAGAGGCCTGTGGCCATGTGGCCTCCTTGCAGACTGTCCTTGCACCTGAACAGCAGTAGCCAACACAAATTTTTGAGTTGACTAAGAGACTTATTCCTGCAGGATGAAGTAGTTGTGCTGTGCTCAGAGGAGGAAAGTCACACAGGGCCTCTGAGCCTGGTGACTGAGAACATCAGAGGTGGGTAGAAATTAAAAAAATACAGTCTTAGTTATACAAGAAAAACAGGTGAGTGATGGTTATTTTTTGTGGTTTGAAAAAGGCTGATTTGGGCAGCTGCACCAAAGCTCTGATGTGAATACTACAAATGGCTAAGATAAACTTAGAGGCAGAATCAAAGGAGTGAAAAGGCACTGAAACTTGGATCCCTTGACTAAAAGTAAATATTTTTCCATCCCATACAGAGCCACATGAGGTGTGTTGTTCATATGTTCAGCATCTCATAAAAATAACACTTTATTTCCCACCAGTGTTTTCTGCTGTAAATTCTCTTAGTGGCTGTGCCATGAATTATAAATGCCTAAGACAGTAATTTTAACTTCCAGATGTGTGTTTGACTGCCTTGTTTTAAGTGTTACCCCTCACTTTGGCCACAGGGACCTGTGAGGTGCAGGTTCCCCCCCTGTGCTGTGCTGCAGGTTCTCTGTTAATTGCAGTGCAATAATCCTGTACATTCCATGCAGAGCTGTAAATATGGGCAGGGGAGCGTGTGTCACTTACAGGTTTTTGTAGATCTTTTGCAAAATTCTCTCGTGCCTGGAAATTGCTTTAAAATGATGAGTGGTACTAAAAATTTCATCTGTAAAATGAGTAAATGTAAGAGAAATTCCTTATTCAGGATGCATTGGTGTGTGTTAACTAACCCTTGTAGTGTGTCTGTGTGGCTCCTGTGGCACAGGAAGGGGCTTTGAGAAGGGAATCCCACTTGATGTGAAAAAGCGAAAATTGGCCTGCGTGATGTACCTGAGGTGGGAAGGAATTCTGTGTCCCAGTGAGGGTACAAGCCCTGAGTTCTGCTCTTGCCAGCAGGCTTTGTTAGTACATGGTGTTTATAGGGCCTAATTGCCTCCTAAAACACCAAAGGTAGCTTGGCATAGTCACTTTGGTCACCATGTGATGTTCTGCCAGATCCCCTCTCCTGGAAGCTGTGAGTGCTCCCACTGCCCAAAATACCAAAGGTGACCAGCTTGGCATAGTCACTTTGGTCACCATGTGATGTTCTGCCATCTCCCCTCCCGTGGAAGCTGTGAGTGCTTCCACTGCCCAAAATACCAAAGGTGACTAGCTTGGCATAGTCAGTTTGGTCACCATGTGATGTTCTGCCAGATCCCCTCTCCTGGAAGCTGTGAGTGCTTCCCCTGCCCTCAGGAGGGGCTCTGTGGCAGCAGGGGGGTCACACACAGCCCTGCCAAGGTGCTTGGCTCAGTGTTGTGGCAGCACTCTCTGGTCACAGAAACACAACTTGCACAGGCATTGTTCTGGGAAGGGCTCTGAGAAGAGCAGAGCAAAGGATGAGAAACAATTCTTGTCTCAACACCTGGTGTTGTGCACATGTGGAATGTGTTATGGGGATTTGTTTACCAGAGGGTGGTTTCTTAATTAGCCAGTGGTGATGGGGTTTGGATTGAAGGACCAGGATGGTTTTGATTGAATTAGGTCCAGGTGTATTGTAACTGTCTATAAAAGCAACGGGTTTCCTAATAATGATTTATAATAAAGAGATTGATCAGCCTTCTGTGAATCATGGAGTCAGTGCTGATTATTACCTGGCCAGGGGCCTGCTGTGACAAGTGTGCACAAAAATCCAGAAGTGGTGATGAAACCCGAGAAGTTCTGATTAGGGTTAATGCTTAATCACCTATTTATAGGAAGGAATTCATTGTGAAGATGGTTTTACCAGGATTGAAGAGAATCACTAATTTTTCCAGCTCACTCAAAGCTCTTCCAGTGAAGGAAAAAGAGGGGCTGGCTGTTCTTTCATGGCCCTTCAGGGAGGGTTTAATGCTTTGAACTTCTCCAAGTGATTTCCCTGCCTGCCTTGAGCAGCAGTTTTGCCAGGTCCAGGCAGGCCCTGAGGGGCAGATCTGAGGGTCTCCAAGGTGGGATTTCTTGGGGCATTTCTCACTGCCCAGTGTTTATCCCTTGGCTTTCCAGGTGTATTCCTTGGTGCCAGCTCTTTCCCACAGCTGAGTTTCATGTGGATCCCTGCCAGCCTGGCTTCTGCTGGTGCTGGCAGCTCTGTGGAGTTCTAGCAGGACTGGCCATGGCCATCTGAGCCTTGTCCTGGCTGCACTGGGCACCAAGGCTGTGGTTTTGCTGCTCTGGGTCCTCACCTGGCTGCAATTGCAGAGCTCAGGTCATTCCCAGGCTGGGAAATCCACAGAGACCAGGGCCCTGCTTGTGTCTGCAAGGGCAAAAGGCTGCAGGAGTGGGAGCCCACCCAGCCCCAGGGCTGGAGCAGCCAGCAGTGACATTTGGGCACTTTCAGTGTCCATGTGGATGGCTCTTTTACAGCTGGGTGACACAGACGAGAGCTTCTTGTCCTGCCCAGCTGTGTCACACACTCACATCATCCACCATTATCCATCCTCCCTCCTGCTCCAGCAGGATTCCTCAGCCAGCAAGGCTGTGCTCCAAGGCATGGCAAAGCCCAGCTGCAGGGAGTGTGTGCAGAGAACCTGCCCTTGGTGGCCTTGGAGCAAGCCCAGGCTGACAGCCAGGTCAGGACGTGCTGGAGGTGCCCCCTGTGCTGTCCCTGGGCCAGGACAGCAGCCCTGGGGGACCCTCACTGCTCTGGGTAGGGGACCTGGCAGGGTGGGAGCTGGTCAGGGTGGTCTGGTCACCGGGCCCTGGACAATCTGTGGGGACAGGGAAGAGCAGGGGGGCCAGGATGGGATCTATGGGGCAGCAGAGGTGTGGGCTGAGCAGGCTGAGATGACTCAGCTGCTGTGAGCAATGGGGCAGCCGTGTCCCTCCAGGCTGGCTCTGCTCACAGGGAATTTGCTACTTGTGTACAGCAGAACTTTTTGGATCAGAGGAAGAAATAACATTTTAAACTTACCTGCTGATGTTTCTCTTTCCTCCTCCCTCTGCATCCTGCTTGCTGTCCAGGGCTGTTTGGGACACGTTGTCAGTGTGCACAAACACTTAATTTGTCACCTTTGTCCTTACCTCAGCCCATGAAATGCCACAAACAGACCCTAAGCTGACCTGGGTGTTTGCTGTTGTTCTTTGTGGCTGACCTGATGATCTGCAGGTGATGTGGATCCCAAAGGCAGAGCCAGCCTCTCCCACTGTGCTCCCTCTTGGCAGAGCTGCTGGATCTGCAGGAATCTGTGCAGAGGAGGGGCAGGAGAGAAGATGGAGGCTGATTAACTTCCTGAACTGGATCCACTTGCAAGAATTCTTTGACTTGCAGGTAGTTATTAATCTGTAATTGTGTGTCAGGATTTCTGTGAATATTTCCAACTTTAGGTGATCACTGAAAGGTTCTTGGTACATTTTTGGTACTGGTTTGTTTCTGTGGCTACTTGGGAAAGTTTTGCTGTGTGGTTATAACATAGAAATAATTAACAAATTGTAACTAGTGGATGACATATGTGCTTGTAAACAAATGTTCTCATTCAAGGCAAAACAGAACCAAGAGTCACCAAAGATATAAATTATTTGGTGTTGCTTCAGAAAATCCTGTTTAGTAGTCGTAGTTTGGTTTGGAAAGAGAATAACCTGGATAAATAGTGTTGGACATCCTATTTCCAAATCCCCCAAACCAGAGTGCAGTGTCACGTGAAAGCAGCAGATTTGGTGCTGGCTCCTCCTGGCAAGCAGGCCAGTGTGCCCCAGGGAGGATGGTCTGGACTGAGGTTGATGGAAGGAGACATCTGGAGATGGCATCCCCTCAGAGCCCTTCCTTGCCCTTCATGCCCTCCAGAGCTGCTGCCTGAACGAATCACTGCCTTTCCCTGCAGCAATCCAAGCCTTGCAGCCTCCCTGGCTCCACAAATGTATGGGAATTCTTGTGGAGTCAGCACTAAAGAATGAATGGATGGAATGACCTTTGGGGCATCACTGATTTCACTGACCATGGCCGGTGTGAGGAGGCACACAGGGAAGTGGAGTGGGCAGTAGTGGGAATGCAGCAGGGATCAATGGGGGATCCATGGGGGATTCACCACGAATCCATGGGGATTCCATTGCGATCCATGGGGGAATCCATGGCGGGAACCATGGGAGAATCCATGGGGGAATCCACGAGGGATTTATCATGAATCCATGGGGATTCCATCAGGAATCCATCAGGAATCCATTTGGGATCCATGGGGGATCCATGGGGATCCATTGAGAATCCATTGGGATCCATGGGGATCCACCAGGAATCCATTGGGGATTCATGGGGAATTTATTGTGTATCCATGGGGATTCCATTGGGAATACATGGGGGATCCATCATGATCCATTGGAAATCCACATGGGGGATCCATGGGGGATCCATCGGGAATCTGTTGGGGATCCATAGGGGATTTATCATGAATCCATCGTGAATCCATGGGGAATCCATCGGGCATCCATGGGGGATTCCATGGGGGTTCCATTGGAAATCCATGGGGGATCCATGGGGGATTTATTGTGAATCCGTGGGGGATTTATCGTGTATCCATGGGGATTCCATGGAGGATTCCATAGAGGATCCACGGGGGATCCATGATGGATCCTTTGGGATCCCTGGGGGATCCATGGGAGATCCATCGGGAATCTAACGAGGATCCCTGGGGAATCCATCAGGAATCCATGGTGGATCCATCGGGACTCTAACGAGGATCCATGGGGAATCCCTCAGGAATCCATGGTGGATCCATCGGGAATCTAACGAGGATCCGTGGGGAATCCCTCAGGAATCCATGGTGGATCCATCGGGAATCTAACGAGGATCTGTGGGGAATCCCTCAGGAATCCATGGTGGATCCATGGGGAATCTAACGAGGATCCCTGGGGAATCCATCAGGAATCCATGGTGGATCAATCGGGAATCTATCGAGGATCCGTGGGGAATCCCTCAGGAATCCATGGTGGATCCATGGGGAATCTAACGAGGATCCCTGGGGAATCCCTCAGGAATCCATGGTGGATCAATCGGGAATCTAACGAGGATCCCTGGGGAATCCCTCAGGAATCCATGGTGGATCCATCGGGAATCTAACGAGGATCCCTGGGGAATCCCTCAGGAATCCATGGTGGATCCATAGGGAATCTAACGAGGATCCCTGGGGAATCCATCAGGAATCCATGGTGGATCCATCGGGAATCTAACGAGGATCCCTGGGGAATCCATCAGGAATCCATGGTGGATCCATCGGGACTCTAACGAGGATCCCTGGGGAATCCATCAGGAATCCATGGTGGATCCATCGGGAATCTATCGAGGATCCATGGGGAATCCATCAGGAATCCATGGTGGATCCATCGGGACTCTAACGAGGATCCCTGGGGAATCCATCAGGAATCCATGGTGGATCCATCGGGAATCTATCGAGGATCCATGGGGAATCCATCAGGAATCCAGGGTGGATCCATCGGGAATCTAACGAGGATCCCTGGGGAATCCATCAGGAATCCATGGTGGATCCATCGGGAATCTATCGAGGATCCCTGGGGAATCCATCAGGAATCCAGGGTGGATCCATCGGGCGGCCCCAGCGCGGCCGTGCCCAGCGCTGCCCTCGGGCTCCACCTGGCGGCCGCCGGCGGTCACTGCAGCCGCTCTGGGCGGCGGGACGCGGGTCGGGTCGGGATGAAACAGGAAAAGGAAAAAGGGAAATAAAGGGAATAAAGGGAAATAAAGGGAATAAAGGGCAGTGTGCGCGGGGCAGGGACAAAGAACAGAGAGCAGTGCCCGGGAGCAGAGACACGGGATAAAGGGCCGTGTCCCGGGTCCGAGGGCAGGGACACGGGACAGAGGGCTGAGAGCAGGGACAAGGCTCAGGTTCCCCGAAGTGCCGGGGATTCCACACATCAGTGCTGCGGGACACACCAAGTGCATCTCGGGCCTTTGGGATTTTGGGATTCTTCAGGTTTGCTCTGAATTTCAGGGGAAAGAGGGAAGCCTGGACAGCTGTTTAGAAAAGCCATTTTTGAGTGCTGGAGCTGGGAATGGTTTCAGGCTCTTTATGCAGCGCAGAGCAGTTTGTGTTTCAGGCTCTCACCCGTGTGGGAATGCTCAGCTCTGGAGCAGCATTGCAGGCCAGGCTTTGGGCTCCTGGGCCATGTGCAGCCCAGCCGTCCCTGATCTCTTGGCAAACCTCTCTGGGTTGTGTTTGCTGGTGTGTCTGCCCAGGAGCTCTGTCCTGCTTTGTTCTGGTGCCCGCACCCAGAGCTTTCCTTTTTTAAAGAGGAATTAAAGAGTTGCAGAGATTTCTGACGGATTGTGAACCGGGTGAATTGAGAGAGTCTAGAGGGGAAGCAGGTGGGACAGCTCCTCACTGGGGCTAAGTAGAAGGAACTGCTGGTTTTCCCTTTTCCTTTAGGTCAGGCAGGAACAAAGTCAGGAAGGTGAGAGAGGTCAGCAAAGATCTGTGCATGTTTATTGCTCATAAAAGCATTTTTCTGGTATTGTTATGTTTTCCTTATTTTCTGATTCAGCCCGAAAGAATGTCTTTGCTGTTTTGTTTTCTGTTGTGGTTTTTCTCTATGGACAAGATTCAGCCTAAATCTTACACTGTGATCTGATCAGACTCTTATTCATTTCCTGGTAGGACTTCATGACTTGTGGTACACTAAGATTGTGAAATGGGAAGATTTCAATGAGGAAGATATCACCTTGGTGATGTATTTCATTCCAGATACTTTGTGAAGAGTTTTATTTCTTATTCTCTCAAACTTGAAACATTTATTTAAAAAAAAGAAGAAGAAAAAAAAGGGAGAATAGGTCAGAAAGCATGGTGATTATTTATATTAGTCCTAACTCCACCTGAAATATAGTAAGTGTAACTAGTTCTAGCCAAATAAGAGAGTACATCACCATATATTGGCAGATATTTACTGCCACTGGAGCATTTCCCCTGCATGTGACATATGCTAGGGAGTAAAAAGAAGTAAAATAAATGTATAGAGGTAGGTCTGTACCTGAACCCTGAGCTCCACAAAGCAGTGAGGCTTTGCAGGCTGTCCCTGCAGTCAGGGTGACAATTCCTGTGACAATTCCTGTGACAATTCCTGTGCAAGGCCCTCCTGGGGCTGTCCCAAGCCCTCGGGGCTGAAAGGAGGAAAGGAAGAATGCACTTGAAGAAAAGGAGCTCAGAAATGATGATTTGATTTTCCTCTGGTAACCAATCCTTCTGTTTTCACTGGGTTTGCTGTTGCAGCAGCACTGCACTGGACTGCAATAGGACAATAAATCATAGAATTGTTTTCTTTCTTTCTTTCTTTCTTTCTTTCTTTCTTTCTTTCTTTCTTTCTTTCTTTCTTTCTTTCTTTCTTTCTTTCTTTCTTTCTTTCTTTCTTTCTTTCTTTCTTTCTTTCTTTCTTTCTTTCTTTCTTTCTTTCTTTCTTTCTTTCTTTCTTTCTTTCTTTCTTTCTTTCTTTCTTTCTTTCTTTCTTTCTTTCTTTCTTTCTTTCTTTCTTTCTTTCTTTCTTTCCTTTCTTTCTTTCTTTCCTTTCTTTCTTTCCTTTCTTTCCTTTCTTTCTTTCCTTTCTTTCTTTCCTTTCTTTCTTCCGCCCCTTCCTTCCCTTTTCCTTCCCTTTTCCTTCCTTCCGTGTAAATTTGCCTTGATAAGGGGACTTTGGCTCACCTGCCCTACCTGGGATGTGCCAGGTGTTCACATTCAAACAGCTTTTCATTGCTGCTTTGATACATATCAGGGATTCTCATCACAAGACATTGCTTCATAAAAAGTTCCAGTGGGCTGGGAGTAAAAGATCCCTTTATTAAATGGCATGAACTTCTGGATCTGAATGTAATAAAATAATAATTTATGATATATTTTTAGGGATAAGAGATTAAAGTGCATATTAATTAAATGAATAATGAAAACCTTTGTGAGATTCTCTCCCACAAGTTGCAAGTAGCTGTTTAATCAAATTCTTTGTATGGAAAAATGCATTTCATTATAAGATAATTAGCACATCTATTGTGTTTTTAATACAACTTGTGCTAAAGTGTGTTTGATCTGGTGTTTGCTCATGGCAATTAGCAGTGAAGGAATTGAACTTTTTTGCTTTATTCTGGGCTCTGTAAACTATAAGTGCCATATCTGGGGAAAATGGATGTGATCTTTTGTAAAGCCCCAGATTAATCTTGGGAATATAGTGGGGTAGTCATTGGCAGCAGCAAAGAGAGAAGGGGGGGAGCTGTGCTGCCTAAAGCTGCAGATTTAGGGCTGATTTCATTTTCTGGTGCTGATGTGTTTTGTTGTGTCTGTCCTGAGGAGGCTGGAGGGTTCTGTACCCCAGGGTGTTCTGTTCTGGTTCTGCACAGGTTCAGGTTCTGCACAGCTTCTCCATAGGTTTGGGTTCTGGACAGGTTCTGTAAAAGTTCTGCACAGGTTCAGGTTCTGCACAGGTTCAGGTTTTGCACAGGTTCTGCACAGGTTCAGGTTCTGCACAGGTTCAGGTTCTGCACAGGTTCTGTACAGGTTCTGACAGGTTCTGCACAGGTTCAGGTTCTGCACAGGTTCAGGTTCTGTACAGGTTCTGCACGGGTTCTGCACAGGTTCTGCACAGGTTCTGCCCAGGTTCTGTACAGGTTCTACCCAGGTTCTGTACAGGTTCTGCACAGGTTCTGTACAGGTTCTGCACAGGTTCAGGCTCTGCACAGGTTCTGTACAGGTTCTGCACAGGTTCTGCACAGGTTCTGTACAGGTTCTACCCAGGTTCTGTACAGGTTCTGCACAGGTTCTGTACAGGTTCTGGTTCTACACAGGTTCTGTACAGGTTCTGTACAGGTTCTGCACAGGTTCAGGCTCTGCACAGGTTCTGCACCGGTTCAGGTTCTGCACAGGTTCTGCCCAGGTTCTGTACAGGTTCTGGTTCTGTACAGGTTCTGCACAGGTTCAGGTTCTGCACAGGTTCTGCACAGGTTCTGGTTCTGCACAGGTTCAGGTTCTGCCCAGGTTCTGTACAGGTTCTGCACAGGTTCTGCACAGGTTCTGTATAGGTTCAGGTTCTGCACAGGTTCTGTACAGGTTCTGCACAGGTTCTGGTTCTGCCCAGGTTCTGCACAGGTTCTATACAGGTTCTGGTTCTGCACAGGTTCTGCACAGGTTCTGCACAGGTTCAGGCTCTGCACAGGTTCTGCACAGGTTCTGTACAGGTTCTGGTTCTGCACAGGTTCTGTACAGGTTCTGCCCAGGTTCTGTACAGGTTCTGTACAGGTTCTGGTTCTGCACAGGCTCTGCACAGGCTCTGCACAGGTTCTGCACAGGTTCAGGTTCTGTACAGGTTCTGTACAGGTTCAGGTTCTGCACAGGTTCTGCCCAGGTTCTGTACAGGTTCTGCACAGGTTCAGGCTCTGCACAGGTTCAGGTTCTGCACAGGTTCTGCACAGGTTCTGGTTCTGCACAGGTTCTGGTTCTGCACAGGTTCAGTTTCTGCCCAGGTTCTGCCCAGGTTCTGCACAGGTTCAGGTTCTGCCCAGGTTCTGTACAGGTTCTGGTTCTGCACAGGTTCTGGTTCTGCCCAGGTTCTGCACAGGTTCAGTTTCTGCACAGGTTCTGCACAGGGTCTGTACAGGTTCTGGTTCTGCACAGGTTCAGGCTCTGCACAGGTTCTGCCCAGGTTCTGGTTCTGCACAGGTTCTGCACAGGTTCTGCACAGGTTCTGGTTCTGCCCAGGTTCTGCTGCAGTCTGGGGCTGCAGACAGGGAGAGGGCTGGGCTCCCTTGCAGGGTTTTCATGGCTGGCTCACTGTGGCACAAAGCCTGATGTTGTCTGCTGAGTGGGACTCGTTAATGCACAGAAAATCCAAACTTGAGATTGGCTTTATGTAGTAAAAAAAACAACATAATACAGTACAGGAGTATAAAAAGAAACCGTCCAGTGCAAACATCATATACATTGGAAATGGATACAGTGTTCCTTAAAATAACTTTAAAAAAATCAGCAATTCTAGGTAATAGAATCTGGCTGATACCTACCAAAGTTCTTGACTTACTGCACTAAATAATTTCCTAACTAACTTTACCTGCTGATAGCCAATACCACAGGTACTGACAAAACCCTTAAACTCTAAGTGTTATTAGTTAGCATTCTTTATAATACACAAATATGTGGAACCCCTAGAGCACATACTGCTGGCTGGATTAAGCAAAACAGAATGAGCCCATTGAAAATAAAACCAAGGCTGTCACCCCAAAATATGCTTTTTTTAAAACAAAGGATAGGTTCTAAGGCGGATTTGCCCAATGGACAGAATTCTCCTCAGCTTTCCTTTAGTTCATATTTGAAAATTTGAGTGATAACATTGTTGATGTTATATTAATGTCCCAGAAGTATTGCATTGGACATTTTACAGCAGTGAGGAGCAGTGTGAGACCATGATTGTGCATTGTTATTTCCTGCCCAGAAAACATTTTGGGGGAAGGGAGTGTGAATAGTATGAATTGGAAATGATGTGAACAAGTAAAAAGCAAATTTGCAAGGCTCCACTATACTTGTTTAAGAAAAATAAAAAAAAAAAAAAGATTTAGTATTATTTGGTTAGCTACCAGATTTAAATAATCAAATCAACTAAACTAATACATACAGCTCCAGCACAGACCCTGCCCAGTGGAGGATCTGTGTAGCAGGGCTCTGCTCCTGTTGGAGGCAACAGGGCTCTGCTCTGCTGGAAGCCAGAGACAGGCCATGGTCCCAAGGGACCCGCTGTTCCCAAAAGGTGTCTGGGATGTTTCCCTTCCAGCGTGGGAAGTTTCATTCTGGTCATTCTGCGGCTCTGCACAGGTGGGAATGCGAGCACAGTCCCTTTCCAGAGACTGCAGCTGCCTTATCTTTGTGGTGCTTTTAAGCAGCCCAGTGTGGGGGTGTGTAGCATTCTGCTGTGGGAGTCTACAGTATTTTCCTAGGTGGAAAAAACTCCTTTTACAGTACCTGCTTAGAAAAAAAGCACAACAGTTTCACAGTAATGAGGCCCTTCTTTTTTTGTCCCTGAAAAAATGCTATTGCTTTAATAATGCTGAATAAACCCCCTATTCAACCTCTTAAGAAATCTGGAGAGACCTGTATTTCCATCTAGAGAGATTTACAGTCTTGGAGTCTTGACATTCCCCTGATCTCCACATTTCCTGCCCTGCAGGACATGTTCCATTGAGTAACACTGAGATCCTATTTACAGAGAGAAAAAACAATTTTGCTGCTAGCTAGAGCAAATTCTAGCATGCCAGACATGAAATTGTCATCAGGCTGTTAAAAATGACAGATGAAACCAGATTGTGTGTCTAAAAATCCTGTCTAATTTTATCTTGAGTAACTCATAGATGTAGTGGAAGGCTATAAAGCAAAAATAATTAATAGAAGGGAAATAAGGAAAAAAATAATGCTTCTTTTTGAAAGTGATGGAATAGTTTCTAATACTAAGTGATAGACCATATGTTCCTCCTCTCTTCTGCTGGGTGAGCATAAGTGTGGAATATCAATAAAGATGTTGCAAGAGGGGCAGGCAAAGCAGCCAGCTGGAGATCCAGGGGGGCTGAAACATCCATTCCCAATGGCACTGAGCCTCTCTCCCAATGGAGGGTCACCTTGATGCATATGGATGGAAACAGCACAGGAGGAGAGGATTGAGGGAGAAACTGGGGACAAAACCTGGAGAAGTGGGGAAAAGAGGGTGAGGAAGGGAAGAACACACTTCCAGGTGTGTTCTGGAAGGCTTGAGCAGATCAGTGAGCAGGAATTTTGGGGCAAAAAAATGATTGTTAGTGAGGACAGTAGTGCTGGGGGAAGTTAATACAGGTGATCTCTGTGTGTGTTTTTAACCCTGCTGCAGATTTTTTCCATGCCTGTTTGAACTCCTTGAGGGAAGAGCTGTGAGTTCCTCTTTGGCCACTGGCAGTCTCTTGGTGTCAGTCTGTAGCGGGAGGGAGAAAACTCGTGGCTAGTTTGAGCTTAATACACAAAATCTTCGCTTGGTTCTGATCCATAGAGCTCAGCTAACATCTTGAACCTGGGTCCCCAGTCATTGAGAAAGTCATAGTCAATGTCTGAGTCTGAGGAGCCCGAGCCCAGGGAGCTGAGCGACTCCGCGATGGACTCGGCGCCTTCGTAGCCGTAGATGTGCAGGGTGTCGTAGGGCAGCAGATCCCTGTCGTTGTCAGCCTCATCCTTCTTCACCTCGATCATCATCTCCATGCCCCCAGCTGCAGGGGGGATGCTCCCAGGAGGCTTCTGGACCTGAGCATAGGGAGAGGGAGCGGGCTCTGCCTTGAGGCCGTTCTTGCGCACGGAGTTGAGCACGGACACGTCGTAGCTGGTGGTGTCCATCTCGCCGCCGCCCTCCTCGTCGTAGGTCACCAGCTGCTCGTGGATCTCTGCCACGCTCCTCCCCAGCCCGCTCAGGTCCTTCTTGTGCCTCCTTCTCAGCAGGATCAGCAACACAATCACTGCAAAGGAAACTTAGATGAGCGCGAGTGAATAGACAAGTAAGGCACTAAGACAAATTGCATTTATGATATGTAATGTAGTCTGAAGTCTTGGGGGGTTTTTTTGAGTGTTTTTTTAATATATATTTATTTAAAAAAAATCTGTTTAAGGGTTTGTTCAAAGAGTTCAGTCTGGACAGAGATTGTCAGACTTGTACTTGTGATTCCAGCTCTGACTCTTGAGCTGGAATCACAAGTACAAGTGCATGGTGTCACAAGGTCATTGAATCAACTTAATGAATTAATAATTGAACTCTTAATGCCAAGCATCAGATGCTGCTTATGTGGAACTTGTAAAACAGCCCAGTTCTCAGGCAAGGAAAAGGTGCTCAGCCTTCTCTGATAGATTTCAAATGCAGCAAGCAGGTACTGGTCTGCTGATTTGTTACAAATGCATTTATGTTTGCTGGGCTGCTTCAAGGGTTTCCAGACTAGTTCCTGCCATAGGAACCAGGAATACCTGTTGTTATTGCTCCAGCCCAAATTTCCTGTTTTATAGCTGTGTATGAGGCTGGTACCAGTAAATCAAGTATATTATACATGTGTGCAATAGCCTGTCTAGAGGAGTGAGCAGCTTTGCAGCTGAAGCTGTTCTAACAGCCCAGAGAGGAAGAGCACATGAGATGAATCAAATAGGTACAGCATTTCTGTCTTTGTGACCATTTCATAGCCACAAAGCTTTTGTAGATCTCAGCTAAAAAAAGAACAAGACATCTTCACGCTGTGCTGCAGAGAACATTCCAAAAGTCAGGTACTCACCAATGATTGTGAAGATGCAGATAAAAATTGCCACCAGCGCTTGTATGCTGACGCCAACCTGCTTTGCCCTCTCCTCGCAGAAGGTGAAGTTGCCTTTCTCGTTGCACTTGCAGACACTGATGAGCAGGGTGTTTGTGCTGGTGAGGTCAGGGTCACCATTGTCTGAGATGAGCACGGGCAGGTAGTGGAACTTGGCAAGTTCCCGGTTGAACTGCCCGTATTTGACAGTGATGTTAGCGGTGTTGTCTGGAAGAAGCAAGGACATCCCATTAGGTGATAATTTCCACCAGAATAAGGACATCCCACTAGGTGATAATCTCCACCAGAGCAAGGACATCCCACCAGGTGATGATCTCCACCAGATTGTCCTCACAGGTTCCCAGTCAGCCTCTTCCCCTTAGACAGTGCCAGCCCTTTGGGAACCCAGTGAAACTTTGGTGTTGCAGATATCTTTTAATGAAAAATCTTTTCTTTAGGATTTTTCCTCCTGAGAAGCTGAGAGGCCTCAGGAACAAAATGTAAACAATGGTTATCTGCTGCTGTGGAATGCAACAGGTGCATCTGTGATTGGTCTCCTGTGGTTGTTTCTAATTAATGGCCAATCACAGTCAGCTGGCTCAGACTCTCTGAGACAGAAGCTTTATTATCATTCTTGCTGATTCTATTCTTAGCTTAGCTAGCCTTCTAATGACACCTTTTCTTCTAGTCTTTTAGTATAGTTTTAATTTAATATACATCATAAAATAATAAATCAAGCCTTCTGAAACATGGACTCAACGTTCCTGTCTCTTCCCTCATCCAAGAACCCCTGTGAACACCGTCAGCCTTTGGTTTCATCAAACATAGTTTTTTTCAGTACAAATAAAGAGTTACTTAGCTCAGCTGAACCAGCCACAGGTCAGTGCTGCAGCTTTTGTTCCCCGAGCCCTGGGGTCCTGCTCTGGAACAAGCTGAGAAGGGCATTGCAGGGATACTCTACCGTAGTTCTCAATCAGGGAGAAGTTGCTGTCTTCTGTGGCCAGCGAGTATCTGAAGAAGCCTCTGGGAGATGTTTCATCCTTGTCAACAGCTGAAATCCTGACAATCACCTGCAAGGATGGAAGAGGTCACAGTTTTCAGTGTACATTGCCTCCAGGGATAAAGCATGTGGGGTGTTTGAGCTGGGCTCTGTGTCCTGTGTAACCCTTCAGTTTCGGAGCAGGACAGAGACACCTCAGGACACCCCTCTTCAAGTTTTTTCAGTTTCAGATTTTTATTTGTGAGTCTTCAAAAAGAGCAGTTTTGCCTCTTCAAATTTTGTGCAATGAAAGCATGAAAAAAGCCTAACTTTTAAAGACATATGGCTTGTTGAAGTGTCTAAGATGGTGTCTTCTGAAGTCCTCAGCCTACACTGAGGTGTGACTGTCATTCCTGGAGTGCCTTTGAGACTGCCATGCCTGAAGGACATGCTTGGATTTTGAAATCTTCAACCTGATGAACATTAGATGTATAAAATATAAAAAATGTGCCTGGTTATATCCCAAAGGTATTTTATAAATTAAACTAAAGGTGAAATTAATACCTTGTGTGTTCTATCAGATAGTTCAGGCAGTGGCAGTGTCCTGGTTCTGGCCAGCAAAGAGTTATTTTTTTTCCAGTAGCTGGGAGGGGGCAGAGTGGTTATTCTTGAGCACCTCATGTCATTTCTGGGAGAGCAAAGGGACTCTCTTCCTGGAGAAGGGGTTCCTTCTGTCTGAGCAGGTGTGGTGGAGGGAGTGGTGGGATAATGCTGGTGCTGAGCCAGAGGGAGCATGTTTGGTGGTGTGCCTGCTCTGCTCTCTGTTTTTTTCTATATATATTTCTGTTATTTATATTGTTGCTATTACTGTTCATTCTCTTATCTCACTGCTGTTTCCAGTAAACTGTTCTGATCTCAGCCCATGATCTTTCCCTTTTCTGCCTCCAGTTCTCCTCTCCATCCTAAATACACTAAACTGGGGAGTATCTCCCATAAACCTTGACTCAAAGTGTCTTAATCAAACAAATATTACAGTATGGGCTGAACACTTGTGTCTGAGGCCAAACACATAAACCCAAAATACCAACATTGTGCCAAGTAGTAACAATTTGGATGTGCAGATCTGTGCCCTCTGTGACTGCAGGATAATGTTCCACAGAGCAATGTTTCTGTTACTAGTTTGAAATGGTTTCCTCCTCAGTATCACATTCAGGCATCTGTGTGAAGGAACTGAGCTGCTGATTCCTGCTGTGCAAAGCCTGACTGTCCTTCATGGCTCAGCTGTCAATACACAGATGTGAGAGCCTGGGGGGAGAGGAGCAGCGCAGCCCATGTGTGCAAGCAGATAAAAGTCAATATTCCAGCAGTGCAATATCCTTAAGAGCTATTCCCGATGCTTTGGAAATCAGTGAAATAATCGGGTGTTTTCGCATGGGAACTGAGACTCACTTGTATTAAAAGACACATTTTATTTGAGCAGTAATTCAGATTTCAGGGCAATGCTCTCCCTGTCTCACCTTCCCAGGCGCAGCATTTTCACACACTCGGGGCTCCTCAGGAGACACCAGCTCTGGAGCATTGTCATTGACATCATCCACGATGACATGGACGTGGGCGTGCGACTCTCTGTCGGACAGGCGGCCTGGAACGACAGCAGGGCACAGCCTGGAGCCCCCAGCCCACACCTCCTGCCCCTTCTGTGCCTCACACATCAGGAACATTTATTTTCCAGCTCCATCACAACTGAAACTTTCCCTCTGAGATTTAGATATTTTCCTAAAACCTCTCGTAGAGGTTTTACATCATCAAGGATTTTTCAGGAGTGAAATGACAGTAGATTATGGCTTTCCTGATTCTTCCCCCTGCATGCTGATGGACTGAGCATTGCTCTCTGGCACAGAACGTGTCTATATTGTGAAATATCAAACCAAGCTGGGACTGGCCTGCCCCACTCCCTGGAGCTGAGCAAAGCCAGGGGTCAAACCTTAAAATGATCTCTGACCTATTTGTAGGGACTTGTTTGATTGGGAAGATGATGATGCAAGCCTTGGAGCACTCCTTTCATTCCTAGCTCAGCAGGAACAGCCTGTCAGGTTGTGCTTTTCCTTTTTAACAGCCCTGCTGGAAAGGTGTACCCGGATTTCTTTCAAACTGGGAAATGGGTGGCACTTACCATCTTCAAGGATCTCCACAGCTGCCACAGTGATGTTGTATGAGGAGCTGAATTCTCTGTCCAGAGGCTTGGGAAGTTGAATAACTCCGCTGTTGGATACCCTGATGAAGTCTCCATTAGGATTTGCTCTACGCTGCATATATCTGGATTTTGTTTAAAACAAGATATGTCAATGCATGGATGGTAATACTGTGTTTCATTTCATTTCTTCTCAGAGGAAAGTCAGAGGCTTCTTGTATGAAAAATTGCATTAATATCTTGACCAGGAGGGCTGAGAATATTGCCCTAAAACTATGCAAGCTGTGACAGTGAAATACATCTGTGGGAAGAGTTTCCATATTATGGTACTTTGCTCTTTCAGAAGTCTATTTTCTTCTCTAAACACATGATTGAGAGAGCTCTTACAATAAAAAAAAAACCAATAAATTATAATAATGTAAAAATCTCCAAGTTTATATTTTTTTCCCTAAACGTGCAAATGTTTTATCAGTAAGTCCATGTGGTAATGACATGGGTAGATGAAATTTATGTTCAGCTTTTGGTGAGCATATATATCCATGGCTGCAGTGCTGGAAAAATTAAATTGGATTATCTTTTGTTTTGTTTGGCAGGCAGATTCTAAAAATATAGGGCCAAAGTCTGGGTTCTTTGTCAAATTCTTGGTGCTATTGATGGATTCTGCACTTTCAAACAGAATTGCCAAAGCTGGCGTTGTCTCACCTGATTTTCCGTTTAGCTGCGTCGGGGTCCTCGGCGTGGACCGAGCCGAGAGTTTTCACCTCTGCGTGGTTTTCCCTCACCTTGAACTCGTAGGGGAGCCTCCTGAACACGGGGGGCTCGTCCACGTCCGTGACCTCGATGACGACGCTGGCGATGCTGCGGGGATTGCCGGGCTTGAAGTGCCGCAGGTTCACTGTGGGGTCCGTGGCCTCGATGCTGAACCTGTACTCTGACACTGCCTCGAAGTCCAGGGGCTAGAAACAAAGAGACAGGTACAGATATTCTTTTATTGGTGATGTCTAAGCAGACTTTCCACTGGCTTTCTGTGATTTAAGATCTGTGCTTTCATTCATGTTTGGCAATGTTACCAAATTTCATCTTGGCTGGACCCATGGGAGAACATTTCCCAGCTGAACTTCTCTATCATAGCGTGGCTCAAGGTACATCTGCTGTGGGACAGATTCATCCAGTAGTTTAAGTTCAGCAAAATAATTTTCTTTTGGGTTGAATAATTGTGTTTTTATAATGCTGTAACTACCAAAACTCAGTGAGCTCCTGTCCCCCAAAAGCTGGGGAAGAGATTCTCCTCTTGGCTATGCTTTGTGTTCTGAAGGCACTCAAGGCAGATTGCAGATCTGCACTGGCTGACAGCTGGGGCATCCAGTGAGAAATGACATCCTCTTCCCTGTTTTTCCAGTTGTCTGAGACTAAAAAGGAATCACACAATGGGAGGAAGGCCAGGAGCTCGGGCAGTAAGAAATGATCCTTTCAAAGTTTCCTTTGTTCTACCACCTGAGATTCTAAACGCACTGAGATTCACAGCAGTTATGGTGACTCTTGTTTTCCTTTTTGGGCAGACATTGCAAGGGGAAGTGATGGGACTTATCCAGCAGCTGACATTTTATCTCACATGGCCATGTATTTAAAATTATGACGTATGCACGACCAAAATCACACTGAAAACGGGGTGAGCTTTGCCCACTGTGTGCTGGAGGAAGAGCTGGTTCCAAATCGCTCAGGGAGGGTGTGTGGGGTCTGTGAGTGCTCCTCCCATGGGCAGGCACTGCATTCCCCAGCTCCTGGGAAGGAGAGCTGCTCATACCCAGTGTGACCACAGCCAGGATTTTACTGCCCGTCTTGAAATCCTTGGTACAGCTTTCCCTGAAAGTTTTCTCTTCTTAATGACATTTCTAGTCTTAGCAGTTACAGAGAGGCATTTGGAAGGGAAAAACACATTCCTGTCAATCTGAGGACTACAGGAGCTGATTTACGGTCCTTTCTACTCTTTTTTTTCTTTTAACAGCGAGTCAATGAAATCAATGAAGCCTTGGTTTGGCAATGCTCTGCAGCAGTCCCTTGGTACAAATCATGTGGGTTTGAGAATTTAAAAAAAACAAAGAACAGACCCTAATAAAGGCTTTGGAGAGTCTTAAAGACATAAGGAATTAGTGGGGAAGCTCTTAAGGAAAAAAAAAGCTTTTCCTCACCCTGAGGAAAGCAAGGGAGCTGTGGCTCGGATTGGAGCAAATGCCAAACTGCAAAGAGACTTTAGAAAGGGGGTCAGGTGGATTTGTTCACATTTTCTGCTTTGGTTTCAGGTGGGCTTCACAAGGGAATGATTCTTTGGCTTGGCCACTTGGTTCAACTCTTAAATCACTGTCTCTTTGAAGCATCCAACCACTTGAAGTTTGAGAGGAACCCAAAGCACCTAACCTGAATATCTGACACAGCCCCCACTGCCCTCTGAGGTAATTCTGGAGTTTTTCAGGTCTGGAGGTTGAAAAGGACCAGAAATCACCAGCTCTTCTTCTCCCAGAGCTCGGAGAGCTGGTGTTCAGGATCAATATATTTCATGCTGACTTTCATGTGCTTCCTTTTTTTCCTGCTGCTAGTCCTAAACCAAAAAATCACTTGTTACACATGGAAAAGCACAATAAGCATCTCTGTTATGGGGAAAAGTACCTTCTTTGGCCTAATGATTCCTTCATTTGTGTATGGATTTGCTACAATGTCAAAGGTGTCCCTGAACTCTCCTTGGATAAAGCTGTATCTTGTATTTCTGTGCTGTGGTTCGTCAATATCTTCTACTTTGACTCTGCCAACTTCTCCTCCGACCGAAACGTTTTCAGGAACTTTAAAGTGAAATGATGCTGTTAAAAAAAAAAAAAGAAAAATACATAAGGAGTGTGTACATGGAAGTTAGGACTCAGCTGAAACTGTTCTTACTTGACAGATG
This sequence comes from Melospiza melodia melodia, assembly GCF_035770615.1. Taxonomy (NCBI): domain Eukaryota; kingdom Metazoa; phylum Chordata; class Aves; order Passeriformes; family Passerellidae; genus Melospiza; species Melospiza melodia. Next base: position 2,765,661 of record NC_086206.1, on the reverse strand, counting down.
CACATAAAAGTATTTCATTGAGAATTTAGCATTTTGTATCTCTAAGACATGTGAAAGCACAAATGAAACCCCAAATTGTCAGGATCTTTAGCAAAGGGATGAAATTAATACTGATTTTTGTTTTCAGTTCTAGGTGAAAAACTGGCTCTGGCTGAAACACAGAAGAGCTTCTGAACACATGAAGTTCTTTTGGGCATTTTTAAGGAAAGCTGAGCAGGCCCGTGAGCTGGGCTGGCTGCAGGGGGCTCAGGGCTGGGGGCACTCACAGAGTTTGAACTCGGGGGAGTTGTCGTTGATGTCGGACAGGGCGATGATCACCGTGGCCGTGCTGGAATCCCCAGAGAAACCCGGAGCATCTTTGGCTTGGACAACAATCTCGTACGTGGCCTTGGTCTCTCTGTCTAAATTAGGCTCTTTTGTATAAATCACACCTGTGAAAAAACAATATTGGATGCAATTAGATTTTGCAGCACGTCCAACATCTCTTCAGTTTTGGTGGCAAATTTTTATCTTTTTTTATCTCCACACATTCAGCTTTAAATACCGATCTTACAGTGGTACTTTTCAAGAAATGTTAGAAATTTTTCTTCCCGATGGAATATTTAGGAGAGCTCGTGCAGAATATTCCTTTTGTTCTACCAAACTAGTGTGGTTACAAGAGATACTGACATTGGTTTTAAAACTGGGCAAAATTTAAGGTAGGAAGTTTAGGAAAGCAAATGATTATTGATTACCGAATGCTGCTTCAGAATTTGTGTATTCCCTTTTCATGTTTCGTCACTGGAACAGTATCTATGCTAAACTGAAAACATGAACTCAGCTCCTGGTTAATCTTTCCAAAGATGGGAAAAAAAATGATCTTTTATCTCCTCATTGTGTTCATGGCAGCTGATATCCTGGCTTTATGAGTTCATTTCTAGATACAGACAGTGGCATTGTGGAGTGTGAATGAAAAACCTTTTAAATCATGTTTAAAATGATATTTTTGAATGATCATTCCTCTTTTAAAGAATGAAAATGCTTTAAAATTGTGTTTTCTACAAAGGGTAGGGTATGGACAAAGCGTAAGGGCGTTTGTGTGTCTGACTTACCAGAGTCATCAATGGTGAAATATTCCCCTCCTGTGGTGACCTCGTAGGTCACGGTGGCATGACCTGACACTGTGGGGTCATCAGCATCCACAGCTGTCACCTTGGTGACTGAGGTCCCTAGAGAAGGGTTTTCAAGGTGCATATTAATTAATATAAGCGGTGCTTTTCAAGGCCAGCCGTGAGGGAGGCGGGCGCTGGAGGGAGGACTCACCCACAGGTGACATTTCTGGGACAGAGCCGTTGAACACCTTGTGCACGAACACGGGGGCGTTGTCGTTGATGTCGTACACCTTGATGATGAACCTGGAGGGGCGCTCCAGGGACCTGTTGTTGGTCCTGTCGATGATGAGGGCTGTCAGCTCGTACTCGGCCTTCTTCTCCCTGTCCAGCCTCTCGAAGGCGTACACGTCCCCGCTGGTCTCCTCCACCTTGAAGATGGTGTTGGCGAACTCGCCCTCGATGATGTACTTGGCGTTCTTGTTCCTCACGCTGGACGTGATCTGGGGGCAAAGTGGTGTTCAGGGGGATGAAGGTGGGGCCTGGCAGCTGGGTCTGTCCTGGGGGATTCACACAGCCAGGGACTCCTCACCCCGCTGGGAACCCTCAGGGCTTGTGCTGTCACTGAGCAGCACCACAGCAGAGCTGCGCTCGCGGGATGACACTTGCACCCACACTGAAACTTCCTTGCTTATACAGAACAAAGCTTTTTTTAAATCATACCTCATATTTCCTAAAGGTTTAAATTGTTCATGCAGCCAACACTTACAAATAATTAACTGCGTTATGTCTGAAATGCCATGAGCCACCTTCAGTCTGACTTACTTTTGTTTGCAGCTTTCTGGACCTGCCAGGGGTTTTTGCTCAGTTTCACAGGATTACAGGATGAAATCTGTCTTCACAGCTCCTGACATTATTCAGCATTAGCCTCTGTTCCTTAGCATTTAGCAGGATTCCTGCCACAGCTGACAGCTTTCTCATGCTCAGTCACATCCAATCCCTTAATAGGCAGTTTTTAGGCTCATGGTACGACAGGAAGGTTACATTTCTACACCATAGAAATTTAAGGTTATATCCAGTGAAAAAGGGATGTGAGAAGAGGAATGAGCATTAATCAGTTTTAAAATATAATTTAATCCAATTCTAAATGCTTTTGCACACTAGTTGATCTCCAGATAACATAATGATACTTCCCTTTCTATACCCTCGCACATACAGGGACACTGCTAGAAGATTTAAACCCCAATTTCCATGCACTATATCAGTATTCTTATTTCAGCCAGCTAATTATCAAGGATTGCTGGGTTTTACCAAGTATTTCCATCCTTTTCTTAGTGATGTTATTATAAATGTCACCTGTTGAGTGTTCAGGATTTGATTTATCCTCTAGTTGTCATTTACTGTTGAGCATTGTTTAAATTTCAGTTTTCTCTCTTGAAAAGTGCCATTAATATTTTCACCCCTCATTCCTTAATCATGCTTCAGGCAGCTGGGACTGCTGGAGAGCAGCTCACAACTCTGGAGATGCCCCATGAGAGAGAATCCCACCCTTGTCTCAGAGATGGGATGGTCTGTGCCTTCTTTATTGATTTCTGTGTACCTATTCAGTGTAAAAAGCAGAAACCTCTCAGAATGCCTTTTCTGGTGCCGAGGACAAAAGGGAAGCACTGAGTGGTGCAAGATAAAATCCAGATGCGTCAGCACACTCCAGATGTGTCAGCACACTCCAGATGTGTCAGCACACTCCTGCAGCTGTCTCTCAGCCCTGCCTCGCTGGGGCCTTTCTTTGAAGGGTTAACCAAGGGCTCAGTGCTGCAGGAGCCTTCAGGAGATTGTGCTGCTGGTCAACCAGAGCTGGACAAAGAGAATTCCTCTTGTTTAGGACAGCTCCAGCAATAGAAGCTGCTCCTCAGTGTGGGGCTGAGTTGGTGTGAAGGGAGGCAGAGATGCCCCGTGGGAGCTGAGAGGGCCCTGTGGCTCTGTGCTCTCTCTGTGGTGCTGTTTTGGCAGCCCAGAGCAGCCAGCAGGGCCTGGTGGGCTCTGCTGGGCCAGCCCAGAGAGATTTGGGTGCTGTGCAGGGCAGGGGATGCCCAGCTGCATTCACCTGCAGTGCACTGTGCATCCCTTTGAGAGGCTGCACTGGGGGAACTTCCCTGGCCATGGGCAGTGCATGATTGGCCTTTATGAGCCCTGCCCTGAGGAACATGAGTTTGCAACCAGGTCAATGCTCGTTAGTATTTTTAAAAATTCTTTGCTTTCGCTTTGTGCAACAATATCTTTGATTGTGTAACAGTATTTCGAAACATAGCACTCGTGTTTTGAGTACAAGCTGAAAGATGTAAATTGTTGTTTTTTTATTTGCTGATTTTTATTTTTACTTGCTGATCTCTGAGGTTTCTGAAAGAATCTTGTGCTGCCAGAAAAATCCTGACATGCATCAGTCACCAGACTTCCTTCCCAACCATGCACCTGCAGGTAATGGGGCTGTTCCTGCATTTGGAATCTCCAGACCTGCTATTCCCTTAAATTTACCTGTATTCTTCAAAGGAATTAAAATTCCTGTGGCACTGCTCTTCACTTACTCTTTGCCCACATTCTGAAGATTTTAACATGTCAATATGCAGGTATTAAGTTCCATTTCTATTTCCTTTTCATTTCTCCTGCCTAGACTGCAAACAAATACTCTTTTCAAGATCCTCATTTGCTGTTTTTAGTCACTGCTGACAGGTTGCTGCTTACCTTGCCAACGTGGTGTGGCAAAGGTGTATCAAGCTCTTCTTGGATGTGCAATTGGTTCCATATCCAATCTCTCTTCTGGCGTTTGTGGCTGACATCATTTGAGCAAAGGTTTTGGGTTGATTTCTGACCTCTTCCATCAGCAAATGCTGGGGCCAAGAACAACGAGAAAAGTAGAATAAGGTGGCTCATCTTCTTCTGTAGCCTAGAAAGTAATACAGAAAAGCAACAATATAAATAACAACAGAATCAGATTCAGCAGAGGGAGCACACGTGGAAGTGCAAATGGACATTTGTTTCTGTTCATTTTCCTCAGCATCAAAATTTGAAGGCTTCTTCCTTCTATGAAATAGCTTTAGCTGGATGAAAACTGTAAAAAAGCAGCACAAAGTATTTCAATTCAATAAAAAGTGAGCTTTGAATGCTGGTGTAAGGGCCAGCATCCCCCTGAGAGGCTGTCATTGCTCTGAGGAACACATTCACACGTTCAGAGCTGAGCTCCCCACTGTGCCCAGGGCCAGGGCAGCCTGGCACCACAGCTGAGCTCCACTGGAAATGAAATGTTCAGGTCTGACAAACCCAAATCCAGTGTTTTGACATGCCCCAACACAAAATATGCTGTAGTCAATATGTTCCTATGGAAAAGATTGATTTAGAATAAAATGTTTGGGGTTTTTTTGGTGGAAAATGTTATTAGTGTGAAATTTTCAATCAATTCCAAGTACAATAAAGCAAGTTATCTTTCTTTAAGGGCTCATCTATTGATTCAACTCCTTGTCTTCTGAAGCTTTGGAGACTCACATAAAGTTCCTTTATCCCCTGTTCCCAGACTTTAACATCTGCAAAATGATAATTTGTGAAATGATTTTCAGGTGAAATCATATTTTTGCATCCTGTGTTAATATTAGCAAACTTTAGGCCTGACTTTCAAATCAGAGAAGTTATTCTAATGTTATCAAAGCTGATTCATTTTCTTCCTAAATTTCCCATTCCCAATATAAAGGACTGTCAGGGAACTTTAACACTCAAGTAATCAGACTTTAAATTGCACATAAATGACTTTCCATTAGCTTTTAGGAGCTGTCAGCATGCACATCAAAAATAAACCCACTAATTGTGATGAGAAGTTGACATCACACAGGCTGCTGGATGCGAGATTAAATTAATATTTTCATCAGGAAGGTGCTGAGACGTTTCCAAAATTACTCGTTGGTAACCAGGCAATCAGTGTTATCCCAATGTCAGTAAAAAGGATTTTATTTACCATGAAATGTTTCTCTGCTGTACTGTTCTCCCTCTCACACTGTTGTACATAACCTGAGGAATGTTCCTCCTTTGTGGCTGGGTAGGAAGTGAAGAAGGTGCCTTTGAATTTGCTTTGTGGTAGATAAGCTGTGTTTGATCCAGTTTTCTGGATTCAAACAAAGCCTTTTGATTAAGCTAGGTTTTTCTATTCTATGCCCTTAGCTTGACTTTGAATACTTTTAGAAACAATGAGTATATTTTAGTTGTTTTTCTATACTTTATTTGTGTAGGTGGACAACTGGAAACTGGAGGGCAGTGATATGATTCTGCTGTGATTGCATAAGTCTGACTTTTATCAATAAAACTACAAAACACAATAACCAAAGAAAGCCATTGGCCAATGCCAACCAGCACAGGCTGTGGTTTTGCCAAAGAGCAGAGTGAAGTGTTTAAGGAGCCTTTTTCTCTGGTTCTTGTGCTGAGTGGAGCTCTCCTGTGGGCCTGAGCTGCTGCCTGGAAGCTTGAAAACAGAAAGTGCTGACTGAATATATTTACATGAATGTGCATTTCAGCTGAAATTTCGCTGCCCCTTCCACTCAGCATGTCCATCTTTGTGTTTGTAGATTTTAAGGAGGCTTCAATTCCTTTAACTCCTGATTAGTGGATTCCTTGCTCATATTTGTCCAACCTCCCTGGAAAGTGGATTGTTCCTTTGGCAGCAGTTTGGAGATCTTGGCTGCCCTCTGGCACTGCAGCCCAAACACAGACTGAGGTGGGAGAGCCTCTTGCAAAAACTCATCTCTGCTCCACCTTTGGCAACTTCCAAGCTGCTCATTTGGGGAAAATGACAGTGCACTCTGGAGCTCTTTGCTTGCTCTTCTCCAGGGACAAGAGCAAACTCCACGGGAGTGACTTGCCCCATAGGACAGGCTGACCCTGAGGACACTTTCCCCAGGGCAGGCTGATCCTGAGGACACATTCCGCACGTGAGAGTCGGTCTGAATTTTCCCTCATCTGCCTCACGATCATCCTTGGGAGACCACTGAAGAGAAGAACCCCCCGTCTAGAATATCTGGCTCTGAAGGGGAAAAGTCACACGCCACGGGCCCTGAGACCTGAAAGCTCAGTGTTGAGCTATTGTTTTCACAAGTGTGTTTGCTGTATGCTAAGAAGAGGGCACTATGCCCCGTTTTCAACAATAGCAGCCTTGGGAGCTGTCCCACCTCTCGGCCTGGCTGGACTTCTCCTGAGTTTCAGGTGGTCTCCCACAGCAGACCCTCACCTGTTTTACAGCCATAGTGACAGACAGACTGAGATGGAAGAAGCCTCTCTATCAAGGCCTGAGACATGAAAAGGCCCCTCTCCATCAAGGCCTGAGACATGGAACCCCCATGTGAAAAGGCCCTTCTGCCCCTTCCAAGGACTGGGACTGAAACCCCCAGGCCGGGGCAGGTGTGTGGGGAGGCAAGCTGACCAAAGCGAGATGTTTGCCTGCAGGTTGTGACCACTGAACCAAGAAAACAATGGCTCTCATTTACTGCTGAGAACATACACTACCTGTTACATCTGTTCCCTACTGTATCTGTTTCCCCCCTCGCAATTTTCAATAATAAAAACCTCTGAGTTAGCTAGAGCCTTTGAGATTTCCCCAGCGTAGCAGGCGGACCCTCGGCTGGACTGGACCAAAGGACTTCGTATCTGTGTTGGTAGCTATATCCCCTCCCTTTCTCTCTCTTCTCTCTCTCTTTCTCTATCTTTTTCTCTCCCTTAATCTCTCTATTCCTTTTTTGCTGTGGTTATTTCAATAAAACTGCATTTGTTTTGATTATCACAGCAAACCCCCTTGTACCGTGTTGGTTTTTGCACTCTGAGATCACTCTTACGAACCATCAGGTCATCTGTCCTCTAGGACGGACCCTGACACCCCAGGGCAGGCTGACCCTGAGGACACGTTCCCCAGGGCAGGCTGACCCTGAGGACACGTTCCCCAGGACACCGTGCCCATTTTCCTCATGGCAGCCCTTGCTGTTGTCCCTGGGTCCCTCAGCATGCTCAGGAGTGCCCTTCCCTGGCAGCACACCCAGAGCAGGCCCTGTGGGCAGCGCTGCCATGGGCTCTCTCCTGTGGGAAGGGCACTTTCCTCCCTGGGTGCCAGCTCCTGACAAGCTGTGCTAAATGCTCTTTTCTGGCCATGACAGTTCTCCTTCCCAGCAGCTCTCAGCCAGAGAGCAGAGGCAGCAGCAGAAAGGGACGTTGCCAGGCCTGAGCATTCCCACAAAGCCAGCAGCAAGAACACTTCTGAGGGAGAACAGGGTTGTTAACAGGTAGGATCAGCTTTCCCTTTTTTTCCCTGTGGGGATCAGCTTTTCCTTTCTTCTGTGTCTGCTGGGCAGCCAGCACTGAGGGATGGGATCAGGTGCATCCCTTGAACAAGGACCCCCATTTCCAGCCTGGTGGGGATGCAGGTGGATCTCTGGGATGCTGACAGAATCCCTGCCCTGCTCTGCCCCACACAGCCCCTTTTTCCCTCTGTCCTGGCTCATCAGCCCAACAGCTCCAGCCTCTTTTAATCTAATCAGGCACCATAAATGCTGCTGAAAGTTAGCAGGGAGTGGTTTATTCAAGCAGCTGAGTTTCTTGCTGTGCTCTTAAATTTTCTTCCAGCAAATGATGGGCTCTCCCACCCATATTATTCATTTTATGTGTTGAATTATTTTAGCAAATAACTCTTGGTCTGCAGGGTACCATAGACAGTTAACTGAGAAACTTTGGTATTCAAAGTGATTTGTGTGACACATGACTCATATAGTGCAGTTTCTTCTCCCAGACTGGGAGTAATTATTAAAAAATGTTGGGTGGAGACACAGACAATACTGTACTAATTAAAAGTTTGCATTTTACAGGTTGTTTTGGCAAGTAATCAACTGTAAAGTTGATGAACAGCTGATATAAATACAGTCTCCACATAATGAAACCATATTGGATGAAATATTCTTATGAATATTTGTGTGTGTGGTTTGTTTTTTTCTGCTACTTGCCTCTCACCTGGTTTACTTCCAACTCTAAAAGTGTGTATTAATTCTTATGCAAGGTTAGTAGTGTAGCTGGCAAATAAATTTGTTCTCTGCTTGGATGTTAAACAAAAGTTAAACCAGGCTTCTGTACAGAGATTTTAGGACATGAGGAACAGTTGGCTCTGAAATGATTTATTTTCCTGGTCAATCATACTAAAACCTTATGCTTATCTTTGAGAATTTTTCAGCATCCAAAAATCCCCAAATGGATAATGTAGAGTGGTGATAATGAACATTCTGAGAGAGAAATTTGCTAAAAGTGGCACGAGATATACGAATACACAAGAAAACTAACACATTTTAAAAGGGTCATGTCTGTGTTGTTGAGATAATTTTCATTACTGATTGCGAGAAAGGCTGGAAACGAAAGTTTATTTTCTCTTACTGGAATCTGAATGATTTAGATTCTTACTGGAATCTGAATGATTCCAGTAAAAATGTAAATGATTCATCTAAATGAAAATGAAAAACCCCATGCAAAAAAAAAAAAAAAAAAAAAATTAGTCTTTCTTGGAGCAAATGGCACTGAAAAATTATTTTTCAGATGGAAAGAATGTACTTTGATACAGTATCTAAACACCTCCAGAATTGCTGTGCTCAATGAAACCACGGCAGATACAGAGAGCAGAACCTGGCCTGGTCTCGGGGAGCAGAATGACTCTGAACAGCCTGGCCATACAAAATCCATTTTAACTTTAATTTCCCATCTATAGGATGGGTAAGACTAAAAGTAAATGTGTGACTGCAGCAAGACCTAAGGAACAGAAAGCTAGCACACCAAACACAGGAGGGATAAATTATCTTTTTCCTTTGCAGTGCTGTAGTTTTGTGAGCAGGCAGAACATTATTAAAAGAAAACAGCCTTAGCAATACTTACTGCAGCCTTTCAGGGGCCACAGAGGGCTGTGCAAACCCGGGCTGATAAAGCTCCTGTGTCTCTGCAGGCAGATAAAAACCATGGTCTGTCCCAGAGCACTGAGATGTGTCTGTGGGGTCCTGCCAGGGACCAGAGTGACAATGCCCTCAGGTTCTGCTCTCCCCTTCCCTCAGCTCAGAACGGCTGCCCACGGCTGTGCCCAGCTCCAGGGCAGCACCAGGACATGTGCCCAGCTCTGTCCTCTGCTGTGTCCCCACTGTGTCCCCACTGTGTCCCTGCTGTGTCTGCTGTGTGTCCCAGGTGTGTCCCCATTGTGTCCCAGCTGTGTCCCCACTGTGTCCCCATTGTGTCCCCATTGTGTCCCAGCTCTGTCCCCACTGTGTCCCCACTGTGTCCCCATTGTGTCCCCATTGTGTCCCAGCTCTGTCCCCGCTGTGTCCCCCACTGTGTCCCAGCTGTGTCCCAACTGTGTCCCAGCTGTGTCCCCACTGTGTCCTCACTATGTCCCCACTGTGTCCCAGCTGTGTCCCACCTGTGTCCCCATTGTCCCCACTGTCCCCACTGTGTCCCAGCTGTGTCCCCGCTGTGTCCCAGCTGTGTCCCCGCTGTGTCCCAGCTGTGTCCCAGCTGTGTCTCCCACTGTGTCCCCCCTGTGTCCCAGCTGTGTCCCCTCTCTGTTGTTACCTCTGCTCCCGTTCCCCTCCGTGCTGGCTCTGCCGGGGCTCCCATGGGACAGGGGCTGAGGGCACCCGGTGACAGCAGGAACTGGGGAGGTCCTCAAACCCCAGTGACCCGAGAACAGCTGCCTAAGGAAATTGTGCAGTTTTGACAGTTTTGACTCAGAGGAATCTTTTTTTTGTTGTTGTTGTTGTTTTTCTTTTTTTAAAATTCATTTCCATTCTCAGCTGTTCCGTGTGTTGGGGCAGAACTCGGTGTCTCTGTGTCTGTCACATGTCCCAGCAAGGCACAGCAGTGCTCTTTCCTGGGAACACTCTGCTGCTTGTTCCTTTCCAGGTTCCTGAGCTGATTTCAGCAGCCTCGTGCCTGGATACCTGGGGCTGAGTTCTGATTGTCCTTGTGTCGATTCTGTGCATGTGAGAAGCAATTTCCAGTGATGACTGAACAGTCTGGACTGCAAATGCCTGCCTGAAAACTGATTGGAAAAATTACATTTTCTACTTGGGATGTACCTCTGAATGAACAGACACTTGAGCAATATTTTAAGCAAACTTGCTTCTTTAAAAATATCGGTGTAGTGAGAGCACTCGTGCTGCATTTGGTGCTGCTCAGTTCTTGGTGTTGATACTGCAGCAAGGTATAAGCACAGGTGAGGACATAATTCAGCACTTCTCCTTTGGGCTCCTCATATTTTCTTTCCAGGGAAAAGGAGAATTAATTCTAATCTGAAATGGCTTTGTGATTTGAGCTTAAGTTTCTGGTAGGCTTGGGAGAAGTTTGTTAATAATTGTTTTTCTCTGTCTGTTCACTTCACCAGAAAGTTTCTCCTGGATGATGCAAAATACAACTTCACCTTATGGGTGGATGGAGTCCTCAGCTAAGACAGATTTGTGTTTTGGAAATGAAGAAATTTGACTATTAAAGAACTGTAAATACTTGCTTTGTATACCTTGAATGTTTATTGCCTTGGAGCCAAATTGTGCTCCAAGTCTTTCTGTTATCTCAGATACAGAACGGGGAAGAAAACGAGGGAGGCAAGACCTGGTTTGGTGTTTTTTTTTTTCAATTTTTCCTTATTTTTATCTTCTTTTTCTTTTCTTTTTCTTTTCAAAGAAGCAAAGCCACTCTCCAAGTCAGTGAGTGACAGCCTGAGCCTAAAGAGGGGTGAGCAGCAAAAATGGAGCAAAAATGGACCCAGGAGCCCTCCCAGAGATCCTGACAGCCCTGCCTGCATTTCAGTGAGTGCCCTGCTGGTTCAAATGCTGCAGTGAATCCTGAGAGGAGGCAGAGTGAGAGCTGAGGATCAGAAATGGATGGTCCAGGAAGATTTTGGTTGTGAACAGAAAGAGTGAGGAAGGAAGATCCCTTTTGTTCCTTGCTGACAAATCTGACTGAGTTGGGAGGTACTGTCAGAGAGTGAAGCACTAAGGCCCAAAACCTCAAAGGTGCAAGGATTTTTAACCTCTGCTGATTTCTGTCATTGTCTAGCTAACTTTCTCTTAATATGAATTTCTTAAAATTAAAACTTCCATTAAAAACCTTCAAAAGCATATTTGCAGTTTGGGGGGTTCTGTCTGTGCTCCTGTATGATTTGTATCTGATAAAGAATGGATACAATTATTTATTGAATGTGTTTTTCTGGTGTAGGTCCAGATTCAATTTCCTGTTCACAAACACACATTTGCTTGGCTTAGATCTTGATTTCCTTTACATAACACCTGCACAGCTCAGAATCAGCTCTGAAATTGGCTTCTGTTAGAATTCAAGAAAACCTCAAAGAATCTCTGTTCCTGGGGATGTCTGGGGGAGATGGGCTGATGGATTGTGCCTGCTTGTCCTGCATTGTTTTGGTACCTGTAGCCTTTTCTGGATAGTGTTAATTTAAATATGTCTGGGGATCTGAAACTCTTCTGTTTGTGGAAATGAATCCCTTACATGATCTAATAGAAGAAGACCTGGAGAGTCTGTACAAAACTGTGTAACTTCCACATAGGTCAAGAAAGTCCAGGACTTATTTTTAGGTGTCATGTCAAAAATCTCACCCAGGAAAATGAGTCACCCCAGAGGGGCTGCTCCTCCAGGTCACGTGCACAAGCTTGGATTCCTATTCTCATTTTTAATCAAATAATTTCCCTGTCAATCTGTAGTAATCTGGCTTTTATCTGAGTTCCTTATTTGTAAATCTGGTAATTGAGACGCAAATTAAATATATGTTAATGTTTCAGTTACTGGAATGTTCATGGACCTTAAGGAAGGACTATTTTTGGATAGATAAATGAATAATTCTTGAATGGCTTCTGTTGTTGAACAGTGCACTCTTGAACTGAGGGTTGTTTGCTGTGGATGTGATGGAGATAAATTAATGTTTTGGAGTCATTAAAAGGAGCAGTGACAGTACAGACTTCCTTCTCATCAGATTGGTGATGCAGCTAATTGTTGTTTTAGGGGATGACTGTTTTTCTGTGCCCAGGCTGGTATGTCCAGCAAGAAATCCCATCTTGGTCAATCTGCTGGCCTTGTGCCCAGAAGGGAAGCAGAGGTTCAGGTCTGTCAGAGGCACACTCAGCCTGAGGGGAGCTTTAACAGCCTTTCCTCATTCCCCACTCTCAGCAGGGCACAATCCCTGCTCTGCTCACTGTCCTTGATCGTGTTGGGTGTCACCACAGAAGCTGCAGAGACACCTGAGAGTTGATGAGAGCCAGTTTGAAATGGGACACATCCAAAGCATGAAGCACTGAAATGTTCTGGGGCTGCTTGAGCTTTCTGACTCTTTCTCCTGTAGTCACACAATGCTTTACTTTCCCTGAAGTATTCCCAAAATGGATTAGAGCCTTTAAATAAGGAGTATTGTCCAGTCTGCCCATGCATAAAGCCTTTTACTTCATGTACAAATATGTCAGTCCAAAATACACCAAGGGGTAAAATGTGCTTAAGCACAGTGCCCAGTATAAACACAGCTGCTGAAATATTTGTGATTAAATTATTAAAGCAATTTTTAGATTTTGTTTCATAGCAAGTAAAAATATCATCACAACCAGAAAATTTTGGCTTTCCCTCAGTTGTTGACAGCATTAATCACATGGAGTTTCAGGTCCCAAGCCACTCTGCTGTAGCTTTTTACAGCCTCTGGTGCCTGGGAGCAGGGTGTTCTGGTGTTAGGGACTGGGCTCAAACCCACAGGCAGAGTTTGGGGCTTGGCACAGAATATTCTCACCTCACCATTACTGTCACACACATTCTGTGCTCCCTGCTTTAGAGCATTCCATTTATCACAATCAGAAATCCCACAGTACCTATGACTGCTGCGATTTATTTACTTGGCAGATGTTGCAGGGGTGAAGCAAACAATCAAATGACAGAAAATCTGCTCTTGGCCACATGTCTTGTGGTGACAGTTGTCAAGTGCTTTTGAAGCAGAGCCATGGTGGGGGTTATGTCTGGGTTGAGTGCAGCCCTCCTGCTCTGAAGGGAGCTGATAAGATGGGTGGGATCACCCTGCACGCATACTTTGGAACTGCAGACATTTCCCCCTCTGAATTCCTTGTCCAAGATAAAGAGGAAGATACCTCCCATCTGGATTAATTATTGATAAAGGCAGATGTTGAAAATAGTGATGAAGTGCCAGTGTTGCAGACAGGCAAAGAACTCATTCCCTTCTTTGCATCCAAGAGCAGATTCCAGGGATGCTCAGGAGTGCTCCCCCGGGCAGGGACTCTCAGTGACATTTTTGCCTGGCTGTAGATCCAGCTTTTCCCCTTGCCTCCTCTGAGCCAATTTCCTCTCTCTCATCCCAAACTGAGGTGGCTCAGTGGGACAGAGGTGCAGGACCCCCCCTGCTCCCCAGCACCCCCCTGTGATGCTGTTAGATTTTGGGGGAGCAGGAGCACAAGAGAATCCTCCAAAAATTATTTGCTCATTCCAGCGCAGAAAGGGAATATTTTGGGCATCTTGGAGGTGTTTGTGATCACTGAAAAGATTTCTGCAGCCTCTCTGAGCAGCTTTGCTCCCTACATCAATGGTGTGCACCTTTCAGACTGGCTCTGCTTTGGTGCTTCCCCTGCTTGGCTCAGCTCTACAGAGCTTGGCTGGAGCTGCCACGGGGTGTTCCAGAGTTTGGCCAAGCTGAAAGAACACGAGGCACAAATAAGAATAATGTATTGAAGAACTTTCTCCATTTCCCCTCTGCTTCCACATAAATCCTGAATATCAGAGAGGCCTCCTAGCAGAGATCTCCAGCTGAGCCTCCTCATTAAGGAAAAGTCCCTCTCCTTTGAGGAACCACTTGCAATAAATATGATGTTTTAACAGTACAATGTAGCTGTGTTAATAGCAGGTAAGATTTTTTTCCCCATGTTTTTCTTTAACAAAAGCTCGGGAGCAGAAGTAGCTGTGTGGCACAGGAGCATCGTGCCCAGGTGCCCATAACTGATATTTACTGCCCCAATCTGCAGCAGAGAAACCCTGCCCAGCTGCCTGGGTGTGCTCATTCCTTTGTCCAGAGTGTTCTCTGGGGTAGCTGAATGCATCAGTGTTTCCTCTGAAAATTAACCTTGTGGCAGATAAAGAAAGCATGCACATATACATCAATCTCTTGTTTTCTCTCTGGGCAAGTGGCTGAAAAAGCAGGGTGTGTCTGGATAGATTTTGTTTAGTGTTCTGTATTTTTCTCCCTTTTTAGAACATCTCATTCAAATGTCAGTTCATTCTTCTCAATTTCCTGCCCTTATCCAGCAGATCCAGCAGATTGTAGACCAGGCTTAATTAACTTTAAGACCTTTTATGTCCATCCCTATAGTTACAGTCCTTTCCTGGAACACTTCCATTGTATTATCTCCATGTGTTATGAGATGATGCAAATGATATTTTTACTGCTCTTGTGAATTTACAATGAGTCTTCCAATAGTTTTAGTTACAGCTTAGCTCTTGTCAGGAAAACTCCATCTTTAAATCAAAATAAAACTAGGGCAGCAAATTTCCTCTTTAATGTGCTGATAGGGGAAAGCTGGAGAGCCTGAAAATGCAGGCCCCAGACACAGGGAAGTTTAAAGAGATGAGGAAAGCTGTTGTAAGTTGTGTGGATCTGTTTCTATTTGGGAGTGGTTGTGATTTAACAGAGATTTTTCTTAAGCTGAGGTGGAACTTTTCAGAGGCTGTGTAATGGAACATTTATTTCTGCCACAGCTCATGTTCTAATCACAGCCACTGGAAAGCCCTTCTGGGGTGAATAAACCCTTTCTCTTCATCTGAAGAAGCTGCAGGTCAGTCCAGATTTGGCAGGTGATGCAGCTCATCACTTCATGGCAGGGAAATGAGAAAATCTATTCCACAGAGAAATGTGTCCCTTCCTTCCTGTTTGGGACTGAAGTCATGTTCAAGTGTAATTTAATAATTCAGTATCTGTTCTAATCCCAGTCTTTTACCAAAGCTGCTGCTGGCAGCTCCAGGGTACAAAGCAGAGGTGTTTGTGAGATGGTGCTGCAGAGGATGGAGCTCTGTGATGGTTCTGCCCCTCTGGAATTCACATTTCTCTCTTTGTAAAATGTACCCACAGCAAAAAGCATTCCAGCTCTCCTGCTTTCTGCCCTCCTTTGTTCATTTGTGTGCTGGGTGAGTGTCTGGAGTGCCCTGACCATCTCAATGACACTAAAATGTGCCATCCTTGTTTATGCTTTATGAGAGCCTAAACCCCCACATTACCAGCACTGAGCAAACAGCCAATATACACAAATCCATTGCAGCTTTGGGCTCCTAGAGGAGGTGCTGAAAACTCTGATACATTATTATTAATATTGATTGCTTGGCCTAATCCTAACATAGAATCACAGAATTGTTAAAGTTGGAAAAGGCCTTTAAGCTCATCAAGCCATGAGTAAACTGATTCTATTGCAGACAGACCATTTGTATGTGAAGGATAATGACAGCAAAACCAGAAAGAGAATGCAAATCCCTTCTGGATTCAGGTCTAGGGCTGGAGGTAGAGGCAGGGACCATCCCAGGACAGAATGGAGAAGCCAATAAAGCTCTGTGCCAGGGGGATTTGCTGATGGGGCTGAGCCCATCCCAGGAGCCCTTCCCATCAATGGCAGGATTTCCTATCCCTGGCAGGACAGCAGCAGCAGCCCTTGGTCCCCTCAGGCCAAGCACTGGAAGGAGGCTTTGTGCTCCCTGAGGGTTCCCAGGGCACAGATTCACAGCAGATAGCATCACCAAAGGAAGGGGAACAGGAAGACTGGAGCTACCAGAGCCTGGCTTAGAAACGTGGACAAAGGAGTTTGGTGGAAGTGGAATTTCCCTTCGCACTGCCCTGCACAATGAGGCCACGGGCCCTGTGTGCTGCAGGAGCCCCCCTGGCCCTGCTGAGCTGTGCCAGGGGTCAGGGACCTGCAGGTGGGGCTGGAGGGACAGGGATGCAGGGAAAGGACAAAGGCAGAGGTGCCGCTGCTGCTCTGTGGCCTCACAGATGTGTGACACAAGCAGAGGCCTCTGCTGCCCCAGGCTGTGCCAGGGGATACTGGGGGAAGTGGACAGGGACAGAAGGGTCTTGGTGACAACTGGGACAATAAAAGTGGCCTCTCTGGGGATCAAAAATGAAGAATTTAAAACATGTTTGCCTTTCTGCCTACCTCTAGCTATGATGGTGTTCTATAAGTCCTTGCAGTTCAGGCAGCAGTGCTGGAGCAGAAGAACACTCTTTTTTCTTTCTGCTACTCTTTGGGAAGGTACCTATGCCATTTCCCTAGTTTGTGCTGGCCTTTCTTTAAAATATCTGTCATTTTTCACAATACCTTCTGGGCTTTTGTGGCTAATTCTTGATAAAGGTTTCAAATGCAGCTGCTAATCTATTGTAAGAGTTTTGCTCTCACACAAAAATACTTGTCTGCAGAAAAGTCTTCCAGAGTCTGTTCACCTCTTGACCCCTGGTCTATTCTCAGAGCACCAACACTGGAGTGTAGGCAGTGCCATGGAGGGATAGGCTGCCCTTGTGCCCTTCTCCTGTCTTTGCCAGCCCTGGAAATTTCAGCTCTTGAGCTGCTCCAGGTCCTGTGAATGTTTTAATTAGCACCTGGGAGGGCTGGGCCCCAAATCCCCCTGCCTGCCCAACAGATGTGCACAGCAGCACAGGCACAGCTCAGACCCATGGCACAAACAGCTTCCCTCCCTTCCAGGAGATGACAGAACTCAACATATTCAGCAAAAGCTTGCATTCAAAACACAGCCAGTTCTATTCTTATTGACAGTTCTGAAACTCTGATGCAGATGAGTGAAAATCAAATGAAAGGGGCTAATTTGTATTCCTGCACTCAAGAACTGCAAACAGGTTCTTCACAATTTATTATTGATTTTTCATATTCCAGGGCCAGGCTTGCTGCAGAATGCAGGAGGGGCAGTGGTGAGGGGTGTGGTGAGGAATTCATTCTGTGCAGCCTCTGGGGCAGCTCAGGTGGAGCCCTGGGGATGGTTGGAACCCCAGGAAAGGGCACAGGGAGCTGGGGCACAGCCAGAGACAGCCCAGAGCTCAGCAGGGAGAGCCAGGCCTGGGCACCCCTGAAATAGGAGGGGATAAAAGCCCTGGGGTTCCTTGGCTGGATCCCTCCTGGGAGGCAGCAGCTGGGGCTGTTCTGTGCTCCTGCATGGGAATAAATGCCTTTATGGAATGAGACTGCCATGGGAGAGCTGGGCTGGGGCTGGGCAGGAATCCTGGTCTGGCAGAGGGTGTGTGTTGGCTCCTGTGGGGTCCTGGAGCTGGGAAGGGGCCCCAGCAGGGACAGAATCCTGTCTGACAGAGGGTCCTGTTGGGTCCTGGAGCTGGGAAGGGGCCCCAGCAGGGACAGAATCCTGTCTGACAGAGGGTCCTGTGGGGTCCTGGGGCTGGGAAGGGGCTGCAGCCCCAGCAGGGACAGAATCCTGTCTGACAGAGGGTCCTGTGGGGTCCTGGGGCTGGGAAGGAGCTGCAGCCCCAGCAGGGACAGAATCCTGTCTGACAGAGGGTCCTGTGGGGTCCTGGGGCTGGGAAGGAGCTGCAGCCCCAGCAGGGACAGCCTGGGGTGGGCCTGGGGCAGCCTGGGTCCCTCGTGGAGGGCTGCACAGGGCAGTGTCCTGCAGTGGTGTTCATGCCTTCAGTTCCAAACCATGCCTTCAGTTCCAAACCATGCCTTCATTTCCAAACCATGCCTTCATTTCCAAACCATGCCTTCAGTTCCAAACCTTGCCTTCATTTCCAAACCATGCCTTCATTTTGCCCTGGTTTATCCCCAGCATTTCTTGGTGTGTTTGCAGGGATCTCGACAGGATCCCTGGGGGCTCCTCAGCAGCACAGCTGGTGGCCCCTGGCCATGACAGGGACACCAGCGTTGGTTCTCTGTGTTTGCTGCCCCTGCATGGCCCTTGGCAGAGCAGAGCCCTGAGGGAAGCTCACAAAAACCCTTTTCTCCTGGCCTAAAGGAGTGTCCAGCTCTGCTCCCCAGGCTCTGCCCTCCTGCAGCCCCCGGGGCTGTGTGGGAGCTGCTCTGCGAGGGTGAAATGGGCACCTCTGTGCCACCAAAGCTCAGTCTGCACCAACAACCCCTGTCTGCTGTGCCCAGGGCAGGAGGGGAAACCACTCACACCAGGGCTGAGCTCTGAGGGGTTGCAGTTTGTAAACTCACGAGGATAACAAGGGAAACCCATTTGTAAAAAAAAAAAAGAAGACACCAAAGTAATTTCATGCCCAAGAAATTTCTCACTAATTTCTCTTATTTTCGTCTTGGCACTAACATTGGAACCTCTGAATTAAACTTGTAGAATGTGAGCAAAACCTGGAATTATGATGGAAATACAATGAAGATTCCTTACAGAAAGCTCAGCTGCCAGAAATAATCAGTTATCTTGATTATGTGAACCTCTGCTCTTTTAGAAAACAAAAATTATTTTCTGGCCTGATTTAAACCTGTAGTTCTGTCGACACATACCCAGACAAGAAAAGAGAGTTTTATGAATTTTTTTTTCTATCTTGAGTTTGAAATATTAATGTAACTAATTGATTTATGGAGGGACATGAAGTCCTTTGTTCCATGAATGCTGTA
This sequence comes from Melospiza melodia melodia, assembly GCF_035770615.1. Classification (NCBI taxonomy): domain Eukaryota; kingdom Metazoa; phylum Chordata; class Aves; order Passeriformes; family Passerellidae; genus Melospiza; species Melospiza melodia. The sequence continues at coordinate 2,746,901 of NC_086206.1, read as the reverse complement.
AATCAGAGCAGTTTCTGAGCCATGCCTTGTGATTTTTACCTCTATCCTGTTTTCAGAGCCGTTTCCTCAGCAAGGCAGGATGTGAGGCAGAGCTGGCAGCAGAGCTGTTAACCCTGCCCTGCCTGTGAGCTGCACCTTGCTCAGGGACTCAATTTCAGTATTTCAGTGCTAACATTTGTTTTAAAAATGCGTAAAGAACACTCTTGTGGTCTTCTGTTAAAGAGCAGAGCTTTGGGAAATGCTTCCTGTTGCACTGCAGTGCAGATGTAACAGTCTGAAAAATAACCCAGGTTTGTGGCTTTGTGGGCAAAGCAGGAATGATTTTTTAATTGAGTTTATTCTTTGCTTTCAAATTAATTTGTTTTATTACTTGTAAATTCCCACTCTTCCCTCTAGCACACTATCATTCTAAGGCTTTCCTATGCTAAATGCATCCTGTGTCCTTTTCCCCTGTGGGTCACCCTTTATTTAAGGATAAAACACCTCCTGGAGATACCAGGGATAAATTTCAAGTCAGCATTTCTGTGATTTGTTTCTGCTATATGGGTTGTTGTTACCAGGCACCAATTAACCTTAGATGAGAAGCTTTTGTAGATCTTTGGAGCATCCTTGCTTTTGTCTAATATATTTTCCTGCATGAACATCTATAATACTGTGTGCTTTTACAAATGCTGATCTAATGATTTATATTCACAGGAGGCAGGGACACATTGATTAACTCTACCTTTGTTAACTGCAGAAACAGCCAGCTTGGAATGTTTGTGGGAGCTAAGAATGGAAGAGATTTTCTCACAGAAATTCATCTTCCTCCATATCTTTTTTCCCTTGCATTTCTTTCCTTCTTTTATCTCTATTACAGTGTGACAGCCAGCATGGTGAGGTGCTGTGCACACTGACAGTCCCACTATTGCAGAATGGATTTCTCACAGAGAAACCAGTATCACTTCATCTCATGCAGAAATGCTTTGTCTCTGCAAGCTGCACAGCGAGCTTGTTAGTGCAGGGACCTGCTACACCTGCTCTAGCACAAGATAAAAGCCTTTCCAAACAACTTTTTGCGTCGAGCCACTGCTCATAAAATAACCCATCAGAAAAAAGATGAGTCTTTGTGAACCACTGAGATCAAGGAACCTCTGGAATAAGAATTGCTGGTCTTTTAGGACAAAGTGTGTAAAACCTGGCACTCCAGAGTTAGGGTGTTAAAGTACCTGGGACATTTGGGAATTAGGAGACCACATCCTTGACCTGGGTTTGATAAACTTCCCTCTCAGTTTTGAACAGATATGCCAGAGCTGGCAGGGCACACCGTGGCTGTCACCTCTGGGCTCTGGGCACAGGAAAGCCACCCACCTTACAGACAGACCCCAAATCCACCCCAATAAAACATTTGCATCAAATCCCAGCCTAGTGCACCTCTGCTCACTGCAAACAGCCCTGGAGCTGCACCTGCCCACACCAGGAGGGAAATCCCTTCCTAAAGCCTTCACAGGTGCAATTGGCAGCACAATCTCCACCTCTTTTCCGTTATGAATGAACATTGGCAACATGATATAAATAGTACAAAACAATACCCAAAACCCCGTGAAATGTATATACATATATTTTAAATAATCTGGGAATATTATGGTACAGCCCAACAGTCAAAGCAGTTTGGAAGTGTCCTACCTATAAGAATTTTTATGCCTGGAAACCAAAAAGGTAGAGCCCTCCTGTTAATGAGACAACAAAGCCAGAGATTTCCTCTTCCAATGTGAATTGTTAACAGCTCTGCTGTTTGTGCTTAACTTGGCGTGGGTGCCACCAGTGTATGACCCAAAGGATTTGGTGGATATGTATAAAATTCACAGCCCATTTGCTGATATTTCTGAACTTATTTAAGACATTAGAAAATAATCTGGGTGGAGGTAAAAAAACCCTTTGAAATTAACTTAATGTCTGAAGGACAGAAAATAACATTTGTCTCTTACCCGAGTCCGAGGTGGCCGAGCTTCATTCTGGTACCAAATCAGGCAAACTGAACCCAACAGAATCCCAAAATGTGAAGCAGAATACAGAAAATGAAAATCAAATAGAAAAACGCACTTCTCTTTTAGTGAAGCAATACTGGGAGTGTTCAGCTCTCCAGTGTCCAAGGTTTTCCAGCTGGGAGTCAGCCTTTTCCCATCCTGCATCCCGGCATCCTGCAATTGTTCCAACTCTTAGTGGCCAGGGAGAAAAGGGAGTGGAGGAAACAAGATAAACTTAGCATTATTGCTCTATCTACTTATTTGTTGCTGACCCTATGAGGGAACTGAATAAAAGGAAACTGGCTCTGAGAGAAACACCAGTGTTTTTCTGTTATTTGCTGTTGTTTTAGAGAGAGTTTTAGCAGCTAGCAAATATCTGAGAGGAACTTTTGGTGACTGACTCTTGATCAGCACAGACCATGCTGCTTTGCACAAACAGGGCTTTCAAAGCTGTTTGGAATTGTCCTACCTGTAAGAATTTTTATACATGGAAACCAAAAGGGTAGAGCCCTCCTGTTAATGAGACTGGGCTCCTGCTGAGCTCTGCCCGTGCTGGGTGTGAAGATGAAATGTCACAGTGTTTTTCACAGGTAACCTGAGGAGCAAGGCAGTGTAGGTAGGCCTTTCAGAAGGAGAAAATATTCATAGCATCTTGAGTATGCTGAGTTCTAAGTCTGGAGATCACTCAGGGTGCTCAGGAGGGGAAGCTTCAGTGTTAAACTGAGCACAAGGGTGTAGCTCTTGGCACTGTGCACTACAAATGAAAGAGGATTTCTTTTCCACTAAATAATGCAGAAGAAAACTGAGAAGTGCAGGGCTTACTCAAAACACACTCTTTGGAACCACTTATAATAAATGTAGGCAAATGTTCAATGTATCTTAAGTATGACTTTAATAATTTTAATTATTGAATTAAATTTTTAATATTATTCCACAGTTAAATACTCTCTTGCCCCTATTTGTCATTATAGTCCAGCACAGGTGGTGGGATTGATTTCCTGCCTTGCCAGAAGGCTGAAATTGGTCAGATTGTTTCACTTTTTCATGCTGTACAGCATGAAGATGAATGGCTCCTGAAGGAATTTGTTATATTAATTATTTTAAAAAAAGGACACATTTTTCAAAGTCTTTTGTGAGGAGCTCAGAGAATCCAGTTTCCTTGCAGGAAAATGAGCTGTTCAATAAGCTGTGTCACTGCTGGGAGAGGAGATGCTGATAGGGGTTTTCCATCTCTCTGGGCAGGATGCAGCCCCCTGATAACGTGGTGCCCACAGCAGACCCAGATAAAGGACTGACCCTTGCAAGTGGCTCCAGCTGCATTTCCAGCCCCTGGTGCCTCTGCTGTCCTGTGTGGGGCTGGGACTGAGGGTGACATTCAGGAAAGGAGGAGGGAAGGAGTCATCCTCTGCTCAGAGGGAAAAGAGGAGACCCCAGGGCTCTCTCTGTGTGCTCAGGTTGTCCAGGTCTCTTTCAAAGCCTGCTAAATTACCTTCCTATTATCTGATTTGCTTCATCTCCCCCAAAGAGTTCAAGGTAAGAAGTGAAAAAGTTTCTAAAGGACTTTTCACATGCTCTGCTGCAGAGCTCGATAGAAAACTGGAAACCTTTTCTAAGTTTAAGAGGAAGACACTTCCACTGAAATATTGAGAGACCTGATTTACCATCTCAAACCTTCCCATGATGCTTTATAGATTTCATAGTGCTGAACTGGCTCTTTAGGTTTCCTTTCTGGCTATGAGGGAAGGTCCATTGAGATTTCATGGAAAGCAGAACCAATTCCAGCAGCAGCAGAACTGATGGTTCAGAGTGCCCTGTGCCCTCTGGCTGGTCCCACACATTTGCCCTGATCCCTCCCAGGCAGTGAAAGTCACCACGTGAAAGTTTTAAATGCTGGCAAACAGATTTCTTGTAGATCTCAGACTTTCAGACTTTATCTTTGTGACCAAATCATAAGACTGGAAAAATTCCTTGGTGGCTCAAGCCTTTTGCAATCCAGAGGGTAATGCTTCAAAAATATTATTAATTCACACTGCTCTGCTGATGAGAAAAATCCTTTGCATGATCAGACAACATTGGCAGGCATAATTACCTTTTAGTTGTGTAATTTTGGGTATGAAATATTATTTAACAATCCAGCTGGTGGAATAGAAGGGAACAGGTGAAAAATGAATTAGCAGACACTGTCTGTGTGCCTCATGGATGGAGATGGTGGCAGAGCAAAAGGAGTGGTAATTTTTTACTTGTCATTTCATGGTGTTTTCCTGCCATTCCCATCTCCAAATGACATCAGGCCCTTTTCTGTTCAGCTCTGCAGTATGAGTTTTCTTCCATGCTATATCCAGCTGCCCTCACTGGATCATTTGCTTCTTTCCAGTGCTTTTCCCACAGATGTTCATTAGCTGCTGCTCTGGGGCTCTGTGGCACCTGGGTCAGACATGTCTGGTTTAGATCAGCATCTCTTTCTGTGAGAGTTCAGCCTGTGTTATTGAAATGCAGGCTGAGCAATTTGCCAGACTAGTAAAGTTTAAAATAGTCCTCCCTCTCTTGAATGATGGGGTAGAACTCAACTTTGCTTTACAGGTGCTTGTGCATAGTTTGAATTTGACATTCCTGGGAATCTGAAGTAATAACTGTCATCCTGCTGCTGCTGAGAGGAATAATGTGTTATAATGGGCAGAATCACAGCCCTCCCTCAGCACATTAAATCTGCTCAGTCTGGCTGTGCTCACTGTGCCCAGACACCCGGGGGGTTGGTGTAAGTTACTGGGTTGGTAAGTGCACAGAATGAACGTGAGATTAAAGCACCTTTCTTCAGAATTAGATTCTCTCTGTGGCTGAGGAGATTGATCAGGAGCTCCAGTTTCTCTGCCTGCTGTGTTCCCAGCAGGGCAGCCTGACTCCTGGCTGCAGCTGGCTTCAGCTTTGTGCTGTGCTGTTTGTTCACTGTCTCATCTGAGCAGGGCTCTGGGAAGTTCTCCTCAAAGAATTCATGGAAAAACATAGTGGTGGGAACAAGTTCATTGTTTTCCTAACCAGCAAAGTGGATAAAGCAGCCCTGTACTTTTCACTAAGTGAGAGTTTTCCTTTCCTTCACAAGTAATTTGAGTTATGGTGAAATTCCACATGATAAATAAGCCCTTCTTGATAAGCACAATCATCAAAACCAGAGACAGCTATTGAAACAGCTGCAACTAATAATCTTTTAATTCTCATCCTTCTATCTCACTAGGGAAGGGCTTTACCCTGGCCAGCACAGCCCAAAAATGCTTTTGTAACATTTTATACAAGTTAGATTGAGGTGTCTGTCCTGCTAATCCCAGCCTGTTACAGGCACTGTGCAAGGGAAGGTGTGCCAGGGTTGGGAATGCAGGCACAGCAGTGAATCCAACTGTGTCAGGATTTTTCTGACCAGTTAGAGTAGGGGAGAGCACAGGCTTTCCTTCAGTTATAAAAACAAACCCCAAATGCTAATTTCCAGCAGCTCAGCTAATCAGTGCAAAACCCCTCCCATCTGAAATGTGCAATTGTATCTGATGGCTGTCTGCAGCCTCTCTGGAAGGACCATTACCTGAAGGTTAAAAAAATAACAATTCCTGCTCTGTGTGGAAGGCATAATCTCTGCAGCACGTTGTGTTATTATTTCTGTGCCTTTAATCAGGGCAGTGCAATGTGCTCTTAGTCATTTCCACTTGGTCACTTGGTTTCCACTTGGTTTCCTTTCTGTCACAGCCTGAGGTGTGCATCCTGGAGCCACTCTGACTCAGCTTCCTCTTGTCAGGGTTTTTAAACAAAGCAACGGAGCTCTGATTTGTTTTTAATTTAAAGTGTATTTTAAAAAAAATACAAAAACTGCTGAGGAATTTCAGTTAGAGCTAGTGGAATTGGGTGTTTGCTGGGAAGGTGTGATAGCATCTCTGAGCTGTTTTCCAGAGCCCTGTTCTGGCTGTACCACACTCATTTCACTGCAGCAGATCTCTCCTGGAAGGGTCAGTCCCATGCTCCTTAATGAGACCTCTGCTTCATACAGACTAATGACTACAGGGGTGTTTCTTAAAATGTTCAGCAGGGAATGGTCCCAAATGATATTGTTGCCTTGTTTGGAAATGGCAGGAAAGAATAGATGGTACAAAATGCACCCATATTGCACTAACACTGTATAACAGCCTGAGCAGAAGCCATAAAATGCATCACTCCTGAGCTGAAGGAAGGAGTCAGGGATCCCTTTGATGTGCTCACTGAAGGCACAATCCCCAGGGGTTTGGAACAACAAGGCTGTAGCCTCACAATGGATAGCACAAACCTTTACACAGGAGTCCAGTGGGAAGAGCAGGTCAAGTGTAGAGGTGAGAAACTGATAAAAAGTTTTCTACAAATGTTTTTGATAAACAATCTTCATTTCAGTGATTTTTTTTTTCACCTGAAGAACATTCCTGTTTTAACTGGAATACCCCTTAGAAACCCAAACCAAGGCAATCTGTTCCTAAATGAAAATTGTCACCTTCCATTCATGAACTCAGTTGTTTGGTTGTTGAAGCAGCCCAGCTTTCAGCTCTGACTGCTGGTGGAAATGGAAGGCTTATGTCTGGTGTAGAAGAGGTTCTCTCTGCTATGCAAGATCTGAAAGCAGAGGAACATCCATCCATCTTAATTTGGGTAAGTCTGCAGTGCAAACATTCTTATGTCTGTGGCATTAATTTAAATAACTCCAGAGGCAGAGTGTGCAGGGGATGGTGTGGAGCTCCTGGGGCAGCAGAACTGCTGAGGTTTCCCTCCGTGAACCCCACCTGCGCTCACGTCCTGGCTGTGAGGGATCAGACAGGACCAGGGCTTTGATGGCCTCTTCCCTTTGCTTCCTGCACTGTTTACACAACTGTTTGCCCATCCTGGCCCTGGCCTTCCCACGGCATTCTGCCTGTTGATGGCTCAGCCTGAAGCTCCTGCATTCAGCACTGGGGTGAGCAGGGGCACAGGTCCCTGCACCCAGCAGTACTGGCTCTTTGATTGTCCTGCTGCTAAATATCTGCTAGAAAGCTCTAAAACAGAAAAAGATTTTTAACTGGGTGAAATAATGTTGATTTTTCTTTCAAGGAAGTCTGACACCTAATTTTTATTCCTCTCACTGTTCTATGAAAGCTTCAGGGGACATAAAAAGTCAGATTATTGCTTGAACTGCAACCTATATACTAAATAACAATTCCAGGCAGAGAAGAGCTGTCATCCCAAAAGCTGCAGCACACAAATAGCTCTGCTGTGCTGGGATTCATGTGGCTACTCAAGTGCAGAGGCAGTTTTATCTTGAGAGGAAGATTATACAGTAGTGGGGTGAGAAGAGCAGGGTGGCACAGCAGGCAGGTCACACACTTTGTGGGTTTGCTTTAGGGCTGCTGCTCATCCCACTGTCCCTCCCCCTGTAAAGGACCAGAGAAGGGATGTGGCTCACTGGGCTTTGTTCAGTGAGTGCCCATAAACAGTTCCTGAAGGGAAGTGGTGTTTACAGGATGTGACATGGCCCATAGCTCCAATGCTTTCCTTGATGCCCCTTCAAGGCTCTGGGTTTTCCTCTGTGAGCTGTCTGAGCCCAGGTGATCCAATCTCCATGTGTGCATCCCAAGGGAAGTCATGGCACTGACCTTGGTGTGTCCTGCTCACAGCCAACCTCCTCCCCTGGTGTCACCACATGGGGCTGTGGAACACGAAACACACAAGAACACACAAACAAACAAAAACACAAAACCACAAACACACAAAACCACAAACACACAAAACCACAAACCCACAAAAACACAAACACACACAAATACACAAAAACACAAACACACAAAACCACAAACATGCAAAACACAAACACACAGACAAACACACAGAAACACAAACACACAAAAACACACAAAACCACACAAAACCACAAACACACAAAAACACAAAAAACCACACAAAAACACAAAGACAAAAAACCACAGAAAACCACAAACACACAAAACCACAAACGCACACACAGACACAGAGTCACAGAACCAACCTTTGAGGTTATTGAGTCCAACCTGTGACCCAACCCCACCCTGTCACCCACAGCATGGTACTCAGTGCCACATCCAGTCTCTCCTTTGACACCTCCAGGGACAGTGACTCACCCACCTCCCTGGGCAGCCCTTTCCAATGCCCAATCACCCTTTCTGTGTAGAAATTCTTCCCAATGTCCAGCCTAAACCTCTCCTGGTGCAGCTGAAGGCTGTGTCCTCTTGTCCTGTCACTGTTCCCTGGGAGCAGAGCCTGAACCCCCCTGGCTGCCCCCTCCTGTCAGGGAGCTGCAGAGAGTGATGAGGGCTCCCCTGAGCCTCCTTTTCTCCAGGACAAACACCCCCAGCTCCCTCAGGGGTTCCTCACAGGATTTGTGTTCCCAGCCCCCCTCCAGCCTCGTTGCCTCCTCTGGATGCTCTCGAGTGTCCCAAAGCCCTTCCCAAGCTGAGGGCCCAGACTGGACACAGCAGTTGAGGTGAGGCCTCAGCAGTGCTGAGCACAGGGGAAGGATGATCTCCCTGCTCCTGCTGGCCACACCATTCCTGATCCAGGCCAGGAGCCATGGGCCTTCTTGGCCACCAGGGCACTCTGCTGGCTCAAGTTCAGCCTTCACACACTCACACTCACACTCAGTCTCTCCTGTGCCACAGCCATGGCCCTGCCCGCTGTGCCAGCCCAGCCGGTGTCCCCTGGCTGTGCCCAGCTCTCTCTGCCATGTGTTCCTGATGTTTCCTGGCTGGGGGTGGCAGGGACACCCTGTGACCCGTGTGGGAGCCGGGCTGGGCTGGGCAGTGCCAGCTGTGGCTGCAGCTCACACAGGCCCCGTGAGGCTCCACAGCCTCTCCACACAGGCCCCACTCCCGGGCTGCTGCCCCCCATCCCAAGGGGTTCCAGACGGGTTTGTGCTGCTCAAAGGCAGTGAGGGAAGGAGGTGATGATGTGCCTTCTCCATAGCTGTTGGAGGTGATGTGCCTTCTCCAAAGCTGTTGCAGGAGCTGAGCCCTTGCCAAAAGCAGAATGGAGAGAGCTGCTCTGGATGAATCCTTGCCGAGGGCTGCAGTGTGAGAGCCAAGGCACTAATGCCTTGTAAATTGGTTCAGTGACTTTTACTCATTTATTACCCTCCCTTTATCACACCCCAGGCCCAAGCTGCCAGTCCTGCTCCTGCTGCCAAGGCCTGTGCAAGTGCAGATGGTTTAGGAGCCCCAGTGCCACCCCCTGTGCATTGTCCCTGTGCTGCAGTGGGCTCCGTGCCTCTTTAGCCACTGAGTGGATGTGTGAGAGCTCCTAATGGCTTGGAAACCAGTCAGGATGGATTTCTGCCCCCAGCCATCTGTGTGCAGGCTACAGCAGGCAGGCTTTGCCTTTATTTAAACTCTGCAGGCTCTGATGTCTCCTCTGCAGTGAGGCTGCTCTGATTTGTGCTGCTCTGAATTTAGCTGTTGCACGGGAATGTGGAATGTAAAAGTTTCAGGCTTTCCCTAGAACTGATAAAATAGCATTTGATTTTTAATGCTGTGTTTATAATTGCATCAATTGCTTTCTAGCTTTCAAGTGCAGGGGCAGTGCAAATCAGATGGAAACCTGAGGTTTTGGGTTTGGGTATTGTAACTTGGAATTTTGGCATGAGGATGTACCCTGCAAATAGTCAGGGAAAGCAGTCACAGACCTTGGAGGGTTCAGTCTATAAAATGCCAAATTTCAGTGACTGATCTCTGCAGTGCATTGGAGAAATAATTTTTAATCTTCTGTTTACCTGTGAATTGCTCACTTTGAGGTATGGGGCTGCTCCCCCCAGCACTGTGAGCTGTGAGGATCTCTGTGCAGCTCTGCAAACTGAGGGGGTAATACAGGATGAAAAATGGGGAATGAATAATGAAAAATGCAAGCTTTAGGAACTAATGATTCATACTGAAATATATCTGCCCTGGACAGTTTTCTTTTGCTGATATTTCATCTTGACCGTACAAATGCTTATGCTGTGCCCATCCCTGTGCACTTTCACAGAGATTAAAAAGAATGAGAGCTGGTTCCTTACATCCAAACAGAATCTCGAAGGAGAGAACATGTATATTTAAAAGCACAATGGAAAATTTAATGCAGTTAAATCCTTGCTTTGACTTCTCAGGATTTACATTAATTTTGGAAATTCAGAGAAAAGGAAAATGATTGATTTTGCTAGTTTGCAAGGATTGTGCATGAACAGCTCTGTTAGGATCTGTCTTCCTGACTGCCCCTGAAAAAGTATGTAGCAAAATTAACTTATTCTATAATGATGGATTTACAGTAAAAAAGAGGAAAGAGAAATGTTTGTGAAATACTTCAGGCAGACTTGCAGCCATTTTGACTTGTCCCCGGTTTAATGCAGCAGAAAATGATGCTGATTTAACTTTAATAATCTGTTTTGAAGAGAAAGCATAATTTTAAAACACTTGCTTTTCAAAGCCCCCCACCTTTTACATATTATTTGCACACTGAGTGCAGTATTTTTTAATGGGCTTTGAGTACCTATGAAATAAAAGGGGTGATAATTAATATTATTTATACTGCAGAATAACTCTGAGCCTCTTCTGAAGGGCTCCTGAGGTTAAACCAGAGAGACAGGACCTGAATTCAGGTGGATGGGGTGGCTCATTCAGAGAGGTCTAACCAAGACCCTTCCCTCAAACCCAGGTTTTGTGGCTGTTCCTTTGCTCTGAAGCTCAGGAATCCATGAGGATGTGGATTTTGGTGTGAAATAGCCAGGTCCTGCTTCTCTTTTTCCTCAAAGCAGGCTAGGGTGGAATGGGCTATTTCAGCAGGAAGGATTGTCTGTCTTTGGCCTCTGCAGCGCTGGGCTGAGAGCTCATTAGAAAAGCTTTCTTAAGACACTTCCAGTGTTTCCTGCCCATGTTCAGATGACAAAGGAAGGGGCTCTCTGGAAGGATTTTGTTGTTTCCTCTCGTGACCTTGGCCGGCAGCTGCAGGTGCGCGGCAGCACAATGGGAAACGCCTTCTACGTGCTCCCCTCACATCCCAGAGGCTGCCCTGGGGGAGCTGGCATGGAAGGGAGACATTCAAAAAGGGGATTTGTTTTCACAGTGCCATTGAGGCTAACAGGATGGGTACCCAATGGCTGCATTCGTGGGCAGGCTGAGGTATTTAATACACTACAGGAAAGCTTGTAATAGAGTCAGGTTTCTTATGATAAATCACTTTATTGGAGCAGACTTGATCTCTGATTATTACACATGTGCAAATATAAACAGCTTTCATCAAAGCAGTTGTGCAAATCCTGCACTTCACTATAATTATATTATATTATATTATATTATATTATATTATATTATATTATATTATATTATATTATATTATATTATATTATATTATATTATATTATATTATATTATATTATATTATATTATATTATATTATATTATATTATATTATATTATATTATATATAAAATATACAAGACAATATTATATATAATTATATATAATAATATATAATAATATATAATAATATATACTATATGATATATAGTATATAATGTATAATCTATAATATACATTTAGTATTAATAGTAGTAGTAGTAGTAATAGTAGTAGTAGTAATAGTAGTAGTAGTAGTACTTCTTTAGTGGCAATTGGCCAGTGCAGGTGTTGAATTATATGTGAAAGTTTTATTATTGTTATTATTATTATTAATACTATTACTACTACTACTTCTAGGATGAGTATTATTTTGATTTAACAGCCTGGAAGTAGAGGAAAATGAAGAGCAACTGTAGCCACAGAGTTGGACTTTTCAGTAAGGGCTGAATGCATCACAAATCAGGCAAATGAGAAATTCCAGGTTTTGTTTTGGCTTTCCAGACAAGAGACCAGGTAGCACATGACAAATTGAGCCTGCTCTGTCGTGTGCCCTGTTAATACAGATGCACAAATAGAGTTTACATCATAAATTGACCATTTGTGGAACAAAAAGAATTCAGAGGCGGAACAATTTTTGCTCATTGTGCTGCTGCTGGAGGGTCAGACAGTCTTGTTTCTGTAAGGTTGTGTCTGTCAGCAGGAGCAGAGTGGCTGCACGCAGTCTGTGGGTAAGGGGGAGCCAAGAGGTTCCTTGGCTGGTAGTGGTGGGACATGCTGGTTTGAAGGGAATTGCTGGAATTAAACAGGTGGTGAAGGTTGGATGATTGCAGATATCCCTGTCACAAAGCTGACAGTTTGTGTTTTCTGTTGCTGTTTGGGGATTCTCTTCTCACCCCTCCATTTTTCAGCCAGTACACTGCATTCCCTCCTTTTTCCTGCACTCAGCATCCTTCTCCTGCTCTTCCTGCAGCCCCTCAGGTTTTACTCTTGCCCAGTTTCCCCCTGTGGCACCGCCAGGTTGCTCTGTTCTGCAGAGCTGTGCCCTCAAACCCCTGCAGAGCAGGAGGGAGCAGCCCCTGCCATGGGCCAGGGAATCTGGGAGATTGAATCCAGCCTTCCTGCTTCCCTGGCTTTCCCCAGCCACAACAGATATGGCCTGCTCAGTGCCAAAAATATTTCCTGATGGGATGTGCATGCCAAAAGCCTCCTGGCTGAAGGGTGATGTAGGGTTGGTCCTGGTGCTCTGTGTTTCAGGGCCAAACCACCTCTTCTCAGTTTCACCCCAGCTACAAAGGTGCAGTGCTTCAAACGATGGTGGGACCTGCTGGGACCATTGCTGAGACCATTGCTGAGAAGGTTTATTGTGATGGCCAGGCTGGAACAGGGCCCTGTTGTGCTGAATATTGTGCAAATAAAATCTTCAGGCCAGCCTTGGCCTAGCAAGTGCTCATTTCTCCTGCTCAAGGCATTGGAGGCAATAGGGCAACATTTTGATCAATTTACCCTGCTGTAGCTTAATTAACTTTAAAAGTGATTTTATGTTAAATTCTGTGACTGAGTGCTGCTGAAAGGGTTGTCCAGCACTGGGACTGAGGAACTGGAGTTTCAGCCTGGAGCAAAGGAGGCTCAGGGGCCCTTGTGGCTCTGCACAGCTCCTGCCAGGAGGGCACAGCCGGGGGGTCGGGCTGTGCTCAGGGCACAGGGACAGGAGCAGAGGGAACGGCCTCAGGCTGGGCCGGGGCAGCTCAGGGTGGGCACAGCAGGAATTTCCCCATGGAAAGGGGGCTCAGGCCCTGGCAGGGGCTGCCCAGGGGGGTTTGCAGTGCCCATCCCTGCAGGTGTCCCAGGAAGGGCTGGAGGTGGCACTCAGGGCTCTGGGCTGGGGACAGGGTGGGCATCGGGCACAGCTGGCACTCCGTGGGCTGGGAGGGCTTGTCCAGGCTAAAAGATTCTGGGATTCTGAGCAGGCTGCTCAGGTCAGAGCTGGAGTCCCCATCCCTGGAGGGATTAACAGCCATGAGGATGAGGCACGTGGAGACATGGTGGCCCTGGCAGTGCTGGAAAGGTTGGACATGATGATCTCAAACCTTTTCCAACCTAAACAATTCTGTGATTCTGTGAAACAAATATGTCTCTGAATAGCTCAAATGTTATTTCCTACTGATTTTCTTTCCTGGTTTTTGTGGGTCATATTTCTTCAAGGATGGCTTAGACTTTTCATTTTGGATCCTAATGTGTGACACAGAATTGTGTAACAATACAGCTTACTGTGTGCCCCATGGTGGGAAGAATCATCCCATTTCCTTGAATAGTATTGCTGGAATGAGTCAGGTAATCTGAATTCTGGCTTTAGTCTTGGAGGTTGATTTGCCTTGGAAGTGTATCTTTTGAAAGTAGTAAGAACTACAGTGGTGATTTTAAAGGCTTTTTATCACCACTTAAAATCAACGGCTGCTTTCATTTTCTGGAAAGCAGAAGCTGACTTCTGGTTTTAATTGGATTGGTAACATTTTGCTGTATGCATTATGTAGTGTGAGCTGCTTTCTGTTGTATAAATGATGCAAACACACAAAGAACTCCATCAGCAGCCAAAGAGAGAAAACCACACTGGGGGTGCTGCTGGGGTGTGTTCAGTGACCCTCCAGGGTCCCTCAGGGCTGTCATGTGTGTGCTTGTGCCAGGTGCTGCTGCCTCATCCTCCTCTGCTGGTAGGGATGTGCAGGGCCAAAGGATCTCTGAAACTCAGGACAGCAAAGTCAGGAACTGTGACAGTGTTCACAGGGTTCTTGGATGAGAGAAGAGACGAGGACCTGACTCCATGTTTCAGAAAGCTGATTTATTATTTTATGATATATATTACATTAAAACTATACTAAAAGAATAGAAGAAAGGATTTCATCAGAAGGCTGGCTAAGAATAGAATAGGAAGGAATGATAACAAAGGCTTGTGACTCAGTTCTCTGTCCGAGCCAGCTGACTGTGTTGGCCATTAATTACAAACATCCAACATGGGCCAATCCCAGATGCACCTGTTGCATTCCACAGCAGCAGATAACCATTGTTTACATTTTGTTCCTGAGGCCTCTCAGCTTCTCAGGAGGAAAAATCCTAAGGAAAGGATTTTCCATAAAAGATGTCTGCAACATGGAACACCCCAAATGCAGCTGGGAGTGGGGTGCTCTGCTCCCTGCTGGTCTCCCTGTCCCTGTCCAGCCCACAGCGACACTGGTTTGGCTCTGGTGGTGCTGGGCAGATCCTGTGTCCCAGCTAGGATTTCCCAAGGCAATTTTTGCACACTTATTGGATTAATTATTATATGTCTTGTCCCCTCTCCTTTGTCACAAGAGGAGATTTTTACTGAAGAGGAAACGACCAACACATTTCTCAGCTCCCCGAAGACATTCAGTGAAACCCACCACACACACACGCCACCTGTGTGCCACTAATGCTCTCAAGCACACTTTGAATAGAATAATAGGTGGGAAAGGGAACTTTCTTCTATCTGAATGCAGTAGTTCTGGTATGTTTTGACCCATCTATGCTTCTGTTGAAAGGATTTCCGTTGTTGCAGAGCTTGGGACAGGAAGCACCTTGTGTTTGCACTTTGCTGAAAGAAGGTATAGACTGTGGTAGAATGGCAAACTTGTACCTTTGTACTGGGCTTTTCTCTTTTGCAATTGTTGAGGTTTTTTTCCATGCCTCAGAAACTGGCTATGGGGGAAACAAAGCAGAATGCAAGGAAAGGGAGAAAGTTGTTTTTCTGTGTTAGTGTAGAATTTTAATACCAATGCATTTTAGAAACAGGAGATCTTGGAGGAGATCCAAGATACCCTTTGCTGTGTTTATCAGCTTCCTCCAAAAGCTAAGGGTTGTGTCCCCCCTTGCCCATATCTGAAGCCCCCTCCTGAGGAGCTGTTGTCTCAAGATAAGGTAATCACCCTGTGTGCTGATAGGACTTCAGTGGGCACACCCTTCTGCCTGGTTAGTGTCTCCTCTGTGACTGTGACATCTGTCTCTCCTCATTTCTGTATTTAATGACAGCTTAAAAAAATTATCAGCATTGGCCCACTAAAATCAGTGATGGCAGATTAAATAACAGATTATGTAGGTTAGTGATACATGAAAATCAACAGTAGCAGAAAGATTTCATCTCTAGGGCTCAATTTTTTTCTGTGCCAGTAGTTCAACAAAGCTTCTAGGCCTGAATTCCAAATGTGCTCTGTGATTTTGTTGGGTATTAACAGCCTGAGTTCTAAACTGGGTTTGTTTATGTGCACACAGTGCAGGAGTGATGCATCTCTACCCCCAGAGATGAAAACCCTGTGCCCTGAGCTTTGTGACCAGTCCCAAACTCACAGCTGGACTGACAAGAGCCAAATCTTCGATGGCCAGGGCATTTCTAGTAAAAATGTATTCCTGTACCATGCAAAGGCAGAGCCTGTTATTAATTTAATCTGATTTTAAGAGGAGATTTCCTCAGTTTTTACATTTAGTCCATCTTGGGAGTACCTTTGTTATTTGACGTGCATTTTTATATCCTAATTCTTTTTGGTCGTAGCATGAAAAATAAGTGATGAGATGTATCTTGTAAAGATGTGCACAGCTCTGGTTGCAAAGAAAGCTGGTCTTGTTTTAGAAAAGATCTTCTTTGGCAGTAATTTGGGAGAGCCAAGAAGGTGAGTGTTCATACAGAGAATATATATATGGAGAAATGTCATTGTCTATTAAAAGTGATGTGAAAATTAATTGGAATAGTTTCTGTCTGTGATGTTGTGTTCACTGTGTAGACAGCCCCAATCCAGGCTGGCTGTGGAGCAGCTTTCTTTTTTTCTTTCCTGATGCTTTCCCCCAGCAAAGATGAGAGAAAATGTTGAAATTTTTGGGCCATATTCCAGATTAATATGAGTAAATCTCAGTGCAGGATAACAACTGGAACATCAGTTGAGATTCCAGAGATTTTGAGAGGGACGTGCAGTGAGCTGCTTGATACGAAGTTTTGGGTTTGATAAGGGAGGTTTTTGTGCATTTCTCTGGACTCTTCCCCAGCACTGCCCCAGGCCTGCTTTCAGCACAATTTTCCCTTTCACACATGCTGTTTTGTGCTGACCAGCTCTCATTCCAGTGCTTAAAAAATGTACCCCACCTAGTGTGATGAATGAATCAGCTTTAAAGGACAGGAGTAAAAACACATTGAATCCATCACCAGGCAGAATCTCCTGGGAAGCAAGAGTTCAGGAAGGATGCAAGAATGTGACCTGAAAGCCAAAGTAATCCCAAACACACTTTTTTAACCTTGAGAGGATAACATTTAAGGTTGTTTGGTGGATAGTTATCTGTGGCCAGAGGCTACTGAATTTTTAAGCAGAGCACAGTGGCCATGAGAGTTGTTACAGGGGGAGGTCAGCACTGAAGATTGAGACCAGGGCTGCAGCTTCAGGCCTGAAATCCTCCACAGAGCACACAGCCTGAAGCAGGTTTTGGTAAAGCTGTGTGTTTGCATAGGTAATGTTTATATAGGGCTTGAGTGGGCACATCCCTCCTGCCTGGTAAGTGTCTCCTCTGTGACTGTGACCCAAACCCTCTCAGAGGGATTCTGATCTGGATGATCAAATGGCCTGGGATGTTTTTAATGGACTCTGGAGCTTTTCCCTTGCTCTGGGAGGCTGGAGAGCAATGCCCAGTGCCCAAGAAAAAAGGGGGTTCAGGCACATGAGCCATGTGGCATCAGCTAACCCTACACTGGTGGCCTTGCAATGGAGGGAACAACAGGACAGGTGGCACTGGAGCTGTTCCCTTTCCATGGACAGGAGGCTCTTTGGGCAATTGGAGTTTTCCATGGTGAGCTAAGAGAGCCTGGGGCTGACATCCCTGAAACATTCAGAAGCTCAGCTGCAATTCAGGCCTCACACTGTGGGAAATAAATTTGTACCTTTGCCCAACACTAGGCTTGCTTAATGTGAAGAGAAGAAGGCCCTGTTACAATATGAAATTCTGTGTAGTCAGAATGATATTTAAAAATATTAAAATAGTCCATCAGGAGGTATCCCAGTAAAATCTAGAAAATGGCATCATGTTTCACTCTTGCTAGAGCCATGTTCTGGTACTCTGAGTAATTCTGAGCAGCCTCATTACAAGTCCCATGTAGTTGTGACTGTTCAGGAAGCTCAAGAAAGTAATTTTCCATCTGAGAAATTACATGGCTTGGACCCCAAAATGCTCTTTGCTGGTGTTAACATAAAGCTCTGATGGTCTGGATTGCTGACTGCTAAATCACTGTAGCTCTGTCATCTTTACTGATGGATTTACTATTAATGTGACAGTTAAATGACACATTAAATATTATAGCCATTATTTCTTATTTCATTATTTTTTTAAAATATAGTCTGGCTTATTAAGGGTAATTTTACTGCAGCCAGCCTTGTGTAACACATGATGCCAATATAAATGGCTCTGCTGCAGGTGAAACAGGGCTCTTAGTGAGGTCAAGATGTATAAAGTTTAGCTAGCTGTCAGTTTTTATGGATCTGTTCTGAAATACTCATGCCCTCAAAAAGGCAGCCCTTCAAGAGAGAACACAATTTACTGCTTTTAAAAAACTGTTACCAGAATGTGGCAATGCTATCCTTAATACTGGGGACCTGAGAATCTGAAAATGAAAATGTGGTGGGTTTTCAAAGGTATGAACAGAATTATATTCCTGTTAGGAATCAAATGGATATTACAGAAGATTTACCCCAGAAATAATAACAAACCCCACACAACAGCACTGGTAAAGGAATGGTTTTGCAGAGGACATAGGACAGTTGTTATCACAAATGTTATTTCAGTTCTAAGAAGGAATAAGTACAACTCAAACCCATCATATTTTGAGTAGTTAGGTGTGACAGCTCTGACATTAATTCTTGTCCTCTTTTAGCCATGCCACCACAGTAACTTCTAAATACATGTAAATACACCAAGAGCCTAAGTCTCACAACACAATAAGGAAGTAGATAAATAGTAACAGTCTCCAAATTTCCACTGAGGCTGAGAACAGCTCAAGCAAAGGGGCTTGGGAAGGACCTGACTGAAAGACCAGAGAATGAGGTATTTTAATGTTTCTGAAAGAGCCTGAGTTTGTATGTTGGGTTGAAATTAAGGAAATCAAATAAATCCAGATCTCTGTGCCTAAAAGGAAAATGAAATTAAATTAAAGAAATTAATTTGATGAAAATGTTTTTCTGAAGTGAATTCCATGAAAAATATTAAAAAAGCCATAGTTGTTTCTTTCTTTAAGAAACGAAGTATGCATTTTGTGCAATGGCTCTTTGCCTCAATCAGTTATTCCATTTTGAGGTCAGGCTGCTTTTACATTATCATCACCTCTAAAACATAATGTGAAATACAGACAGTCATAAATTGCCTCTTGTAGCATGAGAAATAAAAATGTAATGGATTCCCATTGGGTTATGAGCGGCTGTGCTAGGAAGACCTTCATAATTTTGTGGCTTTACCACATATGAATTATAGGCATGATCTCTCACCAGCAGGATGCATATAAATATCTGTAATGATTGTGCATTCATTTATGTGTTCTCCATTATGCTTGTAATGTGCCTGAGGGCAGAAATTACAGCCTGTAGCTGACAGCAGAGTTCAGCAGGAAAATATTCCTGATGTTTGTGCCACACTGACTGGTGCTGGAAGGAGAAGCCTTTCCCTGGCACCTTGCCCCCTCTTTGGGGAGCTGCCCTGCCCTCCAAGGGGCTGTAGGCATGGGCAGAGACCCTGCCCAGGGGGAGGTGTAGCTGTGAGAATCAGTGAGCAGGCAGCACTCACTGATCTGCTGACCCCACCTGTGCCAACAGCCTGGGGACACTTAAAGAACGTGGGGACACTTCCCAGCACTTTGGCTTTTCCTTTTGGGTTTCTGTTGGGGAAGATGAAACAGGAAAGCCTTATAAATATGATTGTCTGGCAAAAGATTTTGAGAATATGGAAACTATAAGTGATATTGAAATGAAAGCAAGCTTTGAAGCAAGCTTTGAGATACCTCAGTTACTGAACAACTGGAAAACAATGGCATGGCCAGCTGAAGGTGATCCCCTTTTGATGGAACAACACCCTCTGCTTGCAGACAGGCCCAAGGGTCAGAGCAAACCCTACAGCTTGGCAGAAGGGGCCCAAAGAGGAGTTTTTAGGGTTTAAAATGTAACACAGTATGGTGATGTAATGATTCTTATAGGCTGTATGTAAATGCTGTAGGATTTGTATCTTGTACTAGATTGGTTAGTGAGAATCAGAATATTCAACACAGAAGATGATTTATTATATTGTTACAGGAACTTCACTCTCTTAGCTCTTGCCTTTTACTCTCTTACCCTTTTTACTCTCTTACACTTTTCCTCTCTTCCCCTCTCACTCTCTCACCCTCTCTACCCCTCTCTTCTCTCAGCCTGCTCCAAGCTGTGTCTGGCAGCTCCCAGCAGGGCCCTGCACCCAGGCCCTGTGCAATAAACCCCAAATCCCAGCAGGGCCCTGCACCCAGGCCCTGTGCAATAAACCCCAAATCCCAGCAGGGCCCTGCACCCAGGCCCTGTGCAATAAACCCCAAATCCCAGCAGGGCCCTGCACCCAGGCCCTGTGCAATAAACCCCAAATCCCAGCAGGGCCCTGCACCCAGGCCCTGTGCAATAAACCCCAAATCCCAGCAGGGCCCTGCACCCAGGCCCTGTGCAATAAACCCCAAATCCCAGCAGGGCCCTGCACCCAGGCCCTGTGCAATAAACCCCAAGTTCCAGCCCTGGCTCCAGAGATCTCTCGTGTCCGTCTGTCCCAACCATCCTACCCCCAGACGCTCCTACAGGTTTCATGGCTTTTATGCAGAAGCAAGTGATTGCTGAGTCTGAAAAGTGATAAATTACCAAAACGAGAAGATTTCCCAAGCAGAATCTCATCCCTGCCTGCTCTCCATGGGCTGTTTGTAGCTCACTCTTTGCTGGGAGCTGATGCCCAGTGAGCACTAGCAGGGCTTTGCTGGGGCTCACACTATCCCTGGGGGCAGCTGAAGGGTTTCACTGGACCTGGGGAGCAGATTTGTGTGTTTATGAGCTTGTCACTGCTTTGGGAATGTCTCCTGGTGTAATTCAGGCACAGCACTGTCCCTGTGGCTGCCAGCGCTAACAGAGACCACCAAAATGTTTCACAGCCGGAGCCTCTCCACCTCATCATTCTGACACATCCCATTGCTCCTCTTATGACCTAATTTAGGGAGACATGCCTGCCTCTCCTGTGCTTCCTGCATGTGGGAGCTCAGGGATCCCTGCCATGTGTGCTACAACTAAAACACAGGAGCCTCCTTTCTGCTGTCTCTGTGCACCTCTCTCAGTAGCACCAGTTTTGGGTATTTTAACTGTGATACCTCAAGAGGAGACAACGCTGAACTAAGAGTATTAAAAATGATTTCTTAGAAGTTCTCCATCTAACAAAAACACTGCCCCCAAAGAGAGGCAGGAAATGGGTTCCAGCCATGCCAGCAGTGCTGGGCTTGCCTGGCTCCTCCTCTCTGGCTGCAGATCCACCTTCTCCCATGCTGGCTGCTGAGGTCTCACAGTTCTTTCTGCTCCAAGAGGAATTTCTGGGTCCAGGACTGTGAGGTTTTCAGCTTGATTCCTGCTCTTGTTTATTGAACTTCCTTTAATGGCCTCAGTATCTTTGGAGCCTTTGAGAGATCTGGTGAAATGATAGAGAAGAATGTATGGTATTTCCAGTCTACTAGAAGGTTTGTTCCAATATGGAAATCTTGAATTAATCTAGTTGTAAGCACATAAAAATGTTCCTACTGGGGCTACAAAAGGGTCAATACACAAAAGGGTGTGCAGTGGGCACTGCTGGTCTGGAAACTCAAGACACCTTGAGACTCTCAAATGGGGGCTGCTGTTTTATTCCAAGTTCTTTGTCCAGCCTCCACTGTCTGAGGATTTATGTAATGCAGTTACCCATGGAGTTATTTAAAAGCATTTTCTGCTGCAAATCTCCCTAAAAGGATTCTGCAAGTGCTACACTTAATTATTTCAAAGAATGGAAATGACCTTTAATATGTTCTCCTGCATTAACCTTCTTGCCTGCAGTAAATAAGATGGTGCAAAGTATCATTTTCATGTACTAGGCATTGCATTAAGCAAAGAGATAAATGAATATTTCTACAGGTTGTACTATATAAGCCTGTTACAGCAGGTTGCTGCTCTAGTAATTTGGATAATGCTTTTTCCTCATTTTTGTGTATGTTACTGGCAATTCTTTGGATCATATAAACTGCATGTCCTCTACAGCTAAGATGGGCAATCATTTATTGCTGCTACTGACAACAAAAATTATTGTCAGGATTTGATGGGAGGGATTGTGAACCACAATTTGATGGTAAATCTAATTTTTTTAAAGAAATATGCTGGTTTTGGTTTTACTCTAGGACAAAATATGATTTTTTACATTTGAGATCAAGTATAATCTTAGTTTTAGAGAAAGAGGTATAAAGGGATTTTTAAACTGCTTTCTCCAATGCCAACTCCATCCCAACAATTTCTCCATTTGAATTCCCAACCGTTACAGGTCCTGCTGTTTCCACAGACTCACATTTCTCTGCTTCACTGCAGAGAACTATAACTCTCAATCCATTTAGCAATTTTAATTCATGTCATTACTCAGACCTTCTTAAAAAGTATAGAAAAGCTTTAATCCTTCATTTTTTTCCCCCTGGAATGATTATTGTTGATATTACAGCTGAGACTAGAACACAGGCTTAGGAAAGCTGTCCCTGGGGATGGGTGGGCACAGAAGATGCGGTGCACAGGCTCCTGCTGAGCACACCAGGATGGCTGTGCCTGCTCCCTGGAAGCTGCCCAGGTCCCTGGAATTGCATTGGGCAGTGCACCCCATCCATCCATCCATCCATCCATCCATCCATCCATCCATCCATCCATCCATCCATCCATCCATCCATTCATCATCCATCCGTCCATCCATCCATGCATGCATGCATCCATCCATCCATCCATCCATCCATCCATCCGTCCATCCCCATCCATCCATCATCCATCCATCCATCCATCCATCCATCCATCCATCCATCCATCCATCCGTCCATCCATCCATCCATCCATCCATGCATCCATCCATCCATCCATCCGTCCATCATCCATCCATCCATCCATCCATCCATCCGTCCATCCCCATCCATCCATGCATCCATGCATCCATCATCCATCCATCCATCCATCCATCCATCCATCCATCCATCCATCCATCCATCCATCCATCCATCATCCATCCATCCATCCATCCATCCATCCATCCATCCATCCGTCCATCCCCATCCATCCATCATCCATCCATGCATCCATCCATCCATGCATCCATCCATGCATCCATCCATCCATCATCCATCCATCATCCATCCATCATCCATCATCCATCCATGCATCCATCCATCCATCCATCCATCCATGCATCCATCCATCCATCCATCCATCCATCATCCATCCATCCATCCATCCATCATCCATCCATCCATCCATCATCCATCCATCCATCCATCCATGCATCCATCCATCCATCCATCCATCCATCCATCCATCCATCCATCCATCCATCATCCATCCATCCATCCATCATCCATCCATCCATCATCCATCCATCCATCCATCCATCCATCCACATGGCTGCATGTACAGTGTCCTCCCAAAGCTCAGGTACAGATCTCCTGCAATCTGTGTCCTTCAGGATGCTGCAGTGCTGCTGGAGCTGTCCCATTCCTTCCTCAAGGCCTCCCTAAAGAACCCCAGTGAACTCTGGCTGATTCACTGGGAAATCCCTGTGTTGGGTTTCCCAGAGCTAAGTGGAAGTGAGCAGCCCTGTGTTCCCACAGAGTGTTCCACCTCTCAGAGGAGGAACTGCTCCCCCAGAAGTTTTGGTGAGATGTTAAAGCAGGGCAAGGAAGGCAGAACTTGGAGCTGGAGTTCCCCCTGTGCAGCATCACTCAAGTAAATCACTTCCCCAGCCTGGGAAAGCACCACTAGAACTTAGAGAGGGTCAGTTAAATGGCCATGAGTGACTGAGTGTTAGTTTTGTGTGAGCACACTTGTTACCATTTAAGTCATCAATTTAAGTGCATGCAAATCCATCTAATGCATTAAATTGATAGGTTTTAGAGTGTGGATTTCAGAAATAACTCTGTTATGGAAATTAAGTGGTATCCTGAGAGAGTTTTTCTCTATTGCAGTTATAAGTAAAGAATTTTTTTAAACTATCGCTGTCATTCTTCTATTAGCTAAAAAAATCAGCCCAAAACCCAAATAAATGATCAAGTACCTTAGAAGTAAAATAAACCTCCATGTAAATGAATACTTTCTGAAACCTTTGCTAAATGTTATTAAGTTAAAACTTGAGAAATAAAGCTGTCAATGCAGTAATCTTGATTGCAAAATGATGTAGTCCTCGCTGGTTTAAATGCTGGGGATTTGCTGTCTCCCTTGCATTTTGGAGTTGAAAGATTCTTTCCTTTTCTTTCCAGCTTTCAAGGAAGTTCACAATTTCTTTAAAACTTTGCTGCTTCCTTTTTGATGCCCCTCAAAACTTATTTATTAATTTATTTTTTATTCAGCATAAAAAAAGAAGGAGCAAAGTTTTTCAGCTGGTAGAAATACTGAGAGAAAATCAGACATAATTTTGTTTTCAGAAGAAATTGAGGTAATGCTTATTAATTTTGAACCTTTGAGAGTTTGTGGATAATTTGCTCTCCAGAATTTCATAGCTGAAGTATCTGAAAGGGATACCTTCAGATAAGGTAACATTTCCATGTGGGCAATCAGATTATGAATCTGAATTACTATTTCAGCACCTTTCAAAGTAGCCTTGCATTGTGTCAGGTTGCACATATTGCAAGTAAGTTGTCAGAAAGTGAGCAAAAGTATTGTTCTTGTTCATGGGATGTGGAGGCCTGTTCTAGTTCAGTAATTTGCATTTTATTTCTTAGAAGATCTAACCTGTTTTAACGGTATTTAGCTTCTGGAGTTTGTCTTGATCTCTTTAAGCACTCCAGGAATGTCAGGGTGATGTTCTGCCTGCAGGTAAGATATCTGGACTTGATCTACTGTCCCCCCTGTAAGAAATATCTTCAGTTTGTTCTGCCCAGGAACCTTGGACAAAAGCAGAGCAGCTCAGTGTGACATCACTTTGTGTTCTCATCAGGACCTCATGGCCTTTCTTCTCCAGGCAGTGTTGAAAGCTCCTCACTCTCAACATCCTCTGTGTACTTCTGAAATGTCACAGCTTTGCTTTGAGAGAAGGAATCAGGGACAATTTTCCTTGAATTTGCCTCAGGCCTTTTCCCACTTAGAAAACCGAGATGGGGTAAAGATTTAATCTGGGTGCTAAATCAAAAGCAGTTTGTATCTAGAAGTGGTGAGAGGAGAGAAACAAAGCACCTGTCTAACTCAGAATGATGGAAGCACTGCAAGTCTCCAGAGCAGGATGAGCAGGAGGAATGGCTTTGTTTCCCTGAGTGACTCCCTGGGAAAGGCTTGGGCTGTGATTGATGAGAGGCCTGAGGAGCACTAACAGTGTCAGTCAGCTGGCATTTTGTGATGCTGAGAGAGTTGCTGAGGCAGCCCAGGACTGCACCCCAGGGAGGCTGGCTCTGGCTGGAAGTGTGCTTTCATCCTGCATAACTCAGCCATGGCCTTGGTGCTTTCATTTCAGAGCCCTGAAAAGAAACATTCAGTGCTTCCCCTGTCAGTGCTCACGTTGGTGCAAATGGCATGAGTGGGAGTGAAACAAGAGATCAGACTTTTGCCACTCCTCTGAAAAAGGAACCCTTAACCTGCCCTCTGAGCTTCATTTAGCAGAGAATTCCTGAAGGAACTCTCCAGAATGTGCCAGAAAGAAAAGCAACAACCAAGACCTGTTCTGCTCATTTGCAGAAAGAATTTAATTACACTTTTGTTTTGCTCATGTAATTTCCTTCTTCCTTCCATCCTGTCAGACCCTGTTCTCATCAAGGGATGTCTGACAAGGAAAAGATGTGAATAGGATACAGCTGAAAGCTTCCAAGCTCTTGGGACTTGCTAGGGAATGCAGACCCTGATCCAAAGCCTCCTTATCTCCTTGCTGCTCTTTGAAAGGACAGAGGGAAGGGGATCAGGAGGGCACAGAGCCAGGGCAGAGGCACAGTGAGCCTGCCTGGCTGCACTGCAGGGGGGTCTCACACTGCCCTGTGGGCTCCCAGAGAAGGGCAGCCAGCCCAGTGCAGGTAAATTCACCCACCTGTAGGGATTTCCTGGCAAAGAAAATATAAATCCTGCTTGTTCTGCCACTGCTGGCTGGTGAGGAAAGTGGCCACAGCTCAGAGCAGAAGAGATGCTCACTTGGGCCAGATCCAGCTGTGAGATCCAGCTGTGACTCCCTGAGGAAAAGAGACCTCCAAAACTGCCCTGATCTTTGATTGCAGACTTACTCAAGGTAAATTACCTTCATAATTTGATATCTGCTTTAATTAGTTTTCTAATTGTGCTTATACATCCTTTTCCCCTATTCCTAAAATAAGGAAGGTGTTTCTGTGCCCAGGACGTGATGCCAAGGCTGGGGAGAAGTTGTGATATTTGGACACACATTCTGCTGCTCACTTACCCAAATCCTTGCTGCTTTTCCTTCCCTTTCAAACAAGCCCATTCTCCAGGTGGTTGTATCCAAGCTCAGCCTTTGCTCCTCTCCTGTCTGAATCCAAAGCCAAACCAGGTAATCCTGATGTTCCTGTTGCAGCTCACCTGCAAAGCCTGATATGGAGTCTCCAGCTCTGACCATTAACAGTCTTCCCTCCTCACATCATCCACACTATTTTCCTGGCTTTTTATCCAATCCATATTTATACTCAACGGGCATGAACTTATAAAGTGATCACAAAATCAGGCAGGTTATCATGAAAACTGATAACTGCTGTTTTTATCTTTGCCTCCTTGCTCCCCAGCACTTGGCTTATCTGCAAATAAAAAAGTATTCTGGAAAAAGTAAAAAAGTATCCTGATCTTAAAGCAAAATATTTGTGAAAATTTGTAGTTGCCCGGGCAAAATGAGCGCCTTCTTCCTTCAGCGACCTCCCCAGAAACAGCAGGAGGGTTGAGCTTGAAATGCTCACCCCAGAAATGTCCCTTTGAAGTGCCATAACTGGTTAGGACTTGACAAGGTTTCCACTGCAGCTGACGCTCTGCAGTTCCAAGTGTCCCCATGGATGGGCTCTGTCCTGGCTGTGGCTGCAGGATTTTCCGCAGGATCATGATCTGTGTGTGCTCCCACCCCTCTGAGGCTCAGCAGAGCTGTTCTGCTGCGTTCATGTCTCAGCTCTGGCAGCTAAATGTGGTTCTGTTT
This sequence comes from Melospiza melodia melodia, assembly GCF_035770615.1. Taxonomy (NCBI): domain Eukaryota; kingdom Metazoa; phylum Chordata; class Aves; order Passeriformes; family Passerellidae; genus Melospiza; species Melospiza melodia. Next base: position 2,720,125 of record NC_086206.1, on the reverse strand, counting down.
GCCACCCAGACACTGCTACCCTTCTGCAGCGTGTTTAAATTCTGTGTACCAAGGAGCACAAAGGAAATCTGTTGATAGATTTGTTAATTGTTGGTACACAATGGCATCTTTTGGAGAACAGCACCTGGCCAGGCTGGAATGTGCTGCCAGCTGGCACTTTGGGGATACCTAAAGCCAGGACAGAAGCTCTCTGTGCTGCAGCTGTGTCACACCACTCTCACAGAGCAGGGCACAGAAGAGGCTCTCTGCAGCGTCTGAAGGGCAAACAAAGGGGAAGGAGCCTTGATTGGTGAGCCTTGCTTGTATTACACAGGGATCAGAGGAGATAAAACAGAGCCCAGTGCACTGTTTGTAAAATAAAGGTTCCAATTACACAAGGTGTTGCTGCATCTGTGCTTCCCTGACAGCTGTGAGGAGAATGAAAACTGCAGCTCTCATTACATTAAGATATTAATAATTAATTCTTCCTTGGAATTCTGCATGCTTAGGCACTGTACAGAAGACTGGTTTGGGTTAAGGCTGAAATTTTTAAAACTGCCACCTTCCCCTCCTTCTAATTTTCAAAGGACATGAGTATTCAGAGCCCAAGGCTCTGTCTGCAGTGATGGGTGCAGAGACATCAAACAGGCTCAGGGACAGAGAGTGGCATGAGGTCCAGCTGGGGATGGGTGTGGGACCCTCCTGAGCCAGTGTGGGCTGCTTTGCTCTTGCTGGGGACATGCAGGGACAGGTGAAGCTGCCTGACAGCTGGGGCTGGAGGTCACCTGAACCCCCTGGAGCTCTGTACCTGAGCTGTTCCCTTGTGCTATTCCCCCGTGGAATTTCCCGAACAAAAAGGGAATCTGGGCCTGGGCTGTTGCTTTGAGGAAGAGCATCCAAGGCTCGGTGTTTCTGAGGATTGTTTTGGGAAATGAGCTGCACCTAAAAGAAAATATTTCTTCAGCTGAGATGGAGGCTTACATGGGCCTCTGAGGTGCTTGCTGGGATCAGTGGGATGTAGGGCTTGGCCTGGCAGCCTGATTGTCCCAGGGCAGGAGTGTGGGCTGGGGGTGGGCTGAGCCCCCTCCCAGCACTGCCCTGCCCTTGGTGTGAGCTGGGACCTGAGCTGGGGCCTGAACTGGGGCCTGAGCTGGGATCTGAGCTGAGACCTGAGCTGGGGCCTGAACTGGGACCTGAGCTGGGACCTGAGCTGGGACCTGAGCTGAGACCTGAGCTGGGATCTGAGCTGGGATCTGAGCTGGGATCTGAGCTGGGATCTGAGCTGGGGCCTGAGCTGGGACCTGAGCTGGGGCCTGAGCTGGGATCTGAGCTGGGGCCTGAGCTGGGGCCTGAGCTGGGACCTGAGCTGGGATCTGAACTGGGACCTGAGCTGGGGCCTGAGCTGGGGCCTGGGCTGGGGCCTGAGTGGGACCTGCTGCTGGCCCTTCCCACCCCAAGGCGAGCCTGGGGCTGCTGAGTGTCCCCCTCCCCATGGGCTCCTGCACACCTCAGTGTGGGGCTGCTCACTGTCCCCACTGGCTCCTGCACACCCCAATGTGGGGCTGCTCAGTGTCCCCATGTGCCCCTGCACACCCCAATGTGGGGCTGCTCAGTGTCCCCTCAGGGTTCCTGCACACCCCAGTGTGGGGCTGCTCAGTGTCCCCATGTGCTCCTGCACACCCCAGTGTGGGGCTGCTCAGTGTCCCCTCAGGGTTCCTGCACACCCCAGTGTGGGGCTGCTCAGTGTCCCCATGTGCTCCTGTACAGCCCAGTGTGGGGCTGCTCAGTGTCCCCATTGGTTCCTGCACACCCCAGTGTGGGGCTGCTCAGTGTCCCCTCAGGGTTCCTGCACAGCCCAGTGTGTCCCAGCCCTGTGTTCCCTGCATGCTGGAGGTACAGCAGAGCCAGGGGTGGCTGCTGCCTGCTGCAGGGAGAGCAGCTCTCTCATTTCGCTGCCTGGCCAGCCCAGCAGAGCGTGCCTGGCTTTGAGGAATGCCTTTATTAGCTGGCTGTGATCTGTTGGCAAATTAGGCCACGCCAAATGTGCCTGCAGCCTCCTGCTGTGAGGAGGATGCTGCTCAGATCCTCAGCACACCTTGGAGGTGTTTGCACATTACAGAGTGTTTGCAGCCTATTTGTCCTGCCTTTGATCATGTCCTTGCTGAGTGTATTCTACTTGCATGCCCTTCCCTCCCTCAGCATTGATCCTTTTTATTGCCTTTCATAACAACTTGGGTTTCAATTCTCTTGCAGGTCTCTAATTAGAGTTCTTTTCTTCCACTGCTGAGGCAAAGCCTGGCTCTGTTGTAGAGGCTGATATTGTGGCTCAACACACACTCCCCAATCCGTGGGTGTGAGCATTATGTAGTGCATTATATGTACTCTTGTTACATTTGGCATTTCATGCATGGTTATGGGAGTGTAGTAATGCCATTAAAGGGATATCTGGAAGGCATACTTTTGATGCCTTAGACTTCAATCACTCAAACTGAATTTGCTTATATGTCATAGCAGGGGATAGAATTAGACTTGATACTAAACTTTAGATGAAGGGAAAACCTGAATTTTAGCATAGCTGTATCACCCCAGCTGGCAAAAATCTATTGGCCTGTGAGGGTTTGCTCTGCTGGCTGCGGCACAGTGAAGGTGTGATCTGCCCATGGCTCTGTCACAAGCCATGGCTCTGCATTTTTGGGCACACCTCCTGCCTGGGCTGCCTCCCGTGCCTGCTGCCAGCAACAGAGTGGCCGTGTGCTGTGCTTGCCAGAGATTTACAATGAGTACACCAAATAGCTCCTCTCAAGCTGTGCTAGGAGACTGTGTGTGTTTAGACACATGCTGGATAACAGCACACCATCCCATGCACGCTTCCAAGTTTTGCAAAATACCCCCTCAGCTTCCATTTCTTTTCCTGGAGAAGTTACCAGATGCTTCGTTATTGTTTTGCAAAACAGGCTGCATATTACCCATATGTTTTCCCCCTTGTTTTTCAGGAGACAAACTAAACGTCGGTGCCTGTTTCAAGCCCTCATTAAATATTTTAGATAGGTTGGGAGTGAGCTTTCCAGAGCACAGAGCGGGCAGAAAATCTGTGCAGTGGGGCATCCTGGCCATGGCAGGCTGGGCTGGGGCTCCTGGGTGGCACAGGCTTAATGGGAAAGGATTATTAACCTTCCTGCACTTAAAAGAAAGGGAATATTTCAGGGTGGAGGCCAAGCCTCCTGGTGAGAGGTGCTCAGAGGTTTTTGATCCTTTAATCTCCTTTTTGAAGAAAAGGAGATGATGTTCCTCTGCTGGGTCTAGAGGGTGGTGAGGAGCAAGAGGGAGGTTGGGGAAGGCTGGAGGTCCTAAAGGCAGGCAAAAAGGGAGAGGAGCTGTTCTCTGGGACTGCTGGAGCACAGGGGGTTGAGGTGAACAACACTTAATTACAGGTCTTTGTTTTATCTTCTGCTGCTTGACAGAGGCCCTTTAAGGGCATAAAGCTGTAGCTGCACATCCTGTAAAAATGGGAATTCTGGGATGAAGGCACCGTCTACCCAGAAAACGAAGACATGTCTGAAAGTGAATGTTTATAAATTAAGTGTATCCCAGAGTAAATATTAGTCAGACCAGGGGACAGATTCCTGTGAATAGTGCCTTACTTCCCAAGTGCTGATGCAGCTGTGCTGATATTCAGGGATCTGAAGGAATTCAGATGGAAACTGGCAGATATCCATGTTTTGCTATGTTGAATTTTCAGGAAGAAATCACTGTTTCAAAGTTTCTGATAAATAGCTTGCTGTGTAAAACTCAGCCAAATGGTGCATAATTCAAGACATTTTCCCTTCATCAAAGCCCCCAGTAATTTCTACACTATTTCATCTTGATTTTGTAAATGGCTTTTTGTTAATCTGCTCTGGGGAAGGGGGACAACTTTGCCATTTTTAATATGCCTTTTTGCACCCCTTAATCTCATGCAATGCTGTAATAAAAAGTTTGCCTAGCAACCAGGATCCACTAAGGATTAATGGAAAAACTTATTAATGTCACTTATTGATACAACCTTGACAATTCACCTGTCAAAAGGTTGACACTTCAATGGGTGATGAGTGCAAGAGATTGCTAATGCTGTAATTTCTGATGTGTTTCATGTCAGAGTGGAAATATCAATTGCCTAGGAGCTAAATCTTGACTGCTCTGAGATCAGCTGAAGGGACCAGAAGGAAGCAGAGACCACAGGTTGGCCACAGGTACTTAGAGTTCCTGATTTGCGGTCAAGGGAGAGAGGGGCTCACCCAGAGTGGGGTAGCTTTGAGACGAGACTGTTCTATGAGAAAGATGGAGGAGTTCCTGATACCTCACAGGGATCTATAGCTGGGAGGGAAAAGGTCTGTGATCTGCTGGCTTCTCTGCCTTCAGAAGCTTCCAGACATTTCTGTTTGCAGTGTGATTTAGAAAGAAATGACCTTCTCCAGAATACTTCCCTAGCAACACTCTGTGACTTTGGCTCCAGCTGTCTGTGCTGTTTTACTCTGAAGTGCCACAGATTTCTAATTCATTTGAACTCTACCCTGAGCACTACCTTCTGCTTTGCAGATGGCAGCACAGCCCTCTGTATGAAGCCACCCCTGCTTTGGTTCCAGGCACACGCAGTGTCCCTGTGGAGGGGGAGCTCTGGTGTCACTCCATGGCCACAGCTGGTTTTCCACTGGCAGGAGCTGCTGTGGTTGGCTCTGTGCACCTGTGACCTCCCTCCTGTACCTGCTGGAAGAATGCTCCTGCTCCAGCTGGGCACAAATGAGACAGGAATGTCAAGATGAGGAGCTCTGCCCCAGACTTTCTGGGAGCAGGAGCTGTGAGCAGAATGCAGCTTGGAGAATGTGTCCCCATCCCCGAGGCTGTGCTCCTGCTCTGTGCAGGAACAAAGCTGATGGAAATTCTGGCTGCTGGCTGCTCAGACTGGAGGGCTGTGCTCTGCCTCTCCTGCCCACGGAGGTTTGCAGTTGGAGCTGTGATAGATGCTCTGAATTTTTATTGTGGTGTTCCTGTGCCTGTTACCTGCTCTGGCCACGGGGCCTTTGGAGCCCAGCCGTGGGGTCTCCAGGGCCAGAACCCAAACCCAGCAGTGCTGGGCTCCTCCTGTGTGTGTGTGTGTGTGTGTGTGTGTGTGTGTGCACCAGGGTGTCAGAATGGATGGCTCAGCACACCTGTGTCAGGCATCCCCTGAGCCTGGCTCTGCTCCTGCTCTGGAGGCCAATGCTAATCAGCCATGACTTGGAAAATTAAGTGTAAAAAGAGAGGTTTGTAGTGGCTGTGCTGTGCAGGTTTGCAAGGGAAGCTGCACACATGCCAAGGCAGTGCACACACCATAAATCTCTGCCCTGTGTTACATATAAAATACGCAATTTAATTACAAGCTACTAAGACTTTACAAGCAAGTGAATCTGATTCACCCACATCATAACCTGCATGAAAATAATGCCTGTACTTCAACAGATGAGCATATAAATGAAAATGTTAAAAATAAAATACTTTATTTCATCCTTAATTTGTGGTGGTTCAAGGCTATAACTGTCATAGAAAAATTAATATGCTTTATTAGCAAATCAACATGTTGGAGATGCAGCCTAATCTGTTCTGCAAGGGAATCATGCCAGCATGTAATGACAATACATAATGTATACAATTCCTATTGACTTTTTTCTGCTTAGCATCTTGAATGAGTAGTAGCTTCTAAACTGGTGAGTGCAGAAGTCTTGCAAAACTCCTGAAGTCTTTGAATCTAAAAGACAGCAGGTTGGAAAACATAGAATTGCTAAAGCATAGTTAGTAACAATTTTTAGCTGAACAGGAAAATGCCACGGGGATGTTAATTATTAAATATCCTGAAAAGGTTATTTACATGCCTGCTCATGAATTTCTTCAACATGTCTACAAGAAACTTCTCAGGTCAGGAGATCCTGGTTCTTCCCCATTATCCATAGCTTGTTAGACCTTCAAACATTGCACAATAAACACAGGAAGCTCCATTTCACAAATAACAATGTGCAATAGTCAATGAATGCTGTGGTCCTGCTCTACAGTCCATGGATGCTCTTCTGTGTAATGCTGTGGCTTTAAGGTCTTGTTTTGCATGTGCATTTTAAAAATGCTACTCCAGATTGCTGCTCTGCATAGCTGAAATAGCTTTCTTAACTAAAGGTGGACAAAATTGATTAGAACAGCTAGACTGTGGTTAAAGAAATAGTCATATGTTCCCTGTTAATCGATGAAGAATTCTGTATAGCAGTAATGAATTCCAATATTTCCCCTTGTATTTAAAGTGTCTGGCAACAGGCCAGAGGTACTGAGGCTGGGCTAGAGTCTGTTTTGGAAACAGCAAACAGGATTTTAACTGCATGATACCAATTGACTGCCAGCATTTACAACAGCATGGATTTATGGCCTCAGCTCTGAGGGAATTAGTAATACTTACCTCCACTCTTTCAATGCTCTAACAGCAGGTTGGAAATGTTGGCTGGATTTGACCACTGGCATTCTGCAGGAGGGATAGGTGGGTGATAAAAAGCAAGGCAGGCAACAGTCACCTCCCCCAGAGGCGTTTATTAGCTCCTTCTGAAAGGGGGGAGTGTAATTCCCTGTGCTGAGGCTGTGTACCTGTGTCACTCTTTGATAAAGATGTGCCTGTACACTTTGTCTGGCAGGGCCTGGGGTGTCTTCTGTGAAAAACCTCCTGCAAAGAAACACAAGAATCAAATATTTCCCTGCGTTTTGTGCTTGTGTGTACATAGGTAGGGGTAAAAAGGCAGCACTCTCTGCCATTTGAACAGTGAATGTCCCATTTCCCACCTGCTCTGTGCTGACACTGCACAGGCAGAAGTTGTGTCCCTTCCCAAGGGAGTGCCTGGCTGATGTTGTACAGCAAATTGCAATTTTTCTGTGGTTTTCTATGGTCATTCTTCCATTCCTTTGGACCTGCTTGTGAGCGTGCCTGTGCTTGGCCGGGGTTTGGTGGCAGTAACGAGGCCTCACTGTCAGCCACGAGTTCCTGCAGGTGACACCCCAGGGACCACGTGAGGCTGTCGTGGCTCCGGGGCTGCCCCTCCATGGGGACTGGTTTGCTTTGCTCTCCAAACAAAAGGTGACAGCACTGGGGAGTGGAAACACCCCAAATGTCCTCATCCACATCCTCATCCCTTGTCCTTTCCCTCTCTGCCTTGGAGGACAGAGCAAAAATCGATCCAGAGAAAAGCACATTGGAATCAGCTTCACAAAAACCCCTTCCTCCTTTGATCTGGTTTTCAGTGGAAGGAAATATCTGTATTTCAGAAGGAAACGAAGGAGACTTGTATCTTTTTGTGTGGCCAAGTGGAGCTGCAGAATTTTGCAGAGCTCTTTGATGAAGAAAGAGTGCAAGACAGCCATCTGGTCCCTGCCCATCAGCATTCACAGGCCTCCCAGCAATTTGCATTCTTCCTCTGCTGGCATGAGTGCTGTTTCCAAGGCACAGGGGACTCTAGAGAGACTTGTGAAGAGACCATTTTATTCCTTGTGATACCATTTATTAGGGAGATAATTAAAAATTCACCACAAATGTGCTTTAATTAATACATCAAGATGAGAATATAAAGCCCTTAGGGTGGAAGAAGAAACTTCACCTTTAAATATAAGATGTACCTTACTTGCTTTCAAGTAGACCTTTGAGAATGGCAGTTTTACTTATCTAAGCTTTTTAGAAAGTTGAAATTTCTTTGTAACAGGTAGATAATGGTTTCAGCTGCTTTTTTTAGTAGGCAAGGAAATAACAGCACATATTGAAGTGGAATACTGGTATTTTCATAGCTGGGAAATTATCTGTTTTACACTTTTGGTAGATAAATTATCTGAGTAATTGTAGGAAAAATTCAGGCCGCATATGTAATATAAAACACCAAAAAGAGCTTTTAAAGAGAAGAATGCTTTTCAAACTTTATTTTCTGGAGTTGGAGAAAAGGGAAAATACTTAAATAGGTGCCTTATATGTAACAGGTGATATTATTCAGAAAAACACGATAGTGTTATAAATTAATTCCACAAGGCATTTCTCTAGAGATCTTGCTCAGTACCTCAGGATTCAATATATGCCCCCTCAGGTTGGCTGCTGTGCTCTTTGGGTTTAATTGAAACTGTGTTGACATTAAACCCCCCTAAATATTCAACACAAACTACCTGGAAAACATGAGCAGAACAGGAGGCCTTTGCTACCCCTGGCACAGACAGCAAAATGTTCTGTTGGGTTTTGTGGGTGCCTAAGAGAAATGTCTGGGGATGAAGCTGGGGCTGAGCCTGCCCTGGCCATGCCTGAGCCATGGTGGGGATGCTCTGCTTTGGGCTCTGAGCTGACTCTGCTGCCTCAGGGAACACAGACAAGAAAGATCCTCCCAGAAACAGGAGTGGAACAGTAAATTTGTGTAACTAGACAGTGCCCTTAAAAAGTGACACTTTTGTGGAATTCTGCACTTTACCTTTAATTAAGAGGCAAAGAAATTTGAACCTGAAGGGAAAAGTGCCCATTGTGTTTGGGCTTTTCTTTCCTTTTTTTTTTTTTTATTATTATTCTGGTTGCAGCTGATAGAGCATGAAAGAAAAATAAAACAACTCAGAATGAAAGGCAGTGTCAGATGCTATGAGAAGTTAGTTCACCCAGTTGAACATCTGGCTGCTGTGCACCCCAAAGCTCCTGAGGCTGTGTGCACTGCTGAGGTGATGGGACTTTGGAAGTTCAAGCAGGTTCAAGAGGTATCAACTTCCCCTCAACTTCTCCATCTTCAAAGAGGAAGGAACTTGAGGAAATGTTAGCTTCATGGAAGAGCTGTTAAAAAGAACTTCTGGAGAGACAAAGAGACTTTTTTGAATATCTTAGAATCATAAAATTGTGTGTTAGGAGCAACCTCAAGGATCATCTGGTCCAGCTTTTCATGGGAAAAGCCAACCATGGGGATCAAATTGTAACAGACATAGTTGTTTAATGCAAAGCATTGAATGTATTTTGCTCTTCTGTACTTGTGCAGCTTGGACAGGAGCACTCTGTGCTGGGTTCAGACCTGGCTGGATGGCCAGCTCAGACAGTGGTGGTGAGCTGTGCTGCATCCAGCTGGCAGCCAGGCCCCAGGGGTGTCCCTCAGGGCCCTGTGCTGGGGCCAGCTCTGTTCAATGGCTTCATTGATGACATGGATGAGGGGATTGAGTCTTTCATTAGTAAATCTGCAGATGACAGATGCTGGGAGCTGTGTCCATCTGTTGGAAGGGAGAAGGGCTCTGCAGGGAGACCTGGAATGGTTGTAGGGATGGACAGAGTCTAATAAAATGAAGTTTAGTAAGCCCAAGTGCCCAGTCCTGCATTTTGGCCCCAACATCCCTCTGCAGCACTACAGGCTGGGGACAGAGTGGCTGGACAGTGCCTAGGCAGAAAGGGACCTGGGGGCACTGGTCAACAGCCACCTGAACTTGAGCCAGCAGAGTGCCCTGGTGGCCAAGAAGGCCCATGGCTCCTGGCCTGGATCAGGAATGGTGTGGCCAGCAGGAGCAGGGAGATCATCCTTCCCCTGTGCTCAGCACTGCTGAGGCCTCACCTCAACTGCTGTGTCCAGTCTGGGCCCTCAGCTTGGGAAGGACCTTGGGACACTCGAGAGCATCCAGAGGAGGCAACGAGGCTGGAGAGGGGCTGGGAACACAAATCCTGTGAGGAACCCCTGGGGGAGCTGGGGGTGCTCAGCCTGCAGAAAAGGAGGCTCAGGGGTGCCTGTATCACTCTCTACAGATCCCTGAAAGGATAGTTGTGGTCAGGTGGGGTTGGTCTCTGCTCCCAGGCAACAACTGACTGAACCAGAGGACACGGTCTCAAGCTGCACCAAGGGAAATTTAGGTTGGATATTAAGGAAGGTTTTTCACAGAATGAATGATAAAGTTCTGGAATGGTCTACCTGGGGAGGTGGTGAGTCACCATCCCTGGATGCATTTAAAACAAGGCTGGATGTGGCACTCAGTGCCATGGTTTAGTTGAGGTGTTGGGGCATGGGTTGGACTCGATGACCTTAAAGGTCTCTTCCAACTTGGTGATTGTATGATTCTATACTGGACTACTGGATAGTCATATTTTAAAGAGACTCAGAAAGTTATGGTTGTAGAAGCAAAAGAGAAGAGAGCAGATAAACTGAAGGTACTTCTGGGTTTTTTGTGTGGCTTTGTCATCCATGTGTAAAAACGAAAGGGCATTAACACCTATTGCAGATATAAATCTGTATTTTAGCACTGATTGGGTGTTACAAGCACAGGCAAGTTGTGATCTTTTCTTCAGCTTTTTCTTGCACTTAGCTTGGCATCCAACTGTTGGGAATTAGCTGTTATCAAATAGGTCATTCTTCTGTTCTGCATAACATAACCAGTTCAGGACTATATGGACTTGTTGTATTGCAACAACTTAATTACCTCTTCCTGCCCTCAGTGTTTCCGATAATTTATCTCTGTTCTCTGAAATTTCACTCTGGTTTGAATGATCTCAAGTCTTAAAGACTGAATTCCAGTTTAATATTTCAGGCTTGATATTAAAAAGTCAACACAAAGAGTGCTGTAAAGCTGTTGTGCATATGGCCTTAGCAGCAGGTAAAGTGCTATTCAGCTGGAGCATTAAAATGTCCTTTATTCCTGCAGACTGATGTGGACTTGGCCATGAGTTTAACACAGGAGTCTTGGTAGCTCAGGGTGCCATTTTTTTTCTCAGTTTTGTTTTGCTAGAACTGGACTCCAAGCATAAAACTTGGATGCACCAAGCATGGTGCACCCTTTCTTCCTTAGATCTGTATTTGGCAGCTACTGGGGAAGGCTGCTTTTAACCTCCATCTATTTTCAACTGATGCTGCTACCTCCAGGCTTTAGGTGTGTTTTTTTTTAGGGTGTGTCTAAATGTTTAGCCTTCAGAATAGTTATTGGTTTTTTTTTTTTTTTTTTTTTTGGTTCCGTATTATACATTCTTCTGGTAAGAAAAAATAATAAATATATCAGGAAAGTTTGATTTCTACCTCAGTTCTGATATAAAGTTTGTTCTTTTGTGACACCAGTAATTGATCTGCAAATCACTGTTGTGATGTAATTCCTAAGAGAAGGGGAGGAGCTCAGGGTGCTTTTATGAGCACCTTTGCTCCAGGGAGACGTATATGTGTAATTAAAGCTAATGTTGCTTAGAGGATGCTCAGACTCCATCATCCTGTAGTCCTCAGGTGGCCTCAAATGCCTGTCCCTGATGGGCAGGGGAGGCCAAAATGATGGTCATTCACTCTCTCACAGGCCTGGGAGAGTTTTGTGAGCAGAGCCAGCCACTGTGTGTTCCTGCTTTAGCAGTGCTGAAATGAAAATAACTGATTGTTGGATTTTACATATTGAATAGTTTGCTTCGTGTCCAATCCTCTTGGGCCATGCTGCAGAGGATACAATTTTTTAGCACTGAAATTCAGAAATCTTTAGAGTCACCAAAAGCCCCCATTCTTTACTTTTGCAATTTAAATTAAGAAAGGCTGATGTCTGCAGCAAATGAGAGATAAGGAAGGAAACTTCATGGGGTTCTTACAAATGCTTTTGACTCTCATTTTCAAAGTTGAGGCTTTACAGCATATTCTTATTAGTTACAATGATAGAGCTGATGAATTACTTTTTAGATCAGAGAAGAATGCTGATAAGTTGGATTTGGTATTGTAGCTGTCATTGTGGTAGAAAACATTATCTCTACTAGAAATGCATTCTGAAGAGCCTTGTTTGCCTTTGCCTTTGTGAATGTCACCCACATGATAAAAACGTGCATTCAGGCAATCAGGATGGATGTGCCTCAGCTCAGGCTCCACGCTGGCTCTGGGTGGGGGTCTCGGGAGGGCTCTGTGCTGTTGCTGGCAGTCAAAGCACACGATTGAATTACACCAGTCCTTTGTGCTCCTCCAGAGCCAGATGCCAGTGCAGAGCTGCTCTCCTTTCCTCTCTCTGCAGCTGAGGCTGTTCCTGGCCCCAGGAGGACAAACAGACAGTGCAGGACAGGCTGTGCTGGGCAGCTCTGCTCTGCCAGCCCTGCCCAACTCTGAGCATGCCACAAGCTGCTCCTTCCAGCACCTTCGCCCTCTCTGCAATGGCCTCCTGCCAGTCATTCCAAAAGGCGTTCTCCCCAAATTCCACCCCACTAAGGGTGACTTCAAGGTGGACAGGGTCAGAAAACAGACTTGTTTCTCCTAGAGTCTAATTTTCCTCCTGTACCTAAGGAAAGACTTGCTGCACACAAGGTATTGATCATTGACCCTGACCCATTTCTGGGGCAATGTGCACAAAGCAAAGAGGGCTGATTGCAGTGTGGGTCTGTGCCTGTCAAAAACCTTGTGCTGTAATCATGGGATGTCACCTGGGACTTTTAAAGCATGACATATGGCACAACCTGATAAATACAGAAGAAGAACAATTTGTATTTTATGCTTTTAACGCACTGCAGATATTGTTGTTATCTTATTGTATTTCATATTTCTAGAGTCCCATACTCTTGTTATGATATTCTTAAAGTCCATACCTTCTAGCTGGTTTCTACCATGTAGCTCTTCTCTGCTGTGCAGTTCCTCATGGCTTCACAGGGGCTCCTCCTGGGCTCTTGACCCACCCCCTTTTATCCCAGTTATCTTAAATTATTAAAGTTCTTTAGTTCTATATTTGTGCTATTGATATTGATCAATTACTCTACTGTCTTATCTGGAAAGTGAAGTAATTATTTTATATTTACCTAAGAGTGGTTGTTCTTTTCACCCATTTCCTAGGATCATAGAGTAACACTACGAAATGTGAAATCGTCCCTTCAAGCAGACGTCCAGAAATACCAGGCTTATTTGGCTAATATGAAATCTCATATATCCATCCTTGATCAAAACCTGAAAAGTGTTAATGATGAAGTTGAGACAGCAGGTAAGGAGTATTGTTGTTATCTTATTGTATTTCATATTTCTAGAGTCCCATACTGGTGTTGCTATATTCTTAAAGTCCATACCTTCTAGCTGGTTTTCTACCATGCAGCTCCTCTCTGCTGTGCAGTTCCTCATGGCCTCACAGAGGCTCCTCGTGGGCTCTCGACCCACCCCCTTTTATCCCAGTTATCTTTGCAAGCCACAGCTGCTGCCCAACTAAGGACTCCACAGCTGTGGCTCATTTAGAGCAACTAGGACCCACTTAGCCAATACATAGGACTCTCACTACATGCAGAGACACGATGAGCTGTGCAGCAGGAGAGTCCTGTGCAGCACAGAGGGCAAATGTCAGTGGTTCCTGCAGACCCTCAGCACATCCTCCCGGGGTGCCACTCCTTTAACTGAGGGAGAAGCATTTGCTGCAGGAATGTTTCTGAAGGACAGAGTGGCTGCCACAGGTTGTGGCAGGAAGTGGCCCTGTGACAATGGATGGGGTTTGGTGAGAGCCAGCCTGGCTTTAGGCTGGGTTTGATGACTCAGGTGCTAAAAAGGCTCCGTTTATTTTGATTAGTCTTGAGCTTTGAAAGGATTGTTCAGGTTCAGAATTTGCAGGCCCTCCTGCTGCCCCCCTGACTGCAGGGATGTAAGGATTTCTCTCTCTGACAGCTCATTACACTTAGCTCAATATGTATGTTGTAATCCGTGGAAAAAAATAATCACCTTCTCTAATGGCTGGAAAGAAATGTTGCAGTTAAAAAATATTAAATAATTAACCTCTAGTCCTTAGAAATAAGAAGTTTCCAAATTACTTTAGTGTCTTTAATTTCAACAGAGGGCAGTGTGACATTGCTGTTTGCATCTCTGGAGCAGTTTCTCTTGCGATGATTTATGTGAAGACTCTTCCACTCAGTGTCCTCATTAAGCTTATTATAGGAGTAATAGCATTGCTGAAAGCACAGGGAAGATGTAAACCAGAAGAGATTTTTACAGTGGCTCGATGTGATAAAGGCAGGATAAACAGGAGAACACTTTAGGGTAATGGATGGAGTCAATTACAGCAGCATCCCAGGGCCCAGGATGGCAAGCAGGGCTCTGCAGTGAGCACGGGGAGAGGTTGTGGCTATGGATCAGCTCCTGGCTGGGGAATATTTCAGGGGGTTTGTTTGGAGTGCAGAGCTCAGCCATGGAGCTGTGCCTGCTCTCCCATCAGCTGGGTGTGCACAGGGCTCTGCTCTTCAGAGCAGCAGACAGCTCTGTCGGCAGCAGCTGATTCGGGTGGAGCCCCAAAGGATGCTGCCTGTCCTGGCTCCTGTCAGCATCACCTGCCTAAAGGGTCACTCCAGACTCTCCTTGTACACCTGGTGCTGATAAGCAGTGCCTGGGAAGAAGCATTTTAGCAAGAGAAGAGCAGAGAGGCCTTTTTGGGTTGGTGAGTTCAATCTCGTGCTATCACAGAAAGCTGTATCATATAATCCCCTCCAGGAATTTATCACACTTGCCTTTAGAGCAGGCACTGCCTTTCTCCAGAGGTGACCTAACTTAGATAAAGTACAGAAACCCAACCTCCTTCTTTGTTCATCTTCTCCAGTGTTCTGCTGGTGGAGACCCTCCTGTAAAATACCCAACAGGAAGTGTAACTGTTTCATCTGTTAACTGAAACAAACCCAAACAATAAGTCTTCCATTGGGATTTTTTGCATAAGGAAAATAATAAGTATTTGTGTACACCCTGTAGGAATGTCATGTTTTGTACTCTGCCTGCAAGCTCTACAGCAGCAGTTAATTAACAAACACAATTCCCAGAGCCCTGTTGACATTAATCATTGTTGCTGGTGCACAAACACAGATGTTTTGGCATGAAAAGGTGCTCTGGTAGTTGAAGTTCTTGCTGTTGCTAAACTTTACAGCAGTGCTCATTTAAGCTCAGTTTAAACAGGTAAGGGAAGAACTGATGTATATAAATGTATGAGAGGAAAGTATCATGGAGAAGGGGTGGCTGCTGTGAGCATCAAGGCTGAAATATCTGGATGTTATTTTGGTAACAGCAAATATTAAATTAAGCAAGGAGTTGTGGTTTGCTAACATGATACATAAATGTGCAGAAATCCTTTTAATCCTACATTGGCAGGGAGGGGCTGCTCAGGGAGGTTTGGAGTCCCCATCCCTGGAGGTGTCCAAGGAACACCTGGACATAGCACACAGTGCTCTAGGCTGGGGACAAGGTGGGAATCAGTCACTGGATGGTCTTGGAGGTCTTTTCCAGCCTTAACAATTGTGTAATTTGAAAGCTCTTGAACTCCTTGGTGTGAGAGCTTGACAGCAAAGACTTGCCCAAAAGTTGGTTCATTGTCATCATGTTCCTCATGACTCATGAGTTCTGTCTAAATAAAGTCACAGTGTGCATCACTGATTTATGGTGTATCAGCAGAGGAAAAATGCAGTGCTAAGCATGAGGATAAAGAAATGAAACTGGGTTTTTAAACGTCCCTTAAACTCACTGTCCTCTGAAACTGAACTGCATGGCATCTCCGTGTCCTCATGACTCCCTGGAAGAAAGATGGGAAAGAATTTGTCACCATTTCAATAGAAATCATCTTGTAAAGCAGGGCTGGAGCCGACATCAGGAACCCAAATGAGAGGGGCTGGGAAGAGAGAATGTGAACAGAGAAAAGAAGGAAAAAATATTTCAAGAGACTATGTTATCATAAAAAAAACCTAAGATAACTAGTTTTTAACTAGCTTTATTGAAAAGGAAGCCTATATTTAGGCTCCTAGATGGCTGCAATGGTTTTTAAGGGCAATATCCAGTTGGCATGCAGGCTCCTGCCCTGGGCTGCTTTGTGGCTGCAGGGGCTCCACCACCAGGCCCGGTGCCCGCAGCCGGGTGTGCCCGCAGCCGGGTGTGCCCGCAGCCGGGTGTGCCCGCAGCCGGGTGTGCCTGCTGGCTGTTTGGGGCCAGGGCGGGCACTGTGGGCACTGCCCATGGCCTTTACCCCCTTGCGCTGCTGGGACAGCGATCCTAAAGCTGCCCCTGCGGCTGCTCGGCTGGAGAAATGCCGAGCTGTGTCTGGGGCTGTGGCTGTGGCCGGGCTGGGCTGTGGCTGTGGCCGGGCTGTGGCTGTGTCTGTGGCTGTGGCCGGGCTGTGGCTGTGGCCGGGCTGTGGCTGTGGCTGTAGCTGTGGCTGTGGCCGGGCTGTGGCTGTGGCTGTAGCTGTGGCTGTGACTGTGGTGGGGCTGTGGCTGTGACTGTGGCTGTGGCCGAGGCTGTGGCTGTGGCTGTGGCCGGGCTGTGGCTGTGGCTGGGCTGTGGCTGTGCTGTGACTGTGACTGTGGCTGTGCTGTGACTGTGGCTGTGGCTGTGGTGGGGCTGTGGCTGTGGCTGTGGCCGGGCTGTGGCTGTGGCTGTGGTGGGGCTGTGGCTGTGGCTGTGCTGTGACTGTGGCTGTGGTGGGGCTGTGGCTGTGGCTGGGCTGTGGCTGTGGCTGGGCTGTGGCCGGGCTGTGGCTGTGGCCGGGCTGTGGCTGTGGCTGTGCTGTGACTGTGGCTGTGGCTGTGGCCGGGCTGTGGCTGTGGCTGTGACTGTGGCTGGGCTGTGGCTGTAGCTGTGGCTGTGGCCGGGCTGTGGCTGTGGCTGTAACTGTGGCTGTGGCTGTGGCCGGGCTGTGGCTGTGGCCGGGCTGTGGCTGTGGCTGTAGCTGTGGCTGTGACTGTGGCTGGGCTGTGGCTGTGACTGTGGCTGTGGTGGGGCTGTGGTGGGGCTGTGGCTGTGGCTGGGCTGTGGCCGGGCTGTGGCTGTGTCTGTATCTGTGGCTGTGGCTGTGGTTGTGGCTGTGGCTGTGGCTGGGCTGTGGCTGTGGCTGTGGCCGGGGCTGGGCTGTGGCTGTGGCCTTGCTGTGGCCGGGCTGTGGCTGTGGCTGTGACTGTGGCTGTGACTGTGACTGTGGCTGTGGTGGGGCTGTGGCTGGGCTGTGGCTGTGGCTGTGGCTGTGGCCGGGGCTGGGCTGTGGCTGTGGCCGGGGCTGGGGCTGTGGCTGTGGCTGGGCTGTGGCTGGGCTGTGCCTCTGGCTGTGGTCACCGTTCCCGGTCCCTTCCCCGGCCGCTCCTCCAGCCTGCGGCAGTCTCACTCCGGGGGTAGCGCTTTCCTGCCGATTGCCCATTTCGCCTTGTTTTAAAGGTGTTTTCAAGGAGGGAACGAGGGACATCCTCCCTGTCCTGTCCCACCCCGTGGAGGCGTCCCCGGCCCACGGTCCCTGAGCAGAGCAGAGCCAGCCCGGCCCAGCCCGGCCCAGCCTCCCAGCCCCGCTGTGGGAGCGGCTCTGCCCGTGCAGGGATGCACTCCCAAAGGCAGCCGGGTCCCGCTGCCTGCCGAGCTCGGGAGAGGGCACTGCGGCTCCAGGGCTTGGCGGGGACAGCCCGAGCCTCCTGCCTCCATCAGGCACCAGTGACACCGTCAGACCGGAGCGCTCCCAAACGGCAACAAAACATATTTAATAATCTGATTTCACCTCATCGCCCAGCTGCTGGCAGACGCTTTTTCTTGACGAAACCCCTGTTGAATCAAAATTCACATTGTGGTTTGACTTTAATGGTGTTTGGGGTTGGGTTTCCCCCCGGCTGAGGGGCAGGATCCCCAGGCAGAGGTGGCTCTGTAAGTTAGAGTTGTGCTGAGTGGCAGAGCATTGTCCCTGCTCAGCCCGTGCTGTGGCACTGCCGCTTGCTGCAACTGGAGCCCAGACGGGCAGGGCACTCCCTGAGCTTCGGGCACCAGCTCAGCGGGAACAAAGCACCTGCCGAAGGCTTGACAAAAGCAGTGTCTGTTTGCATGTTGAGCAGAAGGAGGACAAGCTATTATTAAACGATTGCAGTGAGGAAGAACATTTCTTTCCACCCTTAGGCTAATATAAAATATTCTCAAGGTCAACTGTAAGAGAATATAGAGAAAGACAAGAAGCATAGGTGCTGTCAGTTGTATTTTCTGTTTTCATTTAACTGCAGCCTTAAAATAAGAATTATTTATAGCTGTGATGCAGCTCCCTGTGACCCTGCTTCCTCCAGCTCAGGAGCATGTCTTGTTTGTGCTCAAAAAGACACTGCAAGTTCTTTGAGTCACTCCCTTTTGTGCATACTGGACAACGGGAAATGCCTGGAGTTTTCTTGGCTTCAAGTTTAATTAGGCTTTCTGCTGCATATGTACGATCTTTTCAGTACCCAGAGCCTGACTGCTCTTGGATGGTCTATCCTGCCTTGATTGGGATGGATACCTTAAGTAAATGAACTGATGTATTGAGGAAACATCTAGGCACAAACACAAGGAATTTGTACTTTGAAGGCAGATTTGTGCTGCTGACTTGCTTGTGTGGACTGACTTCCACTTGAGGGTGGAATTGTGGGGATAGGGCTTGCCCTGGGCTGGGCAAGGTGCTGATGTTCTTTAGGGCCTCCTTCCTGAAAGGTGATGCTGTGAGCCTGAGCGCGAGGGGCTGGTGGAACATGGGGAGGTTACAGGATAAAGCTCACCCTTGAATTTGTTCTAAATTTAGGTCACCATCATTGGGACCAGAATAACTTTTAAAGGTTTCAATGCTAAATATTGCTTTCATGTGTGTGAACTTTGCTGCTGGTGGAGGGCAAGGAAAAAGAATCACACAATGCTGAAAAATTCCAACGAGCCATTTTAAAAGCAAAGCCTATTTTTACTCAGTTTCAGTAAACGTACTTCAGGCTTTAAACAAGGAGTTATTCAGCCACTCTCCTACTCATCCCTCACAACAGCATCACTTCTAACCTTTCAGGTGTTCTTGAGCGAGTCACTCAACCTTCCCTTACCTCAGTTTCCCATTTATGAAGGGCATGGAGATAATAATTCTTCTCTACTTCATGTGAGTTACAGGATACAGAGTGCAGGACTTAATTTAAGCATAAATGCCAGCCCTGCTGAAGTCATACAGTCATAAACTGTACAATTTTATACCAATTTTTTACTAACCTGTATTTAAATAAATAGTTGCATGGATGTTAGTTCAACAGTGGGATGAATGTCAGTGTTGGGAGTGCTGTGGGCTGGAGATGTGTGTGCATACACCCAGGGTGCTGGGGGCTTTGGCAGCTGCCTGAATGAGTGTCTTTATTTCCTAAAACAAATGTGGCTTGCTAATGTGTGGGTTGTGAGTGCCTATGTAGCCGTAGGAGTTCAGGTATGGGTTTGCAAGAAAAGCTGTGTGGGAAATCCAGCCTGTGAGAAATGGCTCCTCTGTACCCTGCTCTGCAACTCGAGAGTTAATTTTTGACTGAACATCTTCAAACTTTTTAATGAATGAGGGCGAATCTCAATCAAATCTGAATCCAATCAAGCATGGCCTTCTTTTGAGCCTCCTAGGGCAATTCAATCTTCTTTTTGTTTGCGTTCTTTGCTGCTTTAGATTTTAAGTGTTTCATAATCATTTTTGGATGGAAGTTTCTGGTCCAGCTCGCTGCCTGTCTATGTGCTTATCCTGTTTGTGATAAGCAGTTCTGGAGGCTGAAGGCACAGGGGCTCTCTGTCTTTCTGTGTTTATCCCTGCCTGGCAGAGCAATCTGGGCTGTGCTGAGCTTGGGGTCTGTGCTGGGGCTGCAGCCACTTTGAAGCTGTGTGTGCTTGCGTGCTTCCTGGAAAATGAATGGATTTTAGTACAGCCATGAAGGCATACTTAATTGGGATTTAATGATGAACTTCCTCTTTATTTGTGTAACAGGCAATAGCAGAAGTGTCACGGTGATGCATTTCCCTGTCTCAGTTTCCCAATCCAGAGTCGCTAATAAGGAGATGACGCTGTCGCAGGCGCTCTCCCTGCGCTCCGTCTCTCAGAGCTCCATCTCTCCCCACATTTCCATGCCAAACAGCTCAGTGAGAACCAATCAGGGAATGTGACAAGTGTTGAGAACGTTTCTGTCTGCCTTTGCTGCTCGTCGTGTTTGCAGGATGTCAAATGATGTGTGCAGCAATCAGCTCGGCTCACTGGCACTCGGTGGGGGGACAGGAAAACCATCCCTGCCTCCCCCCTGCCTTTAGAGGTGAATCAAGTGAGTAGATGTCTCAAAAGCTATTTTAAAAAATCATTAGTATGATCTAAAAAAAAAATTCTTATTTGCAAGCTTCCCCACCTTTACTGCAGAGCCTAATTTGATGTGTTTTAATGTAACCACTGATGAGCTGGTTATCAGCTGTGTACTCATCTCACCCCTGACTCTAAGGCAGGCTAATGCAGAAGGCAGGTAGTACAGCAATATTATGAAATGAGCACTATCATGAAGTGCATTATTTGCTATTCAAGGCTTGATTTCACAGCTCATTATTTATGTAGGTTCAGCCATATCGAGTTCCCTTGGGCCAGTCAGGTTTTGTGCTGATACAAGAGCAAAGCCAATGCTCTGATTTGTATATTCTCAGCATCCACCTCCACATTTTTAATCATCTCGTTTGTGTTTGTGTGCTGCTCTCCCCTGCCATCCCCCTGGCTGGGGCTGTCGTTTCCAATGGAAGTTCAATATCAAAAAAAGAATCCAGATACGGCATTTCACCCCCACTGCAGCCCCTCTCAGGGGTGTCAGTGCCCCAGAACACAAATGGCTTGGCCAGCACAGGTCAGGCTCTGTGTTCACAGGGACACATGTGTGAGGAGAGCCCTCAGTGTGCTGCAGGGCTCCTGCAGAGCCTGCTTTGCCTGCAGGTTCAATCAGGAGTGCAGCACCTGTGCTTGTGCTCTGGCTGGAACTCTGTGATTAGGGTCTAATCAGGAATTTCTGCTGACTATTCATCATATATTTTAATAAATTCATACCAAAGTGTTGTAAGTGGGACAAATTGTGCACTCACAGGTGGCCTCTGCCTTTCAGCCTGCTACAGGACAGCTGTAAAGTCTTACAATGCCTGGATTAGACAAGGGGCACATCCCAAATCCTCCAGGGAGACCTCAGCCAGACTTACTGATTGGGCTTTTGTACACAGACTGCAGAGGGAGAACTGAGGCGTTGGGGCTCTGGAAAGCAGAGCAGGGCCTGAAAATGGAATGTTCCCAAAGTGAGAAGTGGTCTTGGAAAGAAGAGAGACCAGAAGGGAGCTCCTGGAGGGAAGATCCTGGATACTGGGTATAAGTAGGGGGGATGAAGGCCAGGGATGCCCAGGGACCTGGGCCAGGAAATGCTGAGAGGGACAGCTGTGCACAGCAGGAACAAAAGAACTTCTGCTTCAAATCCCACTCCACAGTGAGGTTGAGACCTGAAGAGCAAAGACAGCACTGAAGGGGGTGAGGGGAACATCTCTGATCCCCTTTTAAACAAACCCCAGAATCCAGATCTGATACAGACAGGCCATTGCATGAAGGGGTAAAACCCCCTTTGTGCAGCTTCAGAAATGTCCTTCAGTGCATGGTTTGGCTTTGCACACAGGCAAAGCTCACTGGGATAACACTCAAGGGCAAAACTCTCTCTTGGGAGCTCCTGGGAAACCCTCAGCTCTGTTCCATTGCTCTCCTGTGTGCTGGGAAATATCAGTGGTGTCAAGAGGAGAGGCACCATATCACACTGTGTTTGTCAAGGACACAATCACTCTAGTAAGGTATTTCCAATAAGCCAGGACTCAGAAAGAGATCCAAACAAATGCTATGATGAGAAACAGAAAGGTTATTAGTCAA
Organism: Melospiza melodia melodia; assembly: GCF_035770615.1. Classification (NCBI taxonomy): domain Eukaryota; kingdom Metazoa; phylum Chordata; class Aves; order Passeriformes; family Passerellidae; genus Melospiza; species Melospiza melodia. The sequence continues at coordinate 2,698,537 of NC_086206.1, read as the reverse complement.
AAATATTGGTTTTGAAAGTGCACAACTTTGGAGGGACTACCAAAAGTAAATGTCAGTTGTTTGGCTGTTATACAAGTCTACACCATATTTCTTTTGCTTGACAACAGAAAGTTGGGAGAGATGAAATTGTCATTCGTGAGGGAGCTGGGAAATACAGGTTTTCTCTCAGCAGCATGAGTGATGTTCAGGTCTCTCTCATGTGAGCACAACTTGTTTTACAGAACAAAACTCTCCTCTGCTGCTTTATTATCAATGTTCTTCCAAGAAACAATCCTATCTGTGTTATTAGATTAATATATTATTTTCCTGTTTCTTTTTCTCAGTGCACAGGGAACATTCCTATATGTTATGAGGTTCTCTTCTGCTTTTTTCCAATTTTTAAGGATAAAGTTTCTGTTGTATAATTCTAGTTGAAGATATTTTATGTGAAGGATAGTGAGGAGGATTAAGAACCACATTAGTTCTTCCTATTTCTGGCTTGGATTGTGGACCCAGAGGAAAGAAGAGAGATTCTGTCCCTGCATGGCAAAGGGGAATGGGTTTGGAGGGACAGCCAACACTGTCCCTCCTGCTTGGCAGTTGCCTTGGCTTTTCCCTAGAAAACAGCAAAATCAATTCCATCTCCTCTAAGAGGTGAGATAGCTGAATCCTGTGTTTATTGTTTGGTTTGGAAAGCATCTCCCTTTGAAGGGCCCTTCCTGGGACACTGTACTTGCAGGTTGTTCCTGTAATTAGATTGAGTGAAACACTTCTGCCTGATAAAATTAATGTCAGGATTATAAAAGCTGAATTATAAAACAATCTAAAATTTCTTATGAACAAAGAATTCATTCATATTCTCTCTCATGCAGTGATTTCTGTTGTAGAGCTTTCCCACCCAGTTGTTTTGGCCAGCTACCTGGAAGAAACCTGGGTGTAGTATTGATGGAGAAGTGATATAGTAAGTTGTATAAAGTTTCCCTATGGCATCTTAGGACGAAAATAAATATTCCAAAGAGGAGAGGTTATGAGTCCCAGTGAAAAACAACACTTTAGCCTAACTGCACACGCAGGCTGGTAAATATACTGCCTTCTGTCAGGGCAGGGGAACTGGAAATGCATATTAGCTGAATCCATGCCAAGCAGCATGACTGCACTTGGATCCTCTCAGCAGTAGGGAAAGCACTACTTCATGTCAACACAGATTTGTACTTTCATGGTGGGGAGAAAAACCCATAACTCGTTTCAAGACCTACTGCTCTGTTTTATATCAGAAATACAAAATGGTGATTGTATACATTTCAGACCCAGTGTAATTTAGAAAGGAGAAATGGTCTAGACACCTTGTGGTATTCATGGCAATTATGTACATCTCATTTCTCAAAGAGGTTTATTTAAGTTTATGTTTAGCTCTAGAAATGAGAAAAGGAAAGGAAAGGTGTCATGCCAGAAGTGCAGCCTGCCAGAGGGGCACTTTAAGGGCAATTCAGCTTCATTATTTTCTACTGAGACAAATTCAGAGTAGAGAATTCAGAAGGCTGGTTTATTGTTTCATTTACACAAAGGAGGAGGGATTGTGGCTGCTCCTCTGTGAGGTTCACCTGTGTGACAGGGAAGTAAACTCCTTCCCGCATGGGCCGAGCTTTGGGAAAGCAGGGCTTTGTGTCCTTTGGGCCTGCCTCCAGCAGAGAGATCACCTCAGAGCTGTCCTTAATTTAATTTGGGGTGAAATACTGGGGAGGGGCTTAGGCAAGGATTGTAATTGCTCAGACCATTAAGAGTGGAAATTGCTGCTGACTGGAGTTTTCTCCTGTCTGGCAGAATTTCGGAATTGCAGTCAGGGGTGCGATAGCCTTTCATTAACATCAGCACCCAGGATAATGCTACAAGTGAAACTGTTGTACTTTATTGCGTTCTTGCTGTCATTTAATTGCTTGATAATAGGTTTTCATAACAATAGAGGCCCGTGGAAAGTTGGCTGGAGCAATCCCCACTGGTGAATTAACTGCAGCAAAGTTGCCGTTAACAAAGCGAGTTGTTTGGGGAGGTCATTCCGAACAGATGGCCATTATTTAGGGAAAATAGCTCTGGAGCTGGTCTCATGAGGGAAGCTAAAGTTCTCATTTTTAATATGAACTATATGAAAATGTGCAAAAGGGTTCCCAGGGCCAGGCAGACAAAAGAAGGGCTGTGCTGGAGAGCTTCACAGCGGTGCTGTTGTGAGCAGTAAGTGCTGGGAGCAGGATCGTGGTGCTTTGCTTTGTTTTTAGTGTGCTCACACGTGTCCTCTTCTCATGGTGACCTTAACCATGAGCAATCTGCTTTTGTCTTGTGGCATGAGCCTGTTTTGCATCAATTCAGAACTCATTTCCACCTTGGAATATTAATATTAATCACTATTAATAAAACATAGTGCTTGCATGCAAATGGATGCTTACATATGCAAACATGGGGGTTCAAACATGGTGATGCAAATGTCGGAACGCTGGTGTTTGTTACATTTGATGTTCAGGAACTCCAGTGGGATTTTCTTCTCATGAAAGAGCTCATGTCTCATTTGATCACTCTGGGATGTGGTTTGAAGAAAATTAATTAGCTGGAGTGGAGTGGACTATGAATTTTATTTTCATGAGTATCAGACAATCTGTTTTGTAATTCAGTTGTAATTTCCAGTGTGAGGATGGGTACACAAGAGAACAGTGAGTGTAACTGTCATGGTTTTGTTCCTGGAAGGTGAGGCCAAGATAAAATAAGTCTGTTTTCCAGGGAGATTTCTCATAGAAATTGAAGTTGTAGCTGCCAGTCAAATCTCTTTTCCATTTGTGACTCTCAGCTCTCCCTTATAAATTTCAATGAATAACAAAAAAAGTTAAAGGCCTGCAAAAGACCATATTGAGCAACAAACTATTTTTGAAGAGCCCTTTTCCCTCCCTCACACAGATGGGAAATAAATACAATCCCAGCTTCCTAAAGCATTCTAAGATTGCCAGGTACCCAATTTTCCTCCAGTAAGAGGCATCTTAACCTCTCAGAGAAGGGGTATTTTGATTTTTGGGATCTCAGACTCTTTTCATGTTGATAGGAGGAGTTTTTTGGAAGGCATTTGTGTGCAGTGCAGTTGTAGCTCAGGGAGGGGTGGAGGGAGAGTGTCCTGCAGTGTACCTGGCCTGCCTCAGGGGCTGTGCTTTAGAGGCTGAGTGTACTGCTGAAGTGACTTTCATGGGAATGGTTTTCCATTGAATGTAAATCAGACACAGGAACAGTCAGAGCACACATACCCAGAGCTCTCCCAGGTGTGGCAAGCCACAGGCTGGCCCTGCTTGGGCTGCAGAGGTGTCCAACAACTGAAATTAGAGAATCACAGAATGTTAATATTTTGTTTGTTTGTTTGCTGGTTTGATTTTTTACAAAATGTTTGTGTTACTCATGGGCTGTATCCCTATTTAGCAGGAAACTACACAAGCACTCCAAGAGCATCCTCTCTGCTGGGCTGCTAATGAGCTGATGGAGTGATGATGCTTCTCCACAGAGAAACTGCAGTGTGCCAGCACTTTCCAGCACAGGGCAGGGCAGCTTGGGAAAAATCAGTGTAATCACCACACTCAGTACTGAGGGAAGTTTGTAACTTGCTGTGTGTGCTCTGGAACAAATGACAAGTCTAACACTGGTGAGCTGTTGTGGTCACTGCTTTGGGGACTATGGAATGCCTGCAGTTTGTTCATCTCTTGGAAAAACATCTAGGTTGTTGACATGTAAAGCAAATTGAGTTTTTGTTTACTTTTTTTAAAATGCGACCATAAAAGTTTATCTATTGTAAATTAATTTGTTTTTAGTCTTGTACTACAGTATTCCTCTATTAAATACAATCAAACAATGCAAAATGTATTCAGAGAGCTAATCATCTGCAGAAATGGCTCAGTGAGTGTGGAGGCTGGACCAGAGCTATCAAAGGGAAGTCATGGAAGATAGGGATGCAAAAACCTATTAAATCACTTAATCCTTCAAGCCTCAAATGCAAGGCATTTTCTTGGAGAGAAGGACACGTCAAACTGAGAAGAATTATTACAGCAGTGGGTACTTTTGTGGTGATTATTTTGTTACACTCATGCATCAGCAATACTGGGGGAGTGCAAGAGCAGGATGTCACTTGCTTTTGTACAGCCAGTGCTGTGTAACCCTGCTGGCCAGGGCTGTGTAACCCTGCTGGCCTAGTGTGTGTAACCCTGATGGCCTAGTGTATGTAACCCTGCTGGTCAGGGCTGTGTAACCCTGCTGGCCAGGGCTGTGTAACCCTGCTGGCCTAGTGTGTGTAACCCTGATGGCCTAGTGTATGTAACCCTGCTGGCCAGGGCTGTGTAACCCTGATGGCCAGGGCTGTGTAACCCTGCTGGCCTAGTGTGTGTAACCCTGCTGGTCAGGGCTGTGTAACCCTGATGGCCAGGGCTGTGTAACCCTGCTGGTCAGGGCTGTGTAACCCTGCTGGCCTAGTGTGTGTAACCCTGATGGCCTAGTGTGTGTAACCCTGCTGGTCAGGGCTGTGTAACCCTGCTGGTCAGGGCTGTGTAACCCTGCTGGCCAGGGCTGTGTAACCCTGATGGTCAGGGCTGTGTAACCCTGATGGCCAGGGCTGTGTAACCCTGCTGGCCTAGTGTGTGTAACCCTGATGGCCAGGGCTGTGTAACCCTGCTGGCCTAGTGTGTGTAACCCTGATGGCCAGGGCTGTGTAACCCTGATGGCCAGGGCTGTGTAACCCTGCTGGCCTAGTGTGTGTAACCCTGCTGGTCAGGGCTGTGTAACCCTGCTGGCCAGGGCTGTGTAACCCTGCTGGCCTAGTGTGTGTAACCCTGCTGGTCAGGGCTGTGTAACCCTGATGGCCAGGGCTGTGTAACCCTGCTGGTCAGGGCTGTGTAACCCTGATGGCCAGGGCTGTGTAACCCTGATGGCCAGGGCTGTGTAACCCTGCTGGCCTAGTGTGTGTAACCCTGATGCCCAGTGCTGTGTAACCCTGATGGTCAGGGCTGTGTGACCCTGATGGCCAGGGCTGTGTAACCCTGCTGGTCAGGGCTGTGTAACCCTGATGGTCAGGGCTGTGTGACCCTGATGGTCAGGGCTGTGTAACCCTGATGGCCTAGTGTGTGTAACCCTGATGGCCTAGTGTGTGTAACCCTGATGGCCAGGGCTGTGTAACCCTGATGCCCAGTGCTGTGTAACCCTGATGGTCAGGGCTGTGTGACCCTGATGGCCAGGGCTGTGTAACTCTGCTGGTCAGGGCTGTGTAACCCTGATGGTCAGGGCTGTGTAACCCTGCTGGCCTAGTGTGTGTAACCCTGCTGGTCAGGGCTGTGTAACCCTGATGCCCAGGGCTGTGTAACCCTGATGGCCTAGGCTGTGTAACCCTGATGATCAGGGCTGTGTAACCCTGATGGCCAGGGCTGTGTAACCCTTATTGCCTAGGGTGTGTAACCCTGCTGGTCAGGGCTGTGTAACCCTGATGGTCAGGGCTGTGTAACCCTGCTGGCCAGGGCTGTGTAACCCTGATGGTCAGGGCTTTTCTTCTGTGGTGTCCTTGTTCTGGGCATGAAGTGTAAGATTGTGAGGTGGGAAAATGAGCAATGGGATGTCTGGGGGATGCCAATCACCTGCTGTGGCTAAAGCAGCTGCATGTGGGGACTCCTCCAGAATGCCCTGAAAGTGCTGGAGAGAGGCTTAGGGGGCACTGTATCAGACTTGAGATCACAGAGTTTCTTCACAGGATGGTTTGGGCTGGAAGGGACCTTAAATTCCACCCATTGCCACCCCTGCCATGGCAGGGACACCTCCCACTGTCCCAGGCTGCTCCAGCCCCAGTGTCCAGCCTGGCCTTGGGCACTGCCAGGGATCCAGGGCCTGCCCACCCTGCCAGGGAACAATTCCTTCCTAACAGAACTCATTCCTTCTGTGAGGAGGGATCTGCTCTCAGATGAGGGGTTTGGTGGGCATGAATCTTTTCTTTTTGCTTGCCTGGCAGGGCTTTCAGGCTGGGTTCACAGCAGCTGCCTCTTGGGGCTGGGAACTTCTCAGAGGGAGCCGAGTCTTGCTTCAAACTGCCTGGATATGGCTGGGTTTGAAGGGAGCACATTTGTTTAGCTTTGTTCTGTGTTTTCAATCCAAACACAGAATCACAGAATGTCCTGGGTTGGAAGGAGCCCACCAGGACCATCCAGCCCAACTCCTGGTGCACAGGAGACCCCCACCGTCCCACCCTGTGCTTGAGAGTGTGCTCCAAACTGATCTCTAAGTCATTCCCACGTTATGCAAACCTCCTCTGTGTTTGTGCACAGAGCAGTGCCTTTAATCAACTTTTGCTCTAATGGTGGAAAATGTTATTAATAATACAGAAAAGCTATTTCAAGTAATTAAAATGGGGAAAAGTGTTATTTTACAATTATGCTGACAGCTTGTCTTTGATCTTGGAACCTTTGTCAAGGTGTGTTAGTAATGCAAATGAATGCCCTCTCATTTATCCCTCGGAGTAAAGCTATCATTATGTTTACTAAGCCAGAACTGCCCTGTGAAACTGAAGTACTGTGATAATTGTACTCCAGACTGGGATTGGTTGGCTTTTCTAACCTTTCTTCCCACTTCTTGTCACTTCTGCATTATGAAGCTCAAGTGAAAAAGGAAGCATGTGGCAAAATGACAACAATTTTTGCAAACATTTAGATAATTTAAAAGGTTAATAAAATACCAGTGCCCAGGGAGCTGGATTTGTCAGCTTGCAGTGGAGCATTGTAGGAATGGAATGTTTGTGGGTGACTTGAGGAGAGCTCAGCACTCTTTCTGCCTTCCTTGCCCCCAGCTTTGCTCAGATCACTACAATGTTTGTGACAACAAGACTTGGCCCCACAGATGCTCAGTATTCAGCTGTAGCTTAACCACTCAGAAATGTAAATTCCTGTTGCTTTGCTGTGCTGAAGGCAGTGTTCTCAGAGCTGGACATCATGCCAGGGTTGTACACACACCCCTGCAGCTTCTGTCTGCCTCCCCTGCTCCTGTCTCCTGAGCTGCTCCACCTTTCCAACACAGGTGGTGGAGCCTTGGGAGCTTGGAGAGAATGTAAAACTTCTTCAGGAGCTGGGAGGGAATTCCAGCCCAGCTGTGCTAGGGCTGCAGCCTCTGCATTGGCAACACCTGACCTTTGGGACCTGAAGCTCCCTGACACATCCAGCCTTGGCTGCAGATTGCACTGATCCTACATGAACAGTGCTGATTTTGTTCAGGAATGGGTGCAAGTTTCTGGAAGCTATGTTGGTTGTTCAGGGGTGGCATGAACATGTTACCCAGATCTGCGTGTGTTAACTGCAAATATTTAGTTGTGATGCAGGGCTATTTTGGTGGCCTCTTTTTTTAAAAAAAAAGTAAATTTATGATAAAATCGTTGATAAGAGAGCAAATGATGCCCTGCCTGTTTTCCTTTTCCTCTTACAGTTAGTGGAAGGCTCTCAGGCAGCTTTGGAGTATGTTTTAAGAGCCATCATTCACGTCATGTCAGGGTTTCCAGGATGTTACAAAATCTAAATTAAGCACGATGGCAACACCACCTGGAAATTACTTTGCTCTCAAGTGAAAAGGAACAAAGCCTGTGCTGTATGTGCTGTGCTCTGGGGGTAATTAACATTTGGGTGAGTGGCTGGGTTTGAGACCGCTGAAAGCTGCACTCAGCTCTTTGTGTGTGTGTGAGTGACCAGGTGGGAGTCCCAGCCTCTGTCCCTGCTGCACCACATCCCCTGGACAAAATCCCCTCAGAGGGGTCACAGAGCTCCTGCTGTGGGCACTGCCTGGCCACACCTTGTACCCCTTGTACCCCTCATGTCACTGCCTTGCTGGCTGAACCTCCCAGGCCAGCTCTGCTCCCTGCTGAGCCTTCACAAACACGATCCTCCTTCCCTCCTCAGCCTCCAGATAGCAGCAGAATACCTGCTGTTGATCAGGTTATTTCTTGATTCCCACCCCCAGTATTTATCAGCTGATTAATTCCCCTTCACAATATTAAAAATGTTAATTCCATGTTTGCTAAGCCTCCCGTTTCCCAGTGAGAATAGGACCAAGCTGTTTAATCTTTGTGCACAACCCGCTGCAATTTTTGGAGAATTGTTATCATTTTGATTTCTCTGTAATGCACCTCCCAAAACAATTATAAACTCTGTAAACTGAAGCTGTGACAAGCTGTTAGTTGGGGATTTGGGCCCTGCTGAGGAAGCCTTTGGTTACTGGCCTTGGAATCTGCACTTCCCAGGCAGCCTGTGCATTGAGGGTTTGTTCTGGGGGACGTGGGATGAGCATCTTGCAGGGAAAAGCAGCTTGGGCAGGCTCAGAGCAGACAGTGAGGAGTCTCCTCTGAAAAAGGACAGCTCTGATTGTGTAAAACAATGGAGTTCAGCAAAGGGCCCTGGGCAAAACCTTTGAAAATTAAAGTTGGACAGGAAAGGAGGGAAAATAAAATGGTCAGGGGCTGTGTCTGCAGGATGCAGCCATTTGGATGGTGGGTTCTGGGAGGGCTCCAGTGATCCCACAGAGATGCACATGGACTTGCCTTCCCTCGTGCTCTGGGGCAGCTGGGCTGCTCACAAAACCTTGAATTGGTTTTGTAGGAATGTTTGTTTGCATCACCACTGGCCACATTTTATGTGATCAAATGGGAATTTTGAGGAAATAGCCATCTTTCAAGTGCAGCTAGGGACTTTTTCCTTTCATTTGGCAGCTTGCAACATCTAAAAGAATTTCCTGAGTCCCTCCCTTATGTGTGTGGCCTAAGGTTTCCCCCACCTTAAAAGAAATGCATTTTTTCAATTGTTTGTCTGTTTAAAGTAAAATCTGCAGGTTGCTGCTACCACAATTAGGATGTTTTATTGCTAAAAGGGTGGCTTGTTTTCCTGTGAGAAAACAAGAGTTTTCTTTACAGGAGAGTGAGAGTGTGGTGGAATATCCCCCTTTTTCTGGGAGGAGAAAGCTGCTGAGTAAAGGATTAGATTCTCTCCCCTTCCCTGGCACTGCCACCCTTCCCCTCTGCAGGGACATGGGGGCTTGCAGGACTTCCTCAGGCCTGGCTTCCCAGTGTGAATTGTTCCAGCAAAGTAGAAATGTAGAAAAAGTGAGTTGTGATGCTGAACAAAGGAGCAACAAGAGGATAAAAATAGGAGCATTAAGAGAGTGCCTGGCCCTGGGTGGGCTGGGGATGAATGGGTGTGTGGGTGACTCCAAAATCCACATCCCACACCTCGTGTGCCATGAGTTAAAGCAGATACATTGCTACCCACTGGGACTTGCTTCAAGTGCCTGATAGTTGGCACAGTGTGACTTTGGATTGCATGAGGAAATGCTAAGCATGGAGCTCTTATTGCTCTGCTCAGGCTTGGCAATTATGAAGAATAAAAAATTTACCAGAGCCTAAGCTCTTTAATAGTTATAAACATGGGGAGAATTAAGGGACAGGAAAATTATAGCAACTCAGCTAAACCACTATAATTAAGGCTGAATTGCTTTTATATTACTGCATTCATAAGTAGAATGTTGAAATAAATAAAAAGTAAAAGCTCAAATATGGTTTGAGACTTAAAATTAGGTAGAAAAAAGCCATTTTTTCTATCCATATGTCTGCAACTTCCAGTTTCTGTCATCCTCCCCCTGTTCTTAGCTATGATGCCTTTCCCTCCAGATCCAAATATCTCCTGAGCTTCCTCCACTGGGAAGACTGGGCTTGTCTTTGCCTGCAGGCACAGCCCTGTCACACTCAACAAAAGGCTCCTAAATCACTTGTGTGGGTTTCAAATCTCCTGTGTAATGGAATCAGAGACACCCTCACATCCTTCACATTCAGACTGAGACCCAGCAAGCTGTAGGGTTTTGAAGCTGAGTTGTTTTTTGTTTTTTTCTTTTAGGAGGGTGTGGTTTGTTTGGTTTTAATTTTATATAATGTCACAGAACCACAGAATAAACTGAGTGGGAAGGGACCCCCCAGGATGATGGATGCAGCCCCTGGCCCAACGATCCCCCCAGGATGATGGATGCAGCCCCTGGCCCTGCCCAGAGCCCCCAACAATCCCCCCAGGATGATGGATGCAGCCCCTGGCCCTGCCCAGACCCCCCAACAATCCCCCCAGGATGATGGATGCAGCCCCTGGCCCTGCCCAGACCCCCCAACAATCCCCCCAGGGTGATGGATGCAGCCCCTGGCCCTGCCCAGACCCCCCAACAATCCCCCTAGGGTGATGGATGCAGCCCCTGGCCCTGCCCAGACCCCCCAACAATCCCCCCAGGGTGATGGATGCAGCCCCTGGCCCTGCCCAGACCCCCCAACAATCCCCCCTGTCCATCCCTGGTGCCCAAAGGCTCCTGGAGCTGCGGCAGCCTCGGGGCTGTGCCCATTCCCTGGGCAGCCTGGGCAGTGCCAGCCCCCTCTGGGGGCAGCAGAACCTTGCCCTGCTCTGCAGCCTGAGCCTGCCCTGGCCCAGCCCCAGCCCCTCCTGGGGCCGCCCTGGCCTGAGCAGAGCTGGGAGCTGCCCTTGCAGCCCTGGGGAGCTCTGCCCTCAGCCCCTCTGCTGCAGCTGACCCAGCCCAGTGCCCTCAGCCTCTCCTCCAGGCCCTTCACCATCTCCATGGCCTCTTTTGGAAACCCTAATGGCTCAATATCTGATATTGCAGTGACCAAACCTGCACTGAGTATTCAAGATGTTGTTTCACGCTCAGCACAGGCACACCTGTGGCCAGCAGACCTGTGTGACTGCTTATGCATCTTCATCAGCCCCCTGCTAATTACTTTCCAAGCCAGGGCCAGTTTCCACTGAAGCTGAAAGTAATTTAGAGCCTTCAGAAATACAGAGTTCCCCCAAGTTTGGTGAAAATCCCCAGCTGGAGGTGACAGACCTACACTAAAGCTGTTCCAGGGGGGAATCCAGCAGAACTCAATCCTTGCTTGCTTGGGAGGCAGTGGGTGGATATCAGCCAGGCAAATGGGGGACTTGGGAAGCAGCTGAAAGCATATTGAGAGGAGGTGAGGGCACACAGGACATGAGGCTTGCTGCTGGCAAGCTTGTTTGGGTCAGCAGGTCTGAAATGGGAATAATTTCCCTTGTGTGCATTTCAAAGGCAGCTTAGGGAGAGCAGCTCTCTTCCTGATGAAAACCAGTCTGAAACCTCTGAAAGTGATAAAATATACAAGAAAACAAAATGGCCTTCGTGGAGAGAATTCTCAGGTGCTCTCATGCCTGTGGAGGCAGCAGCAAAAGAATCCCAGCTATATTCTGTAGTATTCTGACACAATAAACTCCACTGCTCGTGTGCCCTCCTGCCTCCCCCCTCCAGTTCACAAATCAGTTGTTTTGGAAACCATAAAGCTGACTTTAAAGGTCTTGCTCACATTAATTTGGAACTCCCCTTAAATTGTACCTTGAGTTATGAAATGACAAAGCCTGGAAGCAGCTCTGAGTGATATTCATGGTAAATTGGTTCCATGACAGAGGCAGCAAGGCCACCTTTGAGCACTTCTGTGAGTCCCAACAAACTGAACATTGATCTCAGCATGTTCAGCAGAGGGGGGAACCCTCATTTCCCCTTGAATGGAAGCAGCAGTGAACCTTTTTTCTCTGCTTCTAAATTCCTTTTCATGTAAGCTTTGCTGTCTCTTTGTAACCATCTGCTGCAGTGCTCTGCACTCTGAGCTTGTCTCACATTTCAGATTTTCTCCTGTTTGTTTCTGTGGCAGTGGAGAAGAGCTGGAGGATGTGAGCTCTGAAAGTTCACAAAGCAAAAGAGCAACTGAGGCAAAGGACAGCCCAGTTTAAGGGAATTTCAGATTTACTGTTAAAAACCATAGCTGATTAAAAAATCCTGAGCACTTCAGATGCAGTTAACAGGCTGTTGTCTCTACCATCTTTCTTCAAGGTCTTCACTTAACCCTAAATGTAACCACAAGCCATGGTGTCCCTGGCTTGTTGGCAGCTGGAAAGTGGATGTATGTCTCTAAACTTAGCATTTTTAAGAATGATGAGCTGTTTTTGTTTTATAACATAGGATTGTTCTCTGAAGTAAGTTTTGGTAATGCTGACAGGACTTTCCCACAGGAAAGTAAACAAAGATAATCAATATTTTCAAGGGGCAAGAACATGTATAACCTAATTTCTCTATAATGTTAAGCCAGAAGTTGGGTTGGAGGGTGTCTTTCCTTTGGATTTAGGGATAGCAGGAATAGGTTCAAGCAGATTTTATTTGGTAGGTGTGATGAATTAAGGTGTCTTGTAGAACTCTGAACAGAATGTTTTAATTGTCTTCTTATATGCAGTAGGTTTTTGGCTTCAAATCCTTTTTATAATTTTTATTTTAAGCATAGATAACATTTCTGTGTTATGTTTTCAGACTGGTCAGTCTGTTCCAGAGGTCCACAGCTGGAGTTACTGGGCTTTTATCCAGCAGGGCTTTTGGACTTGTCCAGTGCCCACTGAAATGTGATGAGGTGAAGCCAAAGCCCTTTTTAGGTGCCTTTGAGCTGCTGAAATGTTTCCTAATTCTGCCATTGTATAATTACACATCTACCAGGGTTTGGGGATTCATATAGCTAAAAGCAAAACTTATGTTTGAAAATCAGAGTGATCATCTGGGAACCCCCAGGTAGTGCCAGCCTTGGGGCTGCTGCTGCCCCAAGCCCTGACTGGAGTTTGGGGGGTGGGAAGGGGCTGCTGGGGCAGCTTTGGGGCAGCTTCACTAAATTCTGTGTCTTTGGAGGAGCAACAGGAGCAGAAGTGCCAAGGGGGAGCAGCCCCAGGCCCTGCTGCTGCTGCAGAGCCTCGGGCTGAGACAGCCGGAGCTCAGCCTGGGGGAGTGCCTTGGTTTGTTTTGCCAAGAAATACAAATATGATCCTTGCTAAATGACCAGCAGAAAGGAGGAGTGTCCACAGGACTGTAAGGGATAGCCGGTTTTAAACAAAACTCTACAAGCTCTAGATGATTACTAGAAGGTTCTACAAATACGATCTCTCTGCAGAGAAATATCAGAATTCAGCAATCTTGTTTAACTTCTGGGATTTTGCTCTAACAGAAACAAAGGCAGCACATGAATGCCAGGGGTGCAAATTCTAAAATGGGTGTGCATATCTTGCACTCTTCACTGCTCCAGGTTTGAGACCTCCCAGCTGATGAAAAGCTACTTTGATGAGTTCCTTTATGAAGCTGAGAATTCAGCCCAAACTTCTTGGGCAGTACAAGGGGTGACACTTTAAGAACTTTCAAAGCAAATCAATTTAGGTTCTAATTTAGATTGTGAATTCTTTTGTGGGTTTTTTCTGTTATTTTAAAACCAAATCTGTTCCACAGCTGGAATGGGTCCCATAGGGTGTTCCTAAGAGCAGCCCACAAGGGCTCAGCTTGCTATGATGCCTGCAGTGCACTGAGATCTGCAGTGGGTGCATTCTGTGGAAAGCCCTCATTTTCCATGGGATTGAAGAGAAATGCCATGTTAGGGATGACTCCCAAGGGCTGCTCTCCAAAGTGGTAACTTCTGCCTCCTGGATGGGCTCAAGCTTTGCATTTTGGTGGTTTTGGGTTCCACTCTCTCTGACAATAAAAGCTGAAGGGACTGGAGAGCTGGAGGATGCTTGGGAGGTGTTGAGTTCATGTTCTACAGGGCTGGTACTGTCAGCTTGAGAGACAATGCTCAACAAAAAGAACTGAATTTTTCTCTTGGCTTGATGCAAGAGATTTTCATGTGACAGCTTCAATAATGTGGTCAAAATTTGGAAGAAACAAACCTGGTTGTGGCTGTACAGGTGACAGGGCTGAGATAAAGCCTGTACAGACCCTAGGGAACACAGATCCATGCAGAAGCTTCCCCTAGAGCTGACCAATAATTCATATTGAAAATTGATAGTTTTGATGGACATTTAATTTCTTACAGGAAATATTTCAGCATTAAATTTCATTAGGCTTAGAGCAACTTAAAATAGTCCAGGAACAGAGAAACGGAATGAGCATTTACCCACAGGAGCACCAGTTCTGCCTTCACCTAATTTTGTGCAGAATGTAGTATAAGATTCCAAAAAGAGTTAGCTATAGATGTGATTTGATGCCTAAGTAGGATAATTTTGAATTATGACTGTGTTAAAAAAATAAAAAGTCCTCTTCAGATGTACAACAAGAGAGAAAAGGGAGAGATGTGCTTATTATAGTCAAGAAGTGTGATAGATGGGCATCAGTGATTCCATTTGTTTTATATACTTGCTTGTCATTTTAATGGTTTATTATCAGGGATCCAGTCAGAATTGGCAATAAAAAGAGTATAGCTTTACTTTGATTCAAAGTCTGCAGCAGATATGCCAGCAGAAAGGATAAATAAGGCATGGAAAATATGCTGTTAATAAGGGAAATACAAGTAGTTCTAAGCATATTTCATATGCTTTTTCTTTATTTTGGTTTCAAAGAGAGTGTTGAATGCACTAAAATTACTAAGTTATAGTGAATAGTACCTTGAACATGGCTTGAAATATTCCATTCTAGAGCAAACCTGGGTTTGTTCTTGTAAATCAATTCTTATAAATAATTTTCAGAGAAGGAGAAAAAAAAATATGGTCCTTTCTGATTTTGTGTACTTTACAGGAAGGGAGGATTTCTTTCTCTGAGAACCTCATTGCTATTCACTGCAATTCTCCACTTGAGGAGAGGGAATACCCTGGGGAATTTTGTGGCATCAGGTCTGTGTGTTCTGTCCTTCAGTGGCCAAACACAGTGTGCAAGTGAGAAAATGAAAAGTGGCTAAACACAGCTCAGTCTTTTTTGATGCCAAGAAACTGTTGGCCGGCCAAGCAGTGGGATGAGGAAAGGTCAGCTGGCCCTGGGTCAGGCCATTAAACTGGGTCCTGCTTTTGGGTCACCATCTCTGTCTGACTTAGGGGCCTTACAGGAGAAAGTCTTGATTAAAACACTTCCAAGCAGAGTAGTTTTGTATACAGTGGGTTCTGTGCCTCAGGTTGTCTTTGCTAACACCTGTATTTTTCTCATTTGAGGAAGAGAAAGCAAAGTACTGAAATCAGCACATTTAAGCAGTGTGTTTACAATTTTAAGCAAGTGTAAAAGTGATAGGGCTGAAATGACCCTTCTCTGGGCTTGCTGGGTCTGGTCATGTACACTGCTGCAGATTCCTTCTAAACTGTTTGGCTCTTTGACCTCTTCCTTTTTTTGTTCACTAAGGGTATAGGAAAAGATCCATATTTCTTTTAAGACAGATCCAAAAAAACCCAACCCTTAAAACCTTGAAGTGACAGAAAAGTCTGCAGCCTCCATGGCAGCACCTGGTACCTTTTACCCTGGGACAGATCAATCTGCACACCATGGCAGGGAGCAGAAACCACCTTGCTGTGTTCTACTCGGCAGCCCAGCACAAACCTGATGGGAAAATCCATTGCAAGAAAGAATCCATATTGGTTTTACACAAAAAGCTGCTCTCACCCATTGATCTGGAGCTCCAAATCAATGGGTTTGTGTGTGAGACCCACCAGGGTCCTGAGCCTGGTGCTGCAGTTCAGTGAAACCCCCAAAATCCACAGGGCAGAATCAGCTCAGCAGTGGGGAAAACAGCAGCAAAACTCAGGGCAAAGAGAGGGGAGCATGGAGAGCAGGGGATTTTAGCAGGCCAGGCAGGTACAGTGCATGTTAAGCGCTGCTGGCAAGGAAATCTGCTGAGGGAGACCTTGCTGCAGCCCCATTGATTGCAGGTGCAATATGGGAATATTTTGCACTTGTATGACTGCCTGCCTGGAAGTCCCCAGACAAAGTGGAAAAATATGTTCAGTGCAAGAAAATAGAAAAGCGAGTTTCTCTTTCCAGGAGATGAATTTGTGAATGGACCTCCTGATTTTTCCGGAAAAAAATGGGTAACAGCTGGAAAGAATCTGTTTTGAAGAAGATGTTTGTGGGGGAAAGAAGCAGAATAAAAGGAGAGACAAAAAGTAGGATTTTTGTGGAAGGGAGGAAGAGCTGAAGCAGACAGCAGCAGTCCACAGTAAAGCAGGTTAGAGAGGCCAGGCCTTGCCATTGCCCTCTGGTGTGTTCTCACACAGACACTCAGCCTTGCAGGTGCCAGGGTTGTTCTACAGCACCAGCAGAGATTTTGCAGCTAAATTGTCCTTCCTGTGCTTGATCCAGGTCCCCAAATCCTGATCACTGATCATTTTCAATCCTGATCACTTTCAATCACCCCTTGGCCTGAGATGGCTACAGCTTTCTTTGTGGTGGGCTGCCCTCTGGCTGAATTTCTTCACCTGTTTCTTTTTCTCTGCTTGGAGTCCTGCTCTGGAGAGATCTGAGATCCATCATACAGGATCTGGGACTTTTGGACTCCAAATTGTGTCTGGCTGGATCAAATCTAGGTCTCTCAAGGCCTGGGCTTATCTAGGCCACATGGGAAGATGAATTAGCAGTGACATATCCAGGGCATTTTGGGCTGACTGTGTGTGCTCAATAAACATGGCACCTTCTGGCCATGGACACGAGAGCTGCAGTGCCCAGACATCACTCAAACCACAATTCAGTGCTTAAGTACCTGTTCAAACAGCCCAAAGAGCTTATGAGCAATCATTCATACTTGCCATCCCCAGGACCCTGAGATTTACCACTGCCCTGGTAGGGAATGGATGTGAAGGTGACTGAGGGCCCCAGGCTCCCCCAGACTCTCTGATTTAAGAGTGCTGCCTCATGTGAGCATCTCCTGGAACAGGAGCCATCAATCCACCCTGACCTTGCCCTTGCCCTGTCCCTGCTCTGGGTGTGGGGGATCTTCAGCTCTTCCATGGTTTTTGGAGTGGTGCCATCGGGTTTTGTGGAGGCAGATTTCCCAGACTGTTCCACTGGAGCAGAAAAGAGGAAAGTTGGTTTTCAAAGCTGCCTTAGGAGCTGTTCTCTGTTCCTTGGGTTGCTCAAGGCTGCCTGTGCTGACTGCAGCTGTGAAATGGTGTGGAATGGAGAGCATTGGTGTGAGTACAGAGCAAAACATCTCCTTGTACTGCCTGGATGGGACTGCATTTCCAAATCAGAGAAAGGGGTGGTGGTGGGAATTCCAAGGCAAGGGGCTGTGCATCAGGGGGGAAAATGGCTTTGGCTTTAAATGCAGTTCATCACTCTGCCCAGTGGAGGGGATATGCAAAACCTACCAAAAGCAAAATATCTATAGCATATCAAGCCCAGGAACAATTAAGTCCTCTTGCTTTGCTGTTCTGGATGTTCTGACCCTTTCTCTCTATCTTCTCAGCCCCAAGGGATGTTCCTATTCTGTGCTCTATGTTGCTTTTGAGATCTCAAAGGCAACCTGTGTGAGGCAAAAGGATATTTCCAGGAGAAAGGAGGCCACTTCTGCCTAGTGGAGTCTGGAGCCCATAGCAGGGCCTTGACCTGGAGCCCTTTCATTGTTTTATGGGTCTGCTCCCTTTCCTTGGGGTTTTTCTGCTGCATGTTGAATGCGCTGGATGCCACTCAGCTGTTCTTTGTGGCCATTTCCAGAGGCTGAGCAGGTTCACAGGTGCAGCAGGGTCCAGGACAGCAGCCCCTGCAGCCAGGGAGGAACAGGAGCTCCCTGGGGAAGGGCAGCCTGAGCCCTGTGAGAGAAGGATGCTGCTGGAGGGACTGAAACCACCTCACACTAAAATGGGTCTGGTATTCAGCACCAGGGCAGGGATGCTGAGACATCTACTTGGGACAAGCCCAAAGAAAATTCCTTGCAGAGCCTATGGGTTGCTTTCACAGCATCCAGAGGCCTGTTCATTCTGCATGTCTGTTTTCCCAGTAAGTTTTGATTGTCTGGCTGCAGCTGTTAAAACAGCGCCTTGTGCATACTGGGCCCTCTCTTAGAGTTTGGTCCATGCTACAAACAGTGTAATTCTGAAAACCATAGTACACTGCAGACAGAAAAACATCCATGCTAGGGATCCCTGGGTACAACTGGGACTTATGGCAGCAGGATATTCTGTGGTTCTTTTACTGGGTGTGCAAGTTCTCCAGGCACTGATGTGGCTCAGTGGCACAAAGGCAGGGTGCTAAAATCAGAGCGTAAGATAATGATTAATGATTGTGTGTCTGCACTGCAGATCTGCTTGTGCAGCCTGGAGATGGCCAGGGAGCTGGTGCCAGGGCAAGGAGGGCCTTCAGTCTATGCAGAGGGACATGAGCCAGGGTTTTCTGTCCCTTGGAAGGGGAACTCCATGCTCAGGCTGCTGCTCCAAGGGCAGGTGACACCTGGGGACAGCTGAGCAGGGCCAGGGCTGGGCTGGGCAGCCTGGGGGTGCTCTGGATGCTCCAAAGGCCTTTCCTCGTGGCTCCATTCTTCACTCCTCACCCCAGGGCAGCAGGTGAAACAGGGTGGGGGTGTTTGGTGGTGCTTGTTGGAACTGATGCAGTGTTTGAGCTACTGCAGTTCTTCTGGAATGTTTTAAGGCAGTATTTGATGTTTTAGGGCAGATTGATGTTAGTTCCTCTCACTATTCAGCTGTATTTTAGAGAATGTTGTCACTCCTCCAGATTCCAGATGACAGTGCTTTGTAAAAGTAGGAAGTGGCTGCTGCCGGCCTCTGCCTGCTGTCCTGTCTGTCCCGTCTGTCCTGTGTGTCCTGTCTGTCCTGTGTGTCCTGTCTGTCCTGTGTGTTCTGTGTGTCCTGTCTGTCCTGGCAGTCCTGTCTGTCCTGTGTGTCCCGTCTGTCCCGTCTGTCCCGTCTGTTCTGCCTGTCCTGTCTGTCCTGTCTGTCCTGGCTGTCCTGGCTCCAGGGCTGGACATGGGAGTTCTGCCTTTCACACTGTGCCCCTCCAAGCCAGCACAGTTTGATTTGCAGGGGTGGGAGTGAGCTGGGGTTTCCCTGCAGTGCTCACCTCTGAAATATGTGCAGGTCAGGTCCTCATTAGTCAGAGGAAAGATAACATCTTAATTAGCCAGGGAGTTGTTCATGGTTGTGTGTGCACTGTATGGAAAGTAACATAGTAAAGACACAACTGTGGTGACAAAAATATTTTAGTTTTTTTTTTACATTTAACCCATCCATTTTATTGCTCATTTTGACCACAAGCTGAAATTGTTGTGATTTTGTTGTTTGTTTGGGTATTTATTTTTCCCTTTCCAGTCCCTGGCTGAGATCTGTTTGGAGTTCTGGCTCTGCCTGCTAGGCAGCTGCAGCTCTGCCCTTGGCTCCCTGGCTGTGTTTTTGCCCACAAGGGTCAGGGATTTCCAGCAGCTCAAGGGAGTCTTGGCTGCATGAAGAATACAGGATGAGGCAGGAACTCAGAGTGTTACCTTGTTTATCTGAGAGGGAAAACAGGAACTGAGAGGAAAGCAAGAAGCTTTTATGAGCTCTGAATGAAAATGCCAGTACTCCATCTTCCCATGAGTTTCTGTCTTTCTGCCTGACTCCTCACCTGGAGGACTGGGATATTTCTAATTGTCAGTGTTGTAAGAAGCAGCATCGCTGTGATAGAATCACCTAATTACCTCATCACTCTGCAGAACAATGATTTTCAGGTGTTTTATTCAACCTTGGGACAGGGAGTGCCTGGCACAGCTGGCAGGAATCCTTTGGAGATGCATTGCTTTCTCCTGTGCTCCTCTTCAACCTCTCTGGCTGCCTTTGATGCTGATGTTGTGGTTTAACAGGACTCATCCTTTTACTGCAGGAACATCAGAGTGCTGTAAGAGTTTGTTCTGCTTTAGTTTCTTCTTGCTGTCAACTATGGATGCCTTTTAGTTGGTTTATTTTTTTTCCTCTGTTGTGTTTTTTTTTTTTTATTTTTTTCTTGTGTATCAGGGAGTAGGATGTCCTAAAAGCTTTATTTCAGAATTTACAGTAAACGCTGCTCTTGCTGCTTTTTTCCATGGCTCTGGGAAGTGATGGTAGTTCAACATTGAATATCCACTGGTGCCATTAGCTCACAAACCTGAGATTCTCTCATCTTTTGAGAACATTAATCCTTACTCCATTCTATTAATAACAGCAGCAGGGCTGTTAGTTCATTTTTACTCAGGGTTATTAATTTAATAGTATTTATTTTTAACTTAATTTGTTTTCTTCTTGATATCTCCTTTTTTTTTTTTTTTTTTTTTTTTGTTTCAGTGCTCTTTCAATAGCCAAAATCTTCTTTAAACTCTGTTAGAGGTAAGATGATGACTTGTAGATTTTGACTGCTGGGTCAGTATTTTTGCCCTCCTATTTTTGGGAAGAAAGGGATGAACAGCAGCAGTGTCTTGGCTGTCCTCTGGTACCTCTCCCAGGTTTGGAGCAAGGCCAGCCCATGGTGCAGGGCAGGGCAGCTGAGCTGTTCCTGGCACTGTGCATTCCCTGAGGCCTCGGTGCTGAATTCCTGATGTTCTGGAGCAAAGATGCTCCTGCAGCTCCTGGAGTGCTCCCTGCTCCTCAGGGAAGGTTCTGGTGCCTTCAGGGAGGGTTGGTGGAGTCCTTAATGTAGAGCTGGAGATCAATCCCCGAGTGCCTCACAAAGCTGAGGTGAATTGGGTGGGAATCCAAGGAACTTTACTTCACCCATATTCACTTCCAGTGTTTGCTGTGTCATAGCTGCAACCTTCACAAGCCAGTATGAACATCTCATTTGCTTTTGTGCCTTGAATCCTAAAATGTGTTTATTTTTATCATTCAGATTTCAATTAAACCCTGTCTCTACACATACCAACAGTTAAAACAAATCACTTGACAGATACAGTTAATATCTGCTGGAAGAGTTTTACAAATCCTTGTTTTAAAAAAAAAGTCATGTATTTTTACTTCTCTTGCTTTTACATATGTGTTTAAAAAAGAAAAGAAAATGTTTTTGAGTTTTGGTGGGAGAAAAAATAAAGGGTAAAGAATGGTGGGGACAGTTACTGAGAGCAGCCTGCTCAGCTCTCTAAAACCCCGCACCAGTGTCCCTGAAAAATAAAAGATGAAAACAAAACCTATAAACCAAATAAACCTGAGAGCACAAAGCAGATATTTAATAAAGCCTTGTTGACACTGAACATAAGCAGTTATGATGCAGTCTAAACAGAGTAAGCAAATAAAATGTTCGGGGCAGAATTGTTGTGTTTCCAGGTGGGATCAGGGGCTCTGTGAGAGTGGGAATTGCCAGTTTCACCCTGGGCTGTTTCCACTGGAGTTTCCTCTGAGCTGCCTCCAGAGCCTGGTGCTCCAGATTTACTCCCACAATTAAGGGCAGGTGGAATTTATGGCTGTTTGATTAGGCTGTTGCAAATGTTTAGCTTTGGGCTGGTTTAATGAGCTGGCTCAGGTTATGAATCAACTGTGCCATTCATCACAGGGCAAAACTTTGGGATGTGACTGGCAAGTACAAAATATGTGTTTGCAAGGTCACACAGTGACTATATAACCCAGGACTTCTAATTTAATGAGGAATGATGCTTTCCTGGCTTAAACCCTTGCAATGGAAGGAGCCTTTGGCTCAGTTGAATTGAAGAGGGCAGCATGATGCTTCTCTAGATAATGCTGAATTTCTGCATTTTCAGTGTTTGTTAAAAGATGCATTGAAATAAAAGCAGGAGTGTTTGCATTCCCAGTCACAGCCAGAGGGGCAGGGAGGTCTGGGGTCCCACAGCAGCTCGTGGTGATAATGTCATGTCCAGGTGTATCACACCAGGGATATTACAGTCCACAGACATTACAGGAAATTAATCCAGCACATATATTCTTTCAGGGTTATCAGTTCATCTGAAGTAGCATCAAAACTCGGCCCATAATATAATCTATTCAACATTTGTTTCTTTCAGGCTTACAAGGAGCATCCTGTCCCAGAGGAATGCTCTGCATAATGAAAGACCTGCCTGGTGAGAGATATTGGATGGGCAGTTCAGCTGCTGCCTGGGGAGAGACAAACTACATTTGGCATAAAAAATGGGAGCAGCAAATTCCTCCACACGCATCTGTAAATTGCCAGGCACGATTCATCAGCTGAGGGGACTGGAATTTTTGGTGGTAATGAAATCTTGCAGAGTCATACATTTACCAAACTCTGCTGCCTGATGACTGATAGCTTTTACAAAAGAATCAAAGTGAGCCCTGGCTGTAGCTCTGAAACATTCTGCCTTCCAAAGAGATGTCCCAGGCTTCTTCCTGAGGTTGCTAATCTGCCATCTCCCTCCTGCCCTAAAAAAGGAGCAAACACATTCCTGGTGTCAGCAGAGAGCTCTGTAAGGCTGCCTCAGAGCCTGCATGACTGAAAGCAGGGCTGGAACCCCTGTGCCACGGTGTGCTCGTGGCTCCAAAGCAGAGAAATGACTGCTTGGTACTGCTTGGAGCCTGCTGAAATGCAGCTCTCCCTGTCTGGATATCACTGGGATGTATTCCCAGCAAAATACTAAACAGTTATTCTGAACAGAGACACTGCATCCTTGCAGGAAATCTGTAATGGTCTGTAATACAAACCAGAATATTTTCACTGGGTTTTGAGACTTGCTCTTCTGTATGCAAATGGTGAAACCAGCAGCAGTATCTTCTTTTCCTTTTTCTTTTCAGATTGTAATTGAGGATTTTGGTTCTGTATCACAGGGATAAATTGGGGGGAAATAGAAATCATTGTTTAAAACATTAATGTAATGGGGACAAAAGAAAAAGACAATTCCTTGATGCACTTTGGAGTCTTCAGTTACTTGCATTGGGAAAATCTTACTTTAAAAACCCAGATTCAGTTTGCTTTAGACAAGAGAAGTTCCATGGATGTTCATTGTTCCACTGCTACCAATCTGCAGTAACAGGGAACTTCTGTGATGAACTTACAAAATTGCCTGAACAAACCCTTTTGAGTGGTGCCGTTTCTTTACTTTCTGAGGGAACACGAGCTCAGCATGAAGAGTGCAAATGCATTTTGGAGGGGCTGATGGAAAACGCTCTGACAGTAAAGTCTGGAAGGCTTAATCATGGCAAAACCCACTGATTTCTGCCTTATACATTCTTTGCAAAAATTATTGCAGTTTGTGTTTGGGAAATGCCCCAGTGGTGGTGGGGATGGTGCTGCACAGCACATGAGTTAATCCATGATAGCAATGAAGTTCTGGGGGCTTCCATCCATCCAGGCACAGTCAGAGTATTTGTGGGACACTCATTAAGAAATGTTTACAGTCCATTGGCTACTTCACATGTACATCTTTTTGTGGTCAAAGTGATGAAAATATGGAGACTGCTCTGGTACTTGTTGACTTTAACTTTTAAAAAGCACATCTAATAAGTTTTAACCACTTCATTATATGCTCTTGTGATGTGACAAGTAAATATTGCTAATTAGCGGCTGGGGCTAAGCATTTTTGATCATGGGCAATTGAGATTGAGGCTTATTTAGTTCACCATTAGGTTGGAAAAGCATTTTTCCTTGGAGTAATTAATTGTCTGCATCTGTGAAATTGGATTAATACAGTGGTTTTATTGACTCCCATAGTAAATCCTTGTTTGAGATGCTCCCTTAAATACAAGTCAGGGTGTTCCCTGATTGGAGTTCTCGTGTTTGGGGAAGCTAAATTTGCCAGAATTGATGATAAAGGTTGGTTAGTTAGTGAAATTGAGCTAGATGAATTTTTAAGTGATGTGCAAAAAGCTGCAGGTTAAATTCTGCTTTGTGCTGAAGCTTTCTGCTGAGTCATTAAGAGTTTATGCTATAAATATGGTGTCTTAATAGCCACTTTTTTCCCCTTAACTCACCTGAAAGTTATCGTATATTAAGATGCTGACTTCTCCAAGTACCTTGATACTTCCTGCAGGGGAGATAATGGTAAGTTATTGATGCATTTTGACAGCTTTTCAAACAGGTTGTCTGTGTGAAACAGAACTGTACAAAATGTAGCCTTCCAGACGTTAACGTGTAATTTGTCATTGCAGGAACAGTAAAACAAGCCTGGAATGTGTCTCAATTTTCTGAGCAGCAAATGAACAGAAAAAAAAAAAAGATAAAAAAATCTCTCATTGAGACACTTGTTGCTTCTCGTTGGAACTCATTCCATCCCTCTGGGTGTCCTGAATTGCTGAGGACCCCGTTGAGGGGCTCAGAGACCCTGGCACACAGCCCAGAGCACCTGGGGATTTGATTGTGACCCCTGGAGCAAGTTACCAGCTTTGTATGAGGACGTGAAAGTCACACAGGTTTGAATGGTGTAATAACAAAATGATCACAGGGTGAAAATGTAGATTTTAGGATTTTTGGTGTGGGGGTTATGGGGACAAGATGGAGGAACTTGGGCATGTCCAGCCTTTCTCCTTCTTCTTCTTGCTCTCCATTTTCTGCAGTGATGTTGGCACTTTGGGGTTGGTTTAGAGTAGAAGTGCACTGTCTAACACAGGTGATGGGTATTGGGAATTAAGTGTAAATATGTTATACGTAGTTTGTAGTATAAAAGGACAACACAGAGTGGCTGTGGCTGCTTTGCTGAGCAGGTCTCAGCTGGGCAGAAAGAAAATTTTATAGGTAAGAATTAATAAACAACCTCAGGACCGAAAAGTGAAGAGTCCAGACTCGTTCTTCAGCTGCACGGGCCGAAGCAGAGACATCCTGCACATCTGGGGCAGCAAATATCAACCAAAACCTGAGAGCTTCTGGCACAGAGGAGTCGTGGGGGAGCTGTGAGCTCTGGGGCTGGGCTCTATGGGGAGCTGGAGCAGTGGGAGCAGCCAGGGGCTGGGGATGGTGCCAGTGCCAGTGCCAGTGCCAGGCTCCTCTGATCTGCTCCTGGAACACTCCTGACCCAGCCTGCCCCAAAAATTATTGTCTTTATTCTGTCTTGTTCTCTCTTTGCCCCGGGCTCCTGCCTTGCCGTGGCTGTGCTCGCTGCTGAGGGGATCCCAGCAGGAATTGTGTCCCCAGGAGCCATCTCAGCCATGCCCACATCCTCCTGCCCTTCATGTCCTTGGCTCAGAATTAACTGTAACAGGAATCCCATGTGTAAGCAAAAATGCTGTCGATATTGAATGTTTTAAAACTGAGCCTGGGATATTTTTACCCTTTTTTCAATGCAAGCTATTAAACCCTCTTTCATACAGGACAATTTTTTGATACAGAGTCAACACAAAAACTCCTCCAATATAAATCCCTGCACCTTTTCTTTCACTGGAACAACCATTGTGAAAACTGCTGAAAGTAGGTCTTCATCTGGCATTTAATATTCTGAGATAATCATAAGGTTGTGATTATTGGGTTTGGAAGCTGCCACTGACTTCCCTTTACCAGGACTGATGCTACAGTCCCTAATGAGAAGGGCAAATTACAGACATCTACATTCCAATGTCCACCAGGGCCCTCCAGGTATTTTGAGCCCCAGAGGAGGCTGTTTTATTCTTCCTATCCTGTATGGCCAGTAGCACCCATTTTATGTCTCACATTAGAAGAACAAGAATTCAATTAATGCCTGTCTTTAAGCAACTGGACAGGTTCCAGCCAGAGTTTCAGTGTCTGGCTCAAATGAACACTCAACTGGTTTCTGCAATGGCATCAGCAGGGCTCAGTGGCTGCAAAAGAACTCAGCTGTGTATTTTTGTGGATACCTTTTATGTAACAAGAAGTGGATTTAGACTGAGCCACCTCCCTGGAAAGAGAGCAAATTCTGAAACAGAAACAGGTTTCTTAAATTTTATTTGGTGTCTCAGTGTGTGAGACTGGGTGAAGCCTTAACAGAATCCAGAGAGTGAGTGGCTCAGGAGCAAACCATCCTCTTCAAAATCCACCCATCCCCAGATCTGAATAGTTGGAGAGCTTTGGGCTGGTACAAATTAATTCATCTGAATGGATAAAGGTATTTATAGTAACAGGGCGACTTCCTAGCTGAGGAAAAGAAAGAAGAAAACAGTGAGAAGTTTGGAGAGGAAATGGTAAATATGATGCTTGCATTAATGATTGGAGAATGCCTGGTGCCCTTTTTACATTTGTGGTGTGTTTGATTTGTGGCCATGAAGGACAAGGAGGAACAATTGAGTGTATGTGGGTGCAGCAAGGAGGGGAAACAAATCAGTTAAGAAGAATGTGAAGAAAAAGGAAGAGCAGGACAAAAAAAGGGAAAGCACCTTATGGATGAGGAAAAGGGAAACCAGAGGAATTACATAGAGGTAGGGAGGAAAAGGTGGAAAACAGGAAAGAACTTAAGTGAAGAACTAGAAACACCCAAGAAGAAGTAAACTATGAACTATTCTGAGGGACAGCAATGGTAAGGAAGAAATACAAACTTACTTTTGTGGAGTTTTTAAACCCACGTGCACTTGTATCTCTAGTTTATCCTTTAGCTGTTACAGGCAGAAATAGTGAGCTCTGAGATTAGGGAAAGTGTGGTTTTAACCTTTTAAAATCTGGATTTATAGCAGGGAACCCTGGCCTCTTGGGTCAGAACTGCTGGTCCTGGCTGTGTGCCTGGAGTGGGAGCAGCCCTTTGGGTCAGCACCAGGGGAGGATGGGCTGCCATCCCATGGGATATTTGTGCAGGCTGCTGGATGCAGTGATGATTTGCAGATTGATATGGGATGCTATTCTGACACTTGGCAGCCCAGGACTGTCACAGAAACCTTTCCCCAGGTTTTTATTGTATTTAGGATTTTAATTTAGTTTTATCTCCAAGTATACCTGAAGCAGATTTCCTCAAAGCAGCAGGAAATAGATAAAAAATGCAAATGAAGCCAAATGATGCTGTACCAATCTCCTCAAGGAGTCTGATTGATTGAAATGATGTGTAGCTCCTTTTTTGCCTGGGTGCAAAGTTGTTTTTAGCATGTTTTTAGCAGTTCTCTTGACTGTGTGAGGGCAGAGGGAGGCACAGAGACCCATGAGGTGTGGAGCTCATGAGGCTCAGAGGAAAGCCAGTGTACCAGCCCAGTAATCCTGGCAATTACAGATTCACTGGGGATGACAGGGGCTCCTGAGAGGTGACAGCAGCGATGCCAGGGACATTTCCTGCTGTGGGGAACTCTGCAGAGACAATGGCTGCACAGGTTTCCCTCTCCAGGTGAAGGCCCTGCAATCCTGTGCAGCAGAGACAAGGGGGGAAGAGGAGAACTTGAACAGTCCAAGTGCTGACAGTTGGCACTGCTGGGAGAATGGATGGAAATGGCACAAAATTTACAGATTCCCATCCTGCCAAGTTTCCTCTGAATGGATGTCATTGCCACCTCCTCAGCAGGCTTTGTAACAGCAGAAACTCAGCCTCCCCAGCTTCCTCACTGTGTAAATAAGACAATGTGAGAGATGGAACTGGGGTTTTACCCCTGAAATCTTGGCTTTGGTGCCTTAAGGAGCTGGAACAGAGGCTGGACAGAGTTAGGAGGAATAAAGAGGGTGTTTATTGAAGTGCCACAGAGGCCACACTCTGGCAGTACCAGAGCCACAGCTCCAAGATGGGAGCAAAAGAGGCCTTGGCCACGAGATCTCACATTTGTTGCAGACATCTTTTCATTACAAATCCTTCCTTAGGATTTTTCCTCCTGAGAAGCTGGGAGGCCTCAGGAACAAAATGTAAACAATGATTATCTGCTGCTGTGGAATGCAACAGGTGGGTCTGGGATTGGTCTAATGTGGATGTTTGGAATTAATGGCCAATCACAGCAGAGCTGGCTCTCTCTCGGTCCGAGCCACAGACCTTTGTTATTCTTTCTTTTCTATTCTTAGCTTAGTTTAGCCTTCTGACTTGAAACTTTTCCTTCTATTCTTTTAGTGTAGTTTTAATGTAATGTATATCATAAAATAACAAATCAAGCCTTTTGTAACATGGAGTCAGATCCTCGTCTCTTCCCTCATCCTAAGACCCCTGTGAACACTGTCACACACATTTTTATACATTTTAGTCCATTTGCATATAGGAGTTAACTGCCCAGTTAACAGCTTCAAATGATGAAGTTTCATCCTCCTTGTTTGCCTGCCCTCCTCTTTTCATGTTGTTCATGCTTTGGGCCTGAAGTTTGAAGAGATTGCCCTTGAGTCTCCAGCTAGAACAGGATTGTTTTGTCTTCACCACCCAGTGCAAAGATCCTACTTAATAAAAAGCTAAAAGCTGCACACCAAAGCAGAACAGAAAAGCTTAAACCCCCAGGTATCAGTTTGGTGATGTTCTTGGCTGCATCTTGCCAGTGTTGGGTGTCTGAGCTCCCCCTGACCTCAGAGGCAGGTGAGGCCCTGGGCCCCTCTGCTCCATCAGCTTTTTGTCCTTCATCTCCCCAGGAAGGTGAGTTTGCCTCAGGGGATGGGAAGGGTGTGGGCAAAATGTGAGAGCTGCCTTCATTTGCCCTTCTCACCAGGGGCTGCGGCACCAATTCTGCTGAAATGAAGTCAGTGGCAACTTCCACACCCAATAATACAATCCTGTGATTCTCTGAGGATATTAAATGCCTGGTCAAGACCTGCTTTTGGCAACCAAATCTGAAATAAATGTTAGTACCTGGAATTAGAACATAATCACAGGTTTGGTGAGAAAATAAATCCTGATCTGCTCTCAGACTGGCTTGATGGATGCTAAGGCATCCATTGGAGTTTGTTATGTGACTGACCTGCAAATTAAAAAGGCTTTAAGAAAGAACTGACATAGATGATGTGTTGTGGCTTATTCTGTGTGAGTGCCTGAATTGTCTTTGACAGGACTCAATGTAATGCCTTTAAATGTCCCACGATGTATTTGGGATTGTGTGACTCATGCAAGGGCTTTGAGACCTGAATTTTACTTTCCTCTGGACTTGTTTCACCTCCCTGTTTCAATTTTTGCCTCCTCCAGAATTAGTTAAATAGACATGTTGAAAAACTTAATTAATATTTTTGATGTTTTGAAATCCTTGAGTGAAACATAGAGATCTGTGAAGGTTTCATTTGAGAGCTTCAGTTCCTAAGTGTATTCCTATCCCAGCTGTTAACTGGAATAATCAGAACTCCTGGTCATGGATTGCTTAGGCAGGGCACTGTAGAATATGAAGCACTAGTGTACAGTAAACTTTAAAAAAATAATAGAATAAGAAATAGAATCTGTTCATCAAAGGTCACAAAGCTTTTTTAAAAATTTTATTTTCTGAAGAAACAGATTACAGGCAAGAATATGGGGTTCAGTTAGATGAAAATATTTAATCTGTCCCTCTGTGTTGTCTCAGTGGCTGCCCTATCCTTTTTAGGATTTGAAATAGAGCAAACAGTGATCCCAACCAGCCCTCTCTGTGACATGCTGAGCATTATTCGAGCAGCAAGGAGGGACAGAACCACACTGGGTGTTCCCCCCTCCACCTCAGCTCCTCACCCTACCAAGGCAGGCAGCAGCAGTGGAGCTGTGGGGCCTCTGTGCCTGTGGATTCCAAAGCTGACAGATTGTTTCCAGGGCTGCATTACCATGTAGTGAGATCCTAATGAAAGTTTCAGGCTCACTTGTATGTTTTTAAGATAGTGCCATAAACATTTCCTCCAACACAGCCAAGTGCAAAGTGAATTGCTTTGATTTACCTCCCTGAAGTAGGGGTATAATAATTTCTTATAAACACGAGTGACACAAGGCAAAGTCCCCATTGAAACAGGGCATTTTAGTGCTTTTATCTCTGCCTAGAAAGGACTGGAAATCAAATCTGTCAGCAAGGGCTGTTAACTATTTAACTCCTGGAAGCCCTCCCACAGAAGTGAGGCTGTGGTGTCCCTTGAATTAACACTGAAATGTGAGCTGGTAAAGAGCAGAGCAGTTCCTTTGTTCTGTAGCATGAAGCTGGTGCTATGTGAGCCTTTCCCAATCACACACTTGTGCTCTCTACAGGAGGATATTTATCACTTCTCATCCTATCCCAGTAATTGGGAAGTGGCACCAAGGAGCACATGAATATCTGGATCCAGTTCTGTGTGTAACCCAGATGGAATTCTTTCCTTTGGTCCAAATAAACTTCAGATAAAGTCCAGGGAGAAATTCTCCTGTGTGACCATGTTCACAGGGGTTTGAGGATGAGGGAAGAGACGAGGATCTGACTCCATGTTTCAGAAGGCTGATTTATTATTTTATTATATATATTACATTAAAACTATAGTAAAAGAATAGAAGAAAGGATTTCATCAGACGGCTGGCTAAGAATAGAAAAGGAATGATCACAAAGGTTTGTGGCTCGGGCTCTGTGTCTGAGCCAGCTGACTGTGACTGGCCATTAATTACAAACAACTCTATGAGACCAATCCCAGATGCACCTGTTGCATTCCACAGCAGCAGATAACCATTGTTTACATTTTGTTCCTGAGGCCTCTCAGCTTCTCAGGAGGAAAAATCCTAAGGAAAGGATTTTCCATAAAAGATGTCTGTGACACCCCTGCGCCCGTGCCATGTGAGAGGGAGGAGGAGGCGCCTCAGGCCCAGCCGTGGGCAGAATGTGCCTGCAGGCGTGAGAGCCCCTCAGGGCACAGGACTGGCACCGGCCTTGTTTGCTTTGGGGCTCCCTGAAATCTGCCCTCACCCTGTGCTTGGGAACTGGGATCTGTGCTTTGGGTGTTTCTGCATGGGAGATGGAGGAGCTCAGGAGAGCTTTTCACCCCTTCAGGAGCCGGGACAGCTGCAGGCAGCAGGGCTGGGAGGTGGTGCCCCCACCTTCCCTCACACAATCAGATGCACTTTTTAAAAATGCAGATGTCTATCACTTTGCTTACAGAGCTTTGCTCTATTATAACTGATTGTGAAGGATCTGAGAATTGTGAGGGACTCTGTCCACACTTAAGAATTTTGCAATTTAAGTCGAGGGAGGTCTCAAAAACATGTTGATGTTATCTGGTACCGTTCTATTATGGTGAAAATGTTAATGCTGCAATTACTGAGAAAGACAAACCTGGGACCTGTAAAACAAAACAATAACAATCTTGTAAACAAGTGTCTGTATGATTGCTCTTGACATTTTAATTTGCCACTTGTTAAAAGTCCATTTCCTTGACCTGAAGAGCCTAAATTTGAATGAATTTGAGCATCTCACGGCAGCAAGATTGCTAAAACTACTTCTTAAATGGCATAAATAATACTGACCATCAGGAGGTATTTAACATACAGTCATCTTCAATAGCAATCTGTTGTTTTTCAGTCAATATCCTTCCAGAGCAGGTTCCCCAGCACACCCTTGCCCTGGGGATTTGCTGAGCTCACTGAGCAGAAGCTGCTCCCAGGTTTTGCTGGCTGTGCCACAGGAGCTGTGCCAGCCAGCCCAGCAGTGCTGAGTGCTCCTGGTGCTGCTTTTCCTTGGCCCTCTTGGCCAGAGGGATCTGGGAGAGCTGTGACAGGCAGGGAAATGAATTTGCATGAAGTGAAAAGCACACACTTTCAAGGAAAGTAAAATTCAGGTCTCAAAGCCCTTGCAGGAGTCACACAATCCCAAATACATCATGGGACATTTAAAGGTGTTACACTGAGCTCTGTCAAAGACAATTCAGGCACTCACACAGCACAGTGTGGCCCTGAGCCTCCAGTTCTCTATCAGAGGGTGCACAAAGAGAAGCAGAAATAATTCACACCTGCAAGGCCAGGGTTTCCCATGGAAGCCATCACACAGGCTCTCTGTGCTTCTAGCATGACTCTGCGTTTGGGTAATGCTGCAACTGTCATGTAAATTTTAGAGTAAGCAAATACAAAGTCCCAACGCGTGTTTAACTTGCAGGAGATAAGCTTAATTTAACAGTGCTTGGCTCCTGTAGGCGGGAAGATGCATTGTGATGGTAATTGTGCTGCATCTTCTCTCACCAGCTCCACTTCCTTGAGCCTCCTGTCTGTGCCAGCTCCCTCTTCCATCTTGCAGAGCTCACCAGAAGCTGTGATCACTTTTAATTGCTGTGTGGCAGTGCAGGAGCTTGGTTAATTGTGTGCTGTGCCAGGCTGAAGGACAGGGAGATGTCTGCCTTGTTCTCTCTCAGCACATGAACCTGCCCCAGTTGTCTGTGATTCATTTTGGATCAATAGTTCTTTAAATGTACAGCAGAAAGTGTGATTTAAAGTCAAATTCATCTAGATACATTTAACAGTGTTTTAAAAAATTTATTACCAGCTGAACTGGTAGCAAAATGGCCGTGCTGCTTATGATTTGGCTGGTATCCTGACTTTCTTGCTTTCCAGATTATTTTTGGATAGTTTGGCAAATCTGTACTTTCAGGCAGTTCAGCACATCTCCTCGTAATACAACATAAATTGGACTGTAAAAACTAATGGACTGGAATACATCAGGGCTTTAAAGACTTATGGCCAATTCTATATATTTTGTGCACTGAAAGAGGCTCTCAGCCTCAGGTCTGTCATAGGAAAACTCGACCTGAAGTTGAAAAACTATCCAAGCTTTCCTGTAATGGCAGTCTGGCTGCTCTGGGGAATGGCCTGGCTCCTCTTGAAATGCAGTACTTACAGAGAAATTCTGATTTAATCCCCTCTTTTTGGGGATGCACTAAGGATGAGAGGGAGAGGAGAGGTGTGAGCTGAGTGAGCAGTTCAGCAGAGGAGGACAAGAGGCACCAACTGCTCGAGTGGTCAGCAAGTGCTCCTGAGGCTGCCTTGGAGCCCCTCTGGGCAGGATCCAGCCCTTCGTGAGGCAGCAGGTGTCCCCTTCTTCCCTGTGCTCCTCAGAAGTGGCAATGTGTCACTTTTAAGGGATGTCATCTCGCTGAGCCACAGGCTGCCCAAACGCCAGGCTGGCTCTGCCCTGGCTCAGAGCTGCTCAGCCCCTTCGGTGGCAGCAGCTCCTGGGTGGCATTGTCACACTGTCAGCACTGTCACCAGTGTCACACTGTCAGCACTGTCACCACTGCCACCATTGTCACCACTGTCACCTGTCACCACTGTCTGTCACCAGTGTCATGCCCCAGCCCAGCTCCACCGTGTCCCACCTGGGCTGATCCATGGTGGGCTGAGCTCATCTCCCTTCCCTGGACCTTCTCCCAGTGCCTTTGGTACAAGGCCCATCCTGGCTGTTTCCTTCCCAGCCTTTGGCTCCACATTTCCTTGCCAGCAGTCCCAGCCATCTGCACCCCAAGGGAAGCAAGTCAGCTTGATGTCAGTCATGTGGAAAATTTAAAGGAAGAAAGAGATGGCCCCTGACTCAAATGAAATGCCATCAGTTCTACAAGATATAAGTCTGCTGCCACAGTTACAAAGAAATTTTATTTTTCAGGGGACAAGAATGACTTTTTTGGGGATGGTGGAAGAGTTTTTTCTTTACTTTTTCTTTATGTGTCATTGGGGTTTTTGTTTGTTTTTTTCTTTTTTGTTTTTAACCTGAGCAGATTTCAGGAGTTCCAAAGACGTTAAATATAAAGTGATAATAAAAAAAATTATTATTATTAATTAATTAAACATACATTATGTTCCTCCAAGCATAATAGAAATTTATCTATGATTTGCTACTGATCATTTGTTTGTACATTGACTTCATACAGATATCAGAGTATTTCACAAGCGTAAATGAATTCAGGCTCGCTGCTTACATTTTAGATAATAGTAATACAATTATTTTTAAAGAACAAAGTAGCTTACCACTACTGTTTAATAGGCATTTTTTTAAGTACTAGGGCTGCTGGAGTCAGATTTCTGTAATATTTGTGTCTGACATTTTCAGCTGGAGTATCACAGAATCATGGAATGGGATGGAAGGGACCTTAAAGCTCATCCCATCCCACCCCAGCCATGGCAGGGACACCTCCCACTGCCCCAGGCTGCTCCAGCCCCAGTGTCCAGCCTGGCCTTGGGCACTGCCAGGGATCCAGGGGCAGCCCCAGCTGCTCTGGGCACCCTGTGCCAGGGCCTGCCCACCCTGCCAGGGAACAATTCCTCATTCCCAAGATCCCACCCAGCCCTGCCCTCTGGCACTGGCAGCCATTCCCTGGCTCCTGTCCCTGCAGCCCTTGGCAATTGTCTCTCTCCATCTTTCCTGCAGCTCCTTCAGGCCCTGCAGGGCCACCCTGAGCTCAGCCCAAAGCTTCTCCTGTGCAGGTGAGCAATGGCAGCTGTGCCAGCCTTTCCTCCCAGCAGAGCTGCTCCATCCCTCTGCTCATCCTGGTGCCTCCTCTGGGCTCTGTGCAGCAGCTCCAGCTCCTGGCTGTGCTGGTCCAGGGCTGGGGCAGCTCTGCAGGTGGGGTCTCACCTGAGGGGCAGAATCCCCTCCCTGCTGCCCACGCTGGGCTCAGCCCAGGGCAGGTCCAGCTCTCAGGGAGCAGCTCCAGGTCCCTTCCCAAAGCCAGACAGGGTCAGGGATGTCCCAGCAGGGACTGGCAGGGGCTGGGGCTGTGTCTGTCACCTCAGAGCCAGCCCTGGGCTGTGTCTGACCTGTCCTTGCCAGCAGCTCACACACAGGCAGGGAACAGTGCACAATTCTTGCTCAAAATGCATTTATGTTCTTTAGTCACGTTTGGCCAGACGGGTTCTTTGCTCTGGAAATCATTGGCTGCAGACAGCTTCCACCCTGCAGAGCACAAATTAAACAATTACAGGCTCAAAGTGATCTAAAAGCACACAGGGACACTGCAGAGGGACACTGGCCATTTCCTTCCAGCTCTGTGCATCCCTTGGGCTGGGAATGGCCTTTCCTTCAGTGCCACCACAGCAAATTCCAGCCAGGCTTTGCCTCAGCTCTCACAGAGAAGGGCAAGAGGCACCAAAAAAGCAGAAATGTTGCTCTGAGTTTACAAATAGATTTACACTGGGGGTACAGAGAGGATATTTTAATTTCTAATTTAATATCCTAATTTATTTTCTATATCTAATCCTTTGTATTCAGTGTACCTGCCTTCTACCGAGTGTTATGGCTTGTATAAAACACTAAATATAAATTGTTATAATACTAATATATTCTGAATTTATTAGTTCTCAGTCTATCCTCTGAGAACCTGACAATGAATATTAAATAAAGCTGCTGTCACAAAAGCATTTCACATTATAGCCTTGGATAATTTGTAATATACTGAATATTTTGCATTTAATGAAAAACCATTGGCTTGCATCTACTAGTTTAGAATTAGTTTTGAACTGAGATAGCCAAGGCATTAAAATGACTTTATGTCAGTAAGTACATATGTTTTTGGGTTTTATTTTGAGGAAGTTCTTTATTTGGTGCAATTCAGACATCACTAATACTTATGAAAATTACTTGTGCAATGAGCTGTTACTGTCTCAGGAATTCTTTTCTTTGTCTTTATGGTCCATAGATTTATCTCACTTTGAGGGCTTTTTTTGTGTAAATAATTCAAATTATTCTTTTCATTTTAATATGATCTGATCAGTATGTATCATGCATTTTAATGTAATAAGAGTTTCTAATTATTTAGAACCATTATTAGTTTTCTGAAATTCAAGGGAATTAAATCACAATGATTGTAGTTCCCTCTAGCATTGCCAGGGAAGTTCTTAGCACTTAAACTGAATTTCTCAACTAGATTTTCTTAAGATGATTGGCAGACTTATACTAAATTGTGTTAAATTTCAAGATTTTATTTTTGAGAATGACATTAAACTGCAGTTCCTTCATGCCAGTCTGGTTGCAAAGAATGGGCTTTGACTTTGCTATTTGCACTGTGGGTACCATGATTTAAAGATTGTTTGTCCTGTGCCTATCCATCCCCATCTCCCCTCACCTGATTTCCCTTTTTGTGATTTTAAATTCCATCGTTGGTGAGGTGGAATGTGGGATGTTAAGACCAGAATTTTTGGTGAAGTTCAATTAATGCAGAAAAGAAACACTGTCCCCAGTACGTGTCTTTTGTCAAAAGAATCTTCATTTTGAGAAGAAAAATATTTCAAAACTGTAATTTTCCAAAAGCACAAATTAAATTAAATCATTATTGCTGTATTCTTAGTTGGACTTGCATATTTAATTCTTAAAATTTCCACACTCACTGTAGAGGACTAGAATATTGTAAATGTGGGAAAATGGCATGAGATTAAGGACCATCTGCAGACTGCAAAGCACAGGGACACTCATGGCTCTGGGGGGCCCAAGCTGAAAATGAGGAGAGACGGGGAAGGATTTGCTGTTCTGTGGCTGGCACTGCCTGTAATTATTAATTCCTGGAGGCAGGGTGGATCTGCAGGAAGGACAGGGTGGGCACAAGGGGGTGCAGGGCTCTGTGCTGGTGCTTTCAGAGCAGGATGGGTTTAGGGAGTTGGTTTTGCAGGAGAAGAGCCTAAAGCTGCAGACAAGGCTGCCATGGATTGGCCTTTCCCCAAGAGCAGATTTGCTGTCTGCAGCCAGTTGAGGTGAAGGGTTCCAATGGTTGAGAACATTAAAGGAATGAAGGCTCCACAAGATCTGGCACAAGAAGAAAGGAAATAATTTATTAGGGATTGCACTGGACTTCATCTGAAGTATTAGAGACTTCAGTGGATTTTATCTGGATTACTGTACAGTATCTTCCAGAGCCTTGGGTGCCTCTGGTTTGACTTGGAGAGCTGGGAATGGAGCAGAGGGTGAATGTCACTTGTCTGAGCAAATGAAACACCCAGGATTCATCGCCCAGCAGGGCTGGAATGGGATCACTGGCAGCACTGTAGTGAGGTACTTTGATAGGGATTAAGGAACAAGAATGTAGGGCCAAAAAATACAATCCATATAAAATGACCTCATGTAATTGAAAACCAACACTGGATGAACAGAATAATTTGGTTTGCCCTCACTTGAGTCCTTCTGTAGGAAACCCCATGTTCAGACTTGCATCCCAGAATGATGCTCCTGACTTCCCATGGATGTGGCAGAATTCACACTGTCCCAGGACAATATCTTAATGCCACTTTGTTTCATGCACTCTGGATGTGGTTAGAATTGAATCATACTCTGAATTCATCAGCACTGTTTTTCATTTGTAGCAGCCTAGAGCTTTGGGGGTTTCAGAAGAATTTGCTTCAGCTTTCTTTTTCATTAGAATTTATTTGCAGCTGAGGGAAATTCCAGCAGCCAGAAGCATCATCACATAAATTAATGGGCTGATCCCACTCCCTGGCCTGGCACAGCTTTGGGGCAAACTTGTTAAACCCTGGCAATACAGGTGTGCCTCTTCCTTCTGATTTTCTAGGTTAATAATGAGAAACTTTGAGGTCATAATTTACAAATGCAAAGCACTGATTAGCTGTTTAAATTAAATTATGAACAACTTAATATGCTGTGTATGCTTTTCCTAGAAAGACTTGGATTATTTCCTTGCTTCAGGAGACACAAGGGGTTTCTTTTTGACTTGAGACAGAGCTGGGTGCATGTGCTGGGAATGGGAATCTTTGGGGTGAGGTTGGCAGGTTTGGGGAAGGGTCTGAGCTCTGTCAGCTCCTCCTCTCCCTCTGGTTTTTGGTGCTGTGGCTCTGTAGAGCTGCACCCAAGGAATCCACCACGGGAGTGCACCTTGGTGACTTCTGTGTGGGGACTTTTATCAGGTGGATCAGAGAATTTCCACATTCTTCTGGGATGCCTGGTGGCCCAATTGCAGCTATTGAGCAGCATGATCTGAACAGAGCTGGGCAAATCCCAGGTATTCCTCTGTTGTGCATGTCTGAGGTTTCAGCGCCTCTGGTCTCCTCTGGGGCTCCATCTCTGAACCCTTCCCTCTTACAGACGCTGGGTTATGGGGCTTGGGAAGCCAGGGAAGGGCAGCTGCCCACAGTGAGGCCTTTTTGGGTTTAGAGAAGGTGCAGGAGACAATGGGAAGCTGAACTAGGCTTTCAGAAATCATCTTCACAAAGTCTGTGCGGTAGGAGCTACAAGAATGTAAATTGGTATTTCTTCGCCCTGGAATGCCCAGGTAGGGTGGTGTGGCTTTAACTCTTCACCAAAATTTTAGGAATTATTTAGCTTACAGTGCTTATGGGCCTTCCATGTATATCTCTAGGTGGACACAAAGGTGTTGCAGGTCTCTTTGAATTCTGCTGCATCTCCATGGGTGCTTCTTCCAAACCCACAAAGCATCAGCTCAGCTCCTCTCACACACAGCCCAACAGACTTCCAACAACACAGAGCATTTCTCACCCCCATGCACTCTCAGAAAAAGCTACTTTGCTGACAGAAACCTGTTTTTGAGTGTAGACAAAGCTGAAGTAATTTCATTGCATAACCTGCCACTTAATGGCTACAATTAGCTGAGGGAAATTTCCCACAATGGCTGGAGTTAAAGTTCTAATGATTTTGCTCTTGGCAAAATGCACACTTTCCCCCTAAGACTCCATAGTTGATTATTAAAAACCTAAGGCATCATTTAGACTTCCCCACTCATATCTATCATAAAGAAAAATAACATTACATATGTTTACTGCTGTCACCTGCTTCCTTCCCACAATACATGTGTTCTGCAGGATATTAAAAAATCTATGATGCACAAGTGAGTCGTAACAAGAAAAGCAATTACATCTCTATCTTTATTCAGAGCACATAAGGTTTTGGGCTGCTCAGACAAAGATATGACATTTTCAGGCAGACAGTGTTATTGTTCCACACTCTGTGCAGTTTAGGATCTTTAATAAGAGCTTTCTCTGGAAAGCCTTTCTGGAATATTTTTGCATGTTCAGCTGAGCATTCACGTGTGAGGGTCCAGTGCAGGGCAGCAGAGGGTTGCCCAGAGCAGGAGCTGCTCCTGTCCATGTAAAGAACAGGCTCTGGGCTTGTTGGGACCCAGAACATTCCTCTGGATGCCCTGGATGGCTCAAGACCCTGGCAGGGGGCTCAGAGACCTGGGCAGACCCTGGGGCAGCCTCAGCCTCCTGGGGGCTCAGAAATGCAGTGCAAGCACAATTTTACCTTCACTCCATCCTTGGAGTTTGGTGCTGCACTCAGTTTAGTGAGGTACTGCTGATACAGAGGGAGCAAAGTGATGGCAGCCCCTGAGTGGCCAGCACACCATTTATAACAACAAAATAACTATTAATATCAAATGGAGTTTAATATCAATATCATAAATCACTGGAGTCAAAGACACCTGTGGCTTTGATTTTAGCTCATGGAAACAATTACCAACTTTGTGTGAAGATTTACAAGCCACAAGATTTTGAGTAGAATGAGAGTTAATTTGTCACAGAATGAAAAAGTAGAATTTTGGGGATTTAGAATGGGGGTTCAGGAGGCAAGATGGGAGGGATTTGGGTCCTGGTGCCCTGTCCTTCTTCTCCTTCTTCTTGTCGTCCATCTTCTGCTGTGATGGTGGCACTTTTGGATTGGTTTAGAGTAGAGACAGGCTGTCTAACATAGGTGATAGGTATTGGAAAATTATTGTAAATAAAGTACACACAGTTCATAATATAAAAAGCTAACACCACCCCAAGGGCAGGGACTGTGCCTCAACCCGACCTGCTGGACAGATCTCAGCAGGTCAGAGAAAGAATGGAACAGATAAGAGAAAATAAACAACCTTGGAAAGCAGAACTGAGGAATCTCGGCTTCTTCTTTGGTCACGGGGCTGGGAAAAAAGAGACTTTCTGACACCTCAGGAACCATTTCAAGCACAGAAACCCGAGAGGGGCTCTTGGGCTGCTCCTGGCAGGGTCCTGGGCAAAGATGGAGCTCGTGGTGGGGCTGGGAATGGGTCTTGAAAGTGTCAGAAGAGAGGAGCACCTGTACACTCTGAACAGGTCTGGCATGTGCAGAGATGCTGTTCTGAGAGGCTCAGAGCTGATGGCACCTGCTCTCTGCCCCTTCTGCTCCTGAGGCAGGGGAACCAAGGAGGACCAAGAGCTCATGGCAGGGGCAGGGCTGGATCTCAGTGCTGAGTGCCCTGAGGATCTGAGCACTCAAATGCAGCTTCCCAAAGGGCAGTGCTGGTGTCCTGGTTTAGGGCAAATTTGGTAGAGAATCTCCAAAGGGGCCCCTCCAGAAAGCAAACCCACACAGCCCCTCTCCCCAGCCGGGTCGGGAAGGATTGCTCAGAGAGAAGTGGAAAGAACCTGTTTATTTAACGGGCACAGCATGCCCCAGCACACAAAATGAACAATACCAGGTGACAGCACTCTGTCACTGCTCTGAAAAAGATGACAAATTCAGAAAGTCTCTCTGGGGGTGGTCGCTCTGTTCTCAGTCCCTCCTGTGCTGGGGCAGCTGCTGCCCAGAGTAGGCCCCGCTAGGCCCAAGGTGCAAACTCTCGGTGTTTGCCAGGTCCCATTCCTGAGCAGGTTCAAGTTGGTCCAAAAAAGGGAAAGGAGAAACAGTCCAGGGAAAAATTTGGACTGCTTAGCTAAACTAACTAATAAGCAGAAGCAAGAGCAAGCCGAAGCAAAGCAGAAGCAAGAGCGAGAGACCAAAGTGAAAAGCAAAAAAGCAACAAAGCAAAAGCAGCACCATGTACTGCTCTGTCTCTGTGTCCCCCAGGCTGGTAAGAAAATCCAAACAAAACTTTCACTTTTCAGAGCCAGTCTTGAAGGCACAGAACACAATATCCAGCATTAACAGAACACAGGAATGGGGACACAAGCATCATAAGGTCACCCTAGGACAGATGGTGTGGAGGAGCTGTGGGCTCTCCAGCTCTCTGCCCTGAGGCACACAAGCCTGAGAATGACTGCAATATCCCTGGTTTGTGCTGCGCTCCTGACTCTGGACATGGGACCCTGCAGGAGCAGAGGGGTCTCAGGAGCCCTGAGTGCCATTTTCCCATTGCATGAAGCATTTTTGGAGCTGTGTCTGCTGTCACCTTGCTGAGGCTGTTGGGTGTTTTGTGGCTCTCAGCCTCGTGGTTTCCCCAGCAGGAACCCTGACTGTCCCTGTCTGGTACCACGAGGAAGATGCTAAGGATTAATATTTACTGCTCCTCTGCAGCACATACAGGTGCCTTCCCAGTGTCTTTCCTGTGAGAAATCCTGGGACCTGAGAAAGCAAAGAGATTATTTTTCTGCCTTTCAAATCTGCATTTTCTAACTGATCATTTGTTAGCTGTCTTTACCAGGCATTTTCTAGTTTGTCCTGTCTGCAGAAAAACTCTTTAGCAAGACAAACCGGGAGGTTCTGCAGGACAGCACGAATGCAGGTTTGTAAATTTGTGTGAGGTTTATCTTCAGTGGGCAGAGGAGACTGAATAAAAGCGCCTGTGTAAAACACACCTATTATGGGAATATTTTCAAATTGTTGCTACAAAACCTGTTCAGATTATGATGATATTCATTTGTATGGCTGTGAGGAACCAGTGGGAACAATTCTCAAGTGTTCTTCCGGTCCTCTGAGGACTGACAGAGACATTTTGGACTGTTTGCTTTGTGGCTGTGGTGCAGCACAGTGCAATGGAGCAGCCAGAGTTTATGTGTGTGTGGGTCAGTGCAGGTTAAACCCTCAGTCTGCCTTGGAACTGCATCATTGCTTAGAGCACCAAGTGGCACCGAGTGGGGCTGAAATTGCTGCTAGATGTGGGATTAATGGCAGCAGCTGAAGTTGCCACTTTGTCATGCAGACGTTAATGGCTTGGTGGGATCATATTTAAAACTCTATATGTGGATAAAAGAATGCTGCTCTGCTTGTTATGCAATTTCCCAACAGCCTGTAGAGCCTGGGCTGTGCTGCTCCCCAAACAGGGGGGAATGACAGGGACAAAACACAAAACTTAGATTGCCTAACTTGCTTAAATTGTAGTGTTATACATTGCCATGACTTAAGCAGGGTGTAGTGTGGGTAAAAAAAAGAGCCTGCATGTATATTTTGCCCTTTACAGATAAGTAAATAAAATAATGCCTTATTGCGAGTAGGTTTTGGTTCTCTTAGAAAGAAAAAAAAAAAGGGTAAAATCAAGTCCAACATCTGCTTGGTTTGCTCAGCCAAGAACTTGCCTTTAAAGCAGAATTTCAGGAAAAAGCTCAAGTGCCAAGGTCAGCAAGCAGCAGAGGCATCACTTCCCAGTGGATGTGGAGGTGTGCTGGTATTTTCAGAACATCTCTGCATACATCTCTATGTGAGGTCTCTTTGTTTCTGTCACATACTAAGATTTTTGAAATGATGAAGCTGTTCTGCTTCTCCATTGCAGTAATCATTGCAATCTGTGTTTTCCTTGCCTGGGGAACCCTCTCATGTCAGGGTCCCAGGCTGGGGAAGCTCTCCCTGAGCTCAGCTCTGTGTGGCCACTGCTCAGGACCAGGAAAACAGGCTTGGCCATAGGGATGAGGTGATGTGGAATTGCCCTTTCAATTAAAACTCATCTGTTCATTGTTCTCCATCAAGGCCAGCGTGTTCTGGTCCATGTGGGGAGGGGTGGGACATGCTGGGCACTGCCTGGTGCATTTTTGGGAAGCCAAACCACTGAGGCTCCTAAAGATTATTGCTGCACAGGGTGAGGATGGTGTGAAACCCTGGCACACAGGGACATTTCCCCCTCAGAGCCATCCCCTGTGTGCTGAAGGAACATTTCCCTCTCAGAGGACATTTCCCCCTCAGAGCCATCCCCTGTGTGCTGAAGGAACATTTTCCCCTCAGAGGACATTTCCCCCTCAGAGCCATCCCCTGTGTGCTGAAGGAGCCCTCTGGGGCAGCTCAGCTCAGGCCCAGTGTGAGCACAAACTGCTCCTGGTGAATGAGCTCCCTTTGTTCCCCACACAGCCCAGCAGCTGTGGCAGCCCCTGCCAGCTGTGCTGTGCCTTTGCCAGCTGTGCTGCCCCTGGGCAGGGCTTGGCCAGGGCCCCTGAGCTGCTGGAGCTGGGGATGGATGCCCACCAAGGCCTGCACTGGAGCAATCTGATCTGCACAACTCTGCACAGCTCCAGAGCTCCCAATGTTTGAAGGGGAAGCTCCTGCCAGTGTTGCTGATCCTGCTGAGTTTTGGCTCAGAGCTCAGACTCCCTCTCCTGGGCTGATGTCCACGAGCTCGGCCTTGAGGGTGTTTTCTGGGCAGGGATATCAACAAAAGGCCCCAGTGTGTGGTGGCAGGGCTGTGGTGACCTCCCCTCTCTGCTGTGCCCTGTCCTGGGGCAGCCTCAGCCTCCTGGGGGCTCAGAAATGCACTGCAAGAACAATTTACATCACTCCACCATTGGAGTTTAGTGCTGCCCTACTAAACTAAACTACCTCAGTTTAGTGAGGTACTGGTGATACAGAGGGAGCAAAGTGATGGCAGCCCCAGAGTGACCAGGACACCACTTATATCAACAAAATAACTATTAATATCAAATTGCCCCATCAGAATAATTTATGAATTTAATTTAGCTTGTCTTAAATTTTAATTTCCTACACAAGAATCTAGTTTATACATGTTTAATAAAGGTCTAATGTCTATAAATCGTGGGGCTGTATTTATTTTAGGAAGTTGTAAGAACTTGATTTTAAAACAAAACTGTCTCTTCATAAAATATTATATTGATAATCCATGCAAATATAAGGAAATTCTCTTTGGGGATGACTATAGACAGGTGGATCTTTGGATTGAAAAAATACTTTATGAAAATGGCCTGAAATCTGCCATATCATATTTCAAGTGAATGGCAAACTTTGCTTGTGAAAAAAACCGGAGGGATTTTTAAGTCTGTACCAAAATAATTCATACTGAGCACACACACAGACACAGAGAACAGAAGTTGTGGGCACTCAACCCTAGAACCCGCAATTTTCTCCAAATTTTAATAATGATCAAGTTCAAACAGTTTATTTTGCCTAAGACTTCTAGCTCAAGTCTTCTTCGAAGGCTAAAAAAATTAAACAAAATCTCATAATCGATCCTCTGGGAGACCTTTCTTCACACAGCCCTCCCAGGAACCTAAAATAGACAGAAGAGGCTGGAGGGGTAAAGAATGGAGATATTGAGAACAAACTCTAGAAGCTACCAACAGAGGGGACATTTTGTACTCTTGGTGGCACATTTTGCCTGAACAAACTGGGCCAGCAGGGACAGGAACCATGCCCTGGGGAGGTGCTGCACAGAGCACTGAGGCTTGGCCAGAAACTCAGGCTATGCAGCCCAGGGTGTGTGTTTGGGTGCTCTGTGTGTGTGTGTGTGTGTGTGTGTGTGTGTTTGGGTGCTGTGGGTGTGTTTGTGTGCCCCCTAGGTCCTGCCTGGTTCCATTTTTGGGTTCATTCCTAAAGCCCCCCTGAACTCAATTCCCCATCCCAGCAAGGCCCAGAGCACAATCCTGGACACCTGGGCTGCATCCCAGGGGGAAATGCCCAGGAAATGCCCAGGAAATGCCCTGGAAATGCCAGGAATGGGCTGAGCAGTCAGGAATGAACCCTGTTTATCATGCACGAAGTGGGTAATTCCATCCCTGCCTTCCTGCTGCCTCTCCATTTGCTGCAGCCTGTTGGTGCCTAAGTGGTGAACACTCGAGGCAATACATTAAGACTTGAAAGGAACAATAAATTTTACAATTAGGTTAGCAAACAGCAGCGATGGTATTTCTCCCTGTTGATAATTACAAATCAATTATCTCATATGTTTTTAAAAATGATAACTCCCATGGTGGTGTTGCACAGCAAATGTTCTCAGAAAGATGTGAGAACTTCAGGGCCAAGTGCTAGAACGTGTGCAGTGGTTAGCAATAGAAATGTTTGAACCCTGAAGCAATCCTTCTGTGAAAAATGTATTAAATTAAGGTCAGCTGGAGCAAACTGCTG
Organism: Melospiza melodia melodia; assembly: GCF_035770615.1. Classification (NCBI taxonomy): domain Eukaryota; kingdom Metazoa; phylum Chordata; class Aves; order Passeriformes; family Passerellidae; genus Melospiza; species Melospiza melodia. The sequence goes on along the minus strand of NC_086206.1, from coordinate 2,654,093 downwards.
CTGAACATGGTTAATGTAAAAGAGAGAGCATCTTCAAGGAGGGAGATAATGGGACTGAATTTTTATGTCTAATGAACTGAAGATCCAGGCTCTGATGCAATGTTTTACAATCTGTTTATTGCACTACAGGGGTTTTTGTTCAATTCCACGAGCAACATTGCAAGTATGAAATAAAGTCTTTCATAATAAACTAATGACTGCACGAGTCTGATTTCAGCAGATCAGTATTTCTGTTACAAGCAATGGTTGAGTTGGTTATTTCTACTAAAAGGGCTGCAGTTATTTACTTTAGCCTATACATAGGCTGTTAGTATTAATTGACAAATAATCAGGGTAAATCCATGCTGTAATATTGCATATCTAATTGTAGTAACAGAGTAGTAACAGAGAGATGAGAAAGATGAATAGTTTTTGAAGAATAATGGTATTTTTAAAGGAAAGCTCTATGAGAGAGGCCTGAAGGGAGTGGAGGGGCTCTGTGCAGCAGGGCAGGGCTGGGTGGGTGTGTGGGGTGGGCTTGTGGTCACTGCCCTGGAGCTGCCCTGCAGTGACCAGCAGAGACATTTGATGTGCTCCTGGTGTTCCCCATTCCCATCTCACCCACGTCTGAAATGCTTTTGCACCTGCAGGGGTGGGGTGAGGCTGCTCTCACCCTGCATCTCCCCTGTCCTTTCCTCTGAAGGCCCCTGAGGAGGTGACACAAGGCACTGTGCTGGCATCAATGCACATGTGGGGCTGCACTGGCAATTGCAGAGACACAGACAATGTGTGAGAACCCAAACAAACAGCACCCACACACAGCTCAGCTCCTGCATGCAAATGTTGTGCTTGCAGGTGCAGACGGGATAATTGTGCATGGAAATAATCACAGCCCATTTGCATGGGTAATTGGTGTACACAGGGATGGCACATGCATATCTACTGGTGCAAACCTGCTTTGGAATCCAGAGAGTTACTGTGGCACTGCCTCAGCCCTGGGAGCAGTTTCCCTTTTCCAGCCTTTTTGCCCCATGGATATTGCAGTAAATAGAGCAATGGATGTGTGATGTACTTCCATGAACAGAGCAGGGAAAGGTTATGTCAGAAAATCTCTTTAATTTTCAAAAAAGGAATATATATGTGTGTGTATATACATATATATATATATATATATATACACACACACACACATACATACATACACACACACATATATATAGATATATAAATATGTATATGTATATATGTATATATCTTTAAGAAAGCACCATTTCCAAATTCTCTCCTGCTCTCCTTGGGAGGTGAAAACAAAGAGGAATGAGAAAGAAGCTCTGAAATGGAAAAGAAAAAGAGCCCAGGCTGAGAGGAAAAGGGGCTCTCAGTGAAGCTGCATCCCATTTCATGATGGAAGCTGCTGACATTGCAGCTTCATGGCCTTTCCCAGCAACCCTGACAGGCTTTACAGCAGCTCTAAATTACAGCATGGAGCAAAGCACAAGTGGCTGGAAAGTGAGTGCAGCAGGCAATTGCTGTAGAGTTTGTTGTCACTTTTAGTCCTAGTGAAGCCTAAATACTATATTGTCTGTTTTGTTGACAGCACCTGCAAAAGTAAAATAAAAACCAAAAGCCTTTGACACTGAAGGATTATCTGTGTTAATTTTCCATGTTTTGCTCTGAAGGAGTGACATTTGTACTTTTAGACTTTTGTACTGCAGCTTTCCACTATTGTGCTCCTATTGCATAGAGTTTAGAGTTTGGGATGGAAATGAGTGTAAAAATGTACCAAAGTGCTGCTTTGGCTCCTGCTGTATGTGTGCAAGAGGAATGTGAGTAACTTTATCATTTCTGCTGATTAATAATTTTAGATGTGTTTTGTGCATGTGTCTGAGAGTTGACAGCACAGATCTTTAGTACCTAATAACATTATGAGATATATGTCTTACACATGAGATATAATAAGGATATATTAAGTGGGGCTTATACTAAATAGATTTATTCTCATAAGTTCTGCTGCATGGCAACCCTAGGATTTGTAATTATCTTCTGGTTAGGAATGAAATTCTGCTGTAATTCAGTAGCATTTGCAGTGAACTGTGGTGACTTGACAGAACATTTGGATTGAAATGAGCAGCTCAGCACAGCCCCCACCAGAGCTGAGCTGGAACCACCATAAAACCAGCTGGGGTTACACTGGGAGCAGCAGAGGAATTGGGGTCCATAATGCTGGAATAACAAGAGCCTGGGTCTAGTTCTCAGAATGTTGTTTAAAACAAGCTCCCCACTAAAGCAAACCCATTGCTTTTGTTGTTGCTTTAAATCCAAAGCTTTACACCCATTTTTAATTGCAGAAAGGGCTTACTTTGGGTCCTGTGCTTCTGGAATATTATTCATGATGTCCAGAATCAGTAGTTAATCCCTTTAAAGTGTTCTTTTTTGACATCTGCCAGTCCAATGGCATCTTCCATGTGCTGTGGAAAGCAGGGAGGATCTGTCAGAGATCTGAATCTTGGTGGGGAAATCTTTCCATGTAAAGTTAGACTTGACTTTTTCAAGAGCCTAAAAATATCTTCTAGGGCCATGTGTGGTGTGTGCTGCTTTCTTTTATGGAGTTTTAAAATTTCAGTTGTTTTGGGAGGATCTGGGTGTTCCTGGGCACATTAACACTTTTCTGTTGCTTGGCTTTGAATGTGGGCGGGTTCACACTGAGAAAGGTCTCTTTACATAATTTCCTTTATTTATTTCTCCCTATTAATAGGTTTCTGTGCCTACCACAGTTTATTGGCTACATAAACTACAAAATCTGGTGAACTTTATGGTGCAGCACAGAGTCAGCTGTGTCAGATCCATGAAATGAGTGCAGCTGGTTTGTGCAGGGGGATACAGTGGGGCTGATAACACACCTGAAAAAACACCACTCACCTTCAAATATCTTTCCATTAGAGTATGGAAACATCCAGAGAGCTTCCCTAGGGGGGATTTCATTGATTCCCTCTTTCTGTGAGAGTTGCTCACAGCCTCCCACCAGGACCCTGAAGTTTCAGAGCTGAGGAGCTCAGCACCTGGAGGGATGTGTGGTGTGAGGAGCCAGGGCTCTTGCAGGTGCAGGTGCTGTGGGGAGGATTTCTGCAGCCTGTGTTCTGTGCACTTGGCATTCTCCATGGCTGGAGTCAATTTATTAATAGGTTACTCATCATTTATGGGCAAATGTTTGCAGATCCCCCGGAGTTTCCATTCAGGAAGCACAGCAAACATCCAAAATAATCCAGCTGGGAAGCTTTGCTATTCATCTTTTGCTGCCTGCCTTCAGCTGAACACAAGTGATGAGTTGTCCACAAAATAAAATGTCAGTTTTTATTTATGTCAGTCTCAGTGGTAAAAAGGCATTTCCAGTGCTAGAACCGACCCTTCATTTTTCAGCCCTGAGTCCCTGGGATTGCAGGAGGAGGAATGGGCTGGGATGCAGAGCTGTCCCTGCAGGGCCTGGGGAGGGAAGCCCAGCCTGGCACCCTGGCAAAGCAAAGCACAACAGATCAACGTGGGCAGCTCACACTGATGCCAGGCACAAAGCTGATTATGGGCGCTGCTCATTCTCTGGATTCGCATCAAAATGTCTCAGAAGCCAGAACTCCTGCTGGGCTTAACAGTATGGATTACACTGCAGATTATTTCCAGATTATAAATATATATATATATATATAAAGTGAGAGAGAGAGAGAGAGAGAGAGTCAGGACCTTTTCTATGGATGGTCCCTTCGTCACTCCTGGAGAAGGGGGGGTCTCTAGGGGGGTCTCTGGTGTTCTCGGGGGTGTCTGGTGTTGAGATGACCCCGAGATGTGTCACAGTCTCTTTTCCCAGCCCAGCAGCCAAAGGTGGAGTCAGGATTCTTTTGTTCTCATTCTCAAGGTTGTTTATTTTCTCTTATCTGTTCCATTCTTTCTCTGACCTGCTGAGGTCTGTCCAGCAGGTTGGGTTGAGGCACACTGACCACCCTTGGGATGGTGTTGGCTTTTTATATAAGAACTACATGTACTTTATTTACAATAATTTTCCCATACCTATCACCTATGTTAGAGAGTGTGTTCCTACTCTAAACCAATCCTGAAGTGCCACCATCACAGCAGAAGATGGAGGGCAAGAAGAAGAAGAAGGACAGGGCATGCCCAGATTCCTCCATCTTGCCTCCGGAACCCCCATTCTAAAACCCCCAAAATTCTACATTTTCACCCTGTGACAAATTAACTATCATTCCACTCAAACTCTTGTGGCTTGTAAATCTTCACACAAGGTTGGTAATTGTTTTTTCCATGGACTAAAATGGAAGGCACAGGGGTTTGTGACTCTGTGCCAAGGTCTCTGAGCCCCTGACAGGGTCTGGAGCCATCCAGAGGAATCTCCTGGGTTCCCACAAACTCTCAGGTGGCTGTGGGAAGGATCACACTGTGACCCTGCTCAGCCTGGCAGGAGCAGCAATGGAAGTTGTGTGAGGCACAGAAATCCCCCGCAGGGTGGGCAGAGCAGGGCAGCAGCAGGAGCACAGCCCTGGGCTGGCACAGGCTGGACGTGGTGCTGAAAGGAGTTATCCAAAATACATGAGCAAAATTGTTCTTAACCAAGAGCTGTGTAATCAGCAGAGTTTGCTGATTCAGCTGGCCAAGGTGGGTTTGAAAATGGAATAGTTTTTGTTGTGGGGAGCAGAAGGGTTCCTGAGAGCTGCCCCTGCAATTTCTCATGCACTCTCCCAAGGCCACTCATTGCTGTGTTTCTTTGCTCTTCACTGACACCCATTCCTTTGCACTCACAAAGACCCTTGAAAATACAAGTTAGGTGACCTCTGCTGACTCCCAGCCATATTAAATTTCATGTTTTTATCAGAGGAATTCATTACCCTGATTGTTAAGATACAATGAATAACTGGCAGCTTTTTGGAATTAGACAGCAGCCTGATGTTCTATGGCACTTTGACCATACTTTATATGCTTTGACATTTTATTTCATTTAATATTGTAGGATGCCCCAAGGTGCTTTAACCTGGAGGCTGCTGTAAAAATAAAGCTGAAATGCATCCCAGGAGCATTTTGGGAAAGCTTGGCTGTCACGTCATTGCTACATGGAGCCAACAGTTAAAATACACAGTAAAAGAGTTTCAATAACCCACTAAAAATGCATCATTTATTCCAGCTTATCCATCCCAGTGTGCAAAGAGAGCTCTGGAACCACTGCAGCTCCTCTTTCTACAACTGCACATGGAGCCATTCTGCCTTCCAGAGACATGGAGTGGGGTTTGTGGGAGGGAAGGGTAAAAGAAGGGAACTGTGATTCCCCCACAGCCATAAATTGTCCTCTTTAAACTTTAATTGTTCCTGCATAAACTGGGGCAAGTGATGAGCTGAACCAGCAGTATGGAGGGGTCTGTAGGAAAGCCTAAATGATGCTGTAAATCCTGAGTATCTTTTTCAAGCTGTTTTGCTCAATTTCCCTCTCCCAGCTGCACCAGGGTAGTTCTCCAGGTGACTTGGGAAGGGCCCATCTTTTCTCCTTCTGAGAGATTTGGGGTTGGAGGCTGCACAGAGCCCTGCAGTCCATGGGTGTCCTTGGAAGGGCACTGGAGTTTAACTTTCACCCTCAAGGGAATGTTCCCAGATGGGGTGAAGGGCAGATATTCTGGTGAGATAGGTCTTTTACATAATTTCTGTAACTGAATAAAACAGATTATTCTGATTCCTACAGTCATCTGTAAGAAAGAAAATAGTCCAGCCCCACAGAGCCCAACCCTAGAGAGAGATTGTTCCATTGTATTTGTACAATTAAGATAATAGTCTATGATTTCCTCCTTGTTATCTTAAGGAAAAATAAGCATTCATGCAAACACTGGTTATTAAGAATCCTAACTGCTGTCATTGTTGTATAGCTTTTTATGGCCTCAAAGAAAAGCTGGGAGATGGAGCATTTGTAAGTGCTTTAATAACTGGTTGCCACTTGCCAAAGAATGGACACCAAGGATATCAGCAATTCACACACAGAGCCACTCAAAGGCTGAAGAATGTAGAGTTATTAATTTCAAAGTGAAGAGCTGAGTTTAGTGACTGGTAAAGAAACCAGCTTTGTGGTTTGCAGGAATCAGAGGTTTTCTGTGGGATACAAGGTCTCAGCTCTGGGCAAATCCTCTCTGGCTTCTTACAAAAAGTTTCTCCTCTGTTCCATGTTGGGTCACATGGTGGTGTAGGTGGAGATAAAGCACATTTTTTAAACTTAAAGGTTACTTTATTCAAAGAAACTCACTGAGTCACAATACCTGACTTCTGGAGAATTAATAAATTAATTTGACAGCATCATCTCAAAAAAATAACATATTTCTTTTTGCTTATATATACACAATTACATGTACATGTAGAAATAACTATTAGTATTGTGTTATCATCTAATAAAAACCTCCTGAATGCTTAAACATTTGATACGGCTATTCAAGTCTCATGGCAAAACATTTGTCTCTTGCATACCTGAATGCTGAAAGTTTAATTACCAGTGTGTGAATTTGCTCCTTTAGATCCTTTTTTAAAGAAAAAAGAAATCAACAATGTTGAAGTCTTTGGAACAAGCTTTATTTTGTTTTACAGTGTTGCTAGTGTATTGAGAAATATCACATCATATTAACTTATTTTTTCTGGCTCACTCGCTTAGAGGTAACAGGACAAAATGCATTATAGGCTGAATTTTAAGTGCATCAAGTAGTTTAAAATCTTTTTTTTCTCTATGAATAGTAGCTGCCACCAATGCACAGTGATGCAGTGATTAATTTGGAATTCTCCAGGGATGGCTGGCAGTGATTCCTGCATCCCTATCCCAACATCACAACCTGATTCACAGCTCATTCCATCACAACTGTGCCACGGGCAGAGTTCACTCTGTTTTGTGGGGCTGGGATATGGCAGGGTGGGGAGGATCTGTTTGTGGGGCACCATGGGGAGGATCACAGTCTGCAGCTCACTGTGACCCCTTTATTCAGCTTGCCCTGAGGGATCTGGTGAAAGGAGGGATGGGAATGATGGTTCTGCCCGGAAAATAAAAACTTTAATAACCAAAATAACAAACATAGAAACTGCAGAGTAGAGAGGCAAGATCCAAAGACAGGGTGTGGCGAACACAGCAAGGTATTGGGGTATTCTGAGGGCAGGGGTCAAATAATGAACACAAACTCAGAACAGCACCTTATTTGTATCAGGTTCTGAAACAGCTGAGAACAAGAACCAGAAACCTGAGCAAAAACAGGACAGCTCCATTAACAGATTGGCTCCCATGGCCACACCCTTCTCACCATGGCCTGACTAGGTGCCATTTTTTCAGTGTCCTGTTTCTCACTGATACCTTGGGTTTTAAGCTTTTCTGTTCCATATTGGTGTGCAGCTTTTAGCTTTATATTAAGTTTTACTGGGATCTTTGCACAGGGTGGTGAAGATTAAACAATTCCATTCCACTGGAGACTCAAGGACAATCTCTTCAAATTTCAGGCCCAAAGAATGAACGATGAGAAAAGAGGAGGGCAGGCAAGCAAGGAGGATGAAACTTCATCATTTGAAGCTGTTAATTGGGCAGTTAACTCCTATATGCAAATGGACTAAAATGTATAAAAATGTGAGATCTCGTGACCAAGGCCTCTTTTGCTCCCATCTAGGAGCTGTGGCTCTGGTACTGCCAGGGCGAGGCCTTTGAAGGCCCTTCAATAAAAATGCACTTTGTTCTTCCAAACTCTGTCCAGCCTCTGTTCCAGCTCCTTGGGGCATCACCATGCTCTCAGGTGGATGCCCCCTGTATAAGCTACTGAGGCTAAGCCACCATTTATCTCAGCTGGACACATTTCCACAGGCCAGGATCTGTTTGCAGCTGCCTGGCCTGTGGTCCAGAAACAGAGCAAGGCCTGGAAAACCCTGAATGGCTTTTGCTGCTTCTTACAACAGAGGATGATATCCAGAGGTGTTGGGAACTGCTGGAAAGTGCCTGCAAACCCTATCAGGCAGAAATACATGCAATTAATTTCTGCTATTTTCTGCTTTTACAGTGTGGAGGGGCTGTGAAGTTTAATGCAGGGCATTCCCTGATGAGACTTTTAGAGCCCTTACTCTGGAATCTGCAGCCGCGGTTGTACTTTTAGCTACAATATTTATTAAAACTCACCTGCACTGAACAAAATGCAAGCTGTACTGTTTGGGGTGCAGTGGATGTCAGTCCTTGGGACAGCTGTGAAGGAGGGAGAATTAACAGATGCAGTTGCTCATGGTTAAACTCCCACCCTTGAATTCTCCATAAGTTGCACAGTGAAGGGGAGATGTCATGGGTGATTCTCCTGGGGGAGACTCTCACTGCCAGGTGCTGGGGAAAACGGGAAATGTGCTGCAAAGGAGATGCAGGTTTGCACACTGCCCTTGTAACTCCAGGTTTTCCAGGTCTCCTCTCAGTTGCTTTCTTACATTTGACCAGGAAGAACAAAAGACTCCAAAAGCACCTGCAAGACAAAGGAGCCCTCGTGTGAGGATGCAGTACTGAGGGAATATTTTACAGGAACATTTCTTTGCTGCCACTTTCTCTGTTCTAGTCAAAGGCTCTGCAATCTCTCCATATTTATTGCTTGGTTTAATATACATTATTTAGAGTTTTCCTTGACCTTCATCCCTGGCTCTGAACCACGTTGCTTAATTTTGTGCAGATGGACACAAACACTTCCCCTGCAAATGTGAAATGTGGCTCTGAGATTTTCTGGGTGTGGGAAGGGCCCACAGACCTTTCATGTTGCAAAGGCTTTGGAAGGATCTCCCAAAGCTGACCTAGACATCTCCACTCTGCCACTGCAAGTTCATGGATTAAACAGAGATCTGAACAGAGATGTGCCATCACTCATCAAGCTGGTCAAGAATATTTCCCTGTTTGAATGTCTACCCTGCCCCAGTTTGGGAAGAAACACTCCCAGCCTCCTCTTATTGGGTTATTCCTCATTATTTTTGGGTTATTCCTCAGTTTTTTTGTGTCTGGAGCTCATGAAGCCTGTTCCGTGCACCCCTATGTGAATCCAGCTGCAGCAGTGTGAGGTAGGTGGAGCCCTCAAATCTCAGGAAAATCCCTCTATCCACTCACCCTGGGGCAGTGCAGCTTTTTATTTTTAATGCAGGGAAATCTGAAGCTTAACATTACACCTCCTTGAAGGAAGCATTTGAATTCCTAAAAGGGTGCTGTGTTTGAGGCATTATAACCTGCAGCTATTATGATTATTTTTTATTTCCCTTTTAAGCTGAAGGTGGGAATTAGGGGTGCTGCAGTCTTTGAGGGGAAGATAGTTGAATTTTGGCTTTCTGCATGGTGGAACAGAGGAATTCTGTGACAGCCATTTATACAAATGGGCCAAGACATATCAGAGCTGATGTAAGTGCTGCCAGTGCCTGAGCATTGTCAGGTTTGTGCCTCCTGATCTTCACTACAAAGAAACCGTGCAAACATGTCACTTTATCACTTTGAGAAGTTAATTGTCATCCAGGATGGTTTTAATCTCCGAGAGCACAACCATTTCTGAATTGTTTGTTTTATAACTCTGCTCTGAGAGATGTTGCTGGCTTTGATGTGCCTGTTGCTCTCGCCACAGGCAACGAAAAAACATCAGAGAGCAAAATATTCCCAGTGCGGAGGGTCCTGCTGGCCATGCAGCTGGGGAGGGCTTGCTGAGGCCAGGGCAGTGGGGACACAGTGACCAGGACAGTGGTGATCCCTTGGCTGAAGCAGTGGTCACTCTTTGCCCAGGGCAGTTGTCAATCCGTGGCTGGAGCAGTCAGTGGTCACTCCATGACTGGGACAGTCAGTTGTCACTCTGTGTCCAGGGCACTGGCCACGCCATGGCTGGAGCAGTGAGTGGTCACTCTGTCACTCTGTGCCCAGGGCAGTGGCCACTCCATGGCTGGGGCAGTGGTCACTCTCTATCCAGGGCAGTGGTCACTCTGTCACTCTGTGCCCAGGGCAGTGGTCACTCCATGGCTGGGGCAGTGGTCACTCTCTATCCAGGGCAGTGGTCACTCTGTCACTCTGTGTCCAGGGCACTGGCCACGCCATGGCTGGGGCAGTGGTCACTCCATGGCCAGGGCAGTGGTCACTCTCTATCCAGGGCAGTGGTCACTCTGTCACTCCATGCCCAGGGCAGTGGTCACTCCATGCCCACACTGATGCCACCTCCCGCGTGTCCCCCAGGCCCCGTGTCCCTCAGGGGCTCCCAGGCCCTGCCTGGGTTGGGTTCTGAGGTGAGAATGGTGGATTTTGGGTTTTGGCTCTTGTGCCCCTGCCCAGGTGAGCTCAGAGAGCTCTGGCAGCTGAAGCCATTCATTCATTTGTTTATTATGGACAGGGTTCTGTGGGTTTTGGGCAGTTCCTGCTCTGTGCTCTCCTGGTCCTGCATGGAAGGAGGCAGGGACACATCACTGCTGGGACTTGGTCTCTGTCACTGTGGGAATTATCACTCACTTCAATAATTTAGGAATCATTCTCCTCATTTTCTGTCCAAAACTAAATTCCAACTGAAAAATTATTGGCATTTTTCTCCTCAGAGTATGAGCACTTATTGTCTAAGGAATTCAAATGCAAAGAGCTTGATGGCTCCATTTTCTTGGCACCAGCTCCATCCAGGAATTTTGTGGATTCTGATTTCACCAGTACCTTGAGCACATGTATTTTTAAAGTCTTTTTCCTTCCCTTCCCTTCCCTTCCCTTCCCTTCCCTTCCCTTCCCTTCCCTTCCCTTCCCTTCCCTTCCCTTCCCTTCCCTTCCCTTCCCTTCCCTTCCCTTCCCTTCCCTTCCCTTCCCTTCCCTTCCCTTCCCTTCCCTTCCCTTCCCTTCCCTTCCCTTCCCTTCCCTTCCCTTCCCTTCCCTTCCCTTCCCTTCCCTTCCCTTCCCTTCCCTTCCCTTCCCTTCCCTTCCCTTCCCTTCCTTCTTTTTTTCTTTTCTTTTTCCCCTTTCAAATTTTTTTGTTGGTCTGGAGATGCCCAGGAGCCACTGTATATTTAATGTGACAGAAAACTTTAAAAACAGAAAAAGTAATTTCTGTTTTTAACAGAAATTTATATTATATAATCTCTTTATATTTTGGTATACATAAATAGAAGTATAAATAGAACACTTGTTAACTTATTTATGAGGGTTGGAATATTGGGATCATCAATATCAAACTGCAATAGTTAAAGGTTTTCATCAAGATAAAAATTTAAAAGGAAAACCAACTTTGGACACAGCTTGGTAATTGCAGTAATAAAAGTATTAAATTGCAACTGATGGAGGTCAGAAGCCAGAGAGGGAAGAGCCACAGTGACAGGGAAAAAAGGCAAATATGGCAACTGGAAAGAAGGATGGGTAGGAAGGAGAATATTAAATATCCATGTTTTAATGCAAAGCCCATATAGAGTAACCTGGAAGTAGAGGCAGTTTGAATTGCATTTTTCTTGGTTTGCTGGTAAATCTTTTGGGACAACTGGGTGGCATTTCAGCCCAGCAGCTGCAGCAGCTGCCCTGAGAGATGCTGGTGGGCAAAGGAAGTTTGCCTGGAGGGAATGAGCTGCCCTGACTCCCCGGTGAGGCTCAGCAGCTCTGGAATGTTCCCCAAAGCACAGATCTCCACCACTGACATCGCCAGGAGACTCTGGAGCTCTGCTGGGACTGGATGGAACAGCACAGAGCAAAGTTCTGCCTTTGCATCTCTGATTTCTGAAGCTGTGCTGATAGCCTGTCATTGCCTGCCTGTGCTTGCTGCCCGTCCAGACAACCCAGACCACGAACCTCAGACCCAAAGTGCTGAAAGAGAAGGAAACTGCAGGATATTCTGCCAAAGAATCCCTAAGAATGAGTCAAACCCAGTATTTTTCCTACCTGAAATGTGACAGTAGCATATAATTAAATATATATGCGAACACAAACTGTTACATATCTATATAAAAATCAGGCTACAGTGCTCAGCTTGAGTAACAAAGCTCAGGGATGTGGTTTCCAACACTCAGTTCTGGGCATTATTTAGTTTCACAGAGCTGGAAGTCTGCATTTTTGTGTTGGTAATTAATGGGCTTTTCTTCCCCTCCTGCTGGTGTCCTGTCCCACAGGACAGAGTGCCTGGAGCCCCTGAGGGTTCAGCACAAACCCTGGCCCTGCTCAGGCTGTCCCCTCCCAGGACAGCTGCTCCTGTGGCTGGGGTTTGGGGCAGGATCCAGCTGGGCACTGCCATCCCTGACTGCCTCTGGAGCCAATCTTTGGCTGGATTGGCAGAGGATCTTGGAGATTCTGGCCCAGCAGTGAGAAAAAAACTGGGTTTGCTGGTGCACAAACCCTGGGAGCACAGAGCCAGTTTGGGTTCCCATGTTCTTCCAGGAGAAAAGAGCCAATTTGGGTTTCCATGTCCTCCAGGAGCACAAAGCCAGTTTGTGTTTCCATGTTCCTGCAGAGCACAGAGCCAGTTTGGGTTTCCATGCTCCACGAGGAACACAGAACTAGTTTGTGTTTCCATGTTCCTCCAGGAGCACAGAGCCAGTTTGTGTTTCCATGTTCCTCCAGGAGCACAGAGCCAGTTTGGTTTCCATGTTCCTCCAGGAGCACAGAGCCAGTTTGGGTTCCCATGTTCCTCAGGAGCACAGAGCCAGTTTGTGTTTCCATGTTCCTCCAGGAGCACAGAGCCAGTTTGGGTTTCCATGTTCTTGCAGGAGCACAGAGCCAGTTTGGGTTTCCCTTCTCCTCCATGAGCACAGAGCCAGTTTGTGTTCCCATGTTCCTCAGGAGCACAGAGCCAGGTTGGGTTCCCATGTTCCTCCATGAGCACAGAGCCAGTTTGTGTTCCCATGTTTCTCCAGGAGCACAGAGCCAGTTTGTGTTTCCATGTTTCTCCAGGAGCACAGAGCCAGGTTGGGTTCCCATGTTCCTCCATGAGCACAGAGCCAGTTTGTGTTCCCATGTTTCTCCAGGAGCACAGAGCCAGTTTGTGTTCCCATGTTTCTCCAGGAGCACAGACAGCTGGATTTCTGTGGGCACTTCACTGGAGCATCTCTGCCCAGGTAAACCCTGTCACTGCAAATCCCCTGCTGAGAAGGAAGGCACACTGCTTCAGGGCCTCATATCAGGAGCAGTTATTTTGTTTGAGTCCTTTTGTTATTTTCCTGATTGCTGGCTCTGATCGCCGAGGCTTAATTCAATGGCTGTGAACATGAAAAAACCTCTCTATGATAACCACTCTGTCTTGTCCTGATTGAATTTGTGATATGCTGCGGTCATCATTCAGTGGAAATCAAGAGCTGGGAGTAGTGGCTTCACATCAATTCAGTCAAATCACTGCTTAAAACTGGAGTTATAATGCTTTAAATTTAATTTTGTGGGCAAATTGCAGTTGCCAGCTCCTCAATTTGACTCGTTCCAAAAACATAAGAAATTGAAAATGCCATGAGGCATCAGTCCTGTAAATATATTAATGCCATCTGGAGTGGAGTGACCTTGGACATTTTGCTTGGCCTTAGTATCTCATTGTTGAAAGTAATTCAGCCATTAATACTTGATTGAGTTTGTGCCTCTGACTACACAGAACTTGATTTTTACCTCTTACTCAAAGAGCAGGTGACATCTAATTTAATAAGGTATTAGATGTGCATTATAATAATTTGTTGGTTTTTTTACAGAAAAAGAGCAAGCAAATAAATATAGATTGCTTTGAAATCCACTGTGTGTGCAGTACAGGAAAGAGAACAAGATTTCTGGGTTTTGTGACAGCCTCAGTGAAGCACAACAATTAATTTTAGAGCTACCTGCCTTTGAGCTATTTTTAATCAAGTTTCAAAAAAAAAAAAATCTGCTTGTACCTTAAATCATTATCAAGCTTTGGGGAAACAATTTCTAGATTAAAATTACTCCAGGACTGGTGAAATGTTACACTTTTGATGAAGGGCCCAGTGAAAATACTGGCAAGAATTCTATTGATTTGAAGTGAGCTAAAATTTCAGGGGCTTCAAAAGGTGATTTACATCAATCAGGTGAAGAGAACCTTTGGCTCCCTGCAGGTTAAGTGTGGTGCAAACCTCAGAGCACCCACTGCAGCTGATTCACCCTGGGTGTTCAGGGATGGGCTCATTAACATCAGTCACTAATGCCACATCAGGAGGGGCTTGCAGGGAAAATGAGCAGCTCTAGCAGCAGCTGCCTTCTTGCCAGCAGAGTTGATCATTTGAATAGCAGCAGTGTTTTACTCTGCACACAAAGCAGATTAATAGCTGGAAACACAGGAATCTGAAGTAGATTTGTAATGGGCAGGATTGTGGTGTTGCCTGGTCTCTGGCAAGACCTGAGGTCCCACCAGTCTTGGAAAGATTGCTCAGTTATGGCAGGAGTCTTTCTCAAGGTGTGCACATCTACCATGGCTGTTGGGAAAGCCATTACAGCAAAGAATGTTTCTCCAAAGCTGTGAGATATTGGTGAATATATCAAATATGAAATGAGCACTCAGAGGGAAATTTACTGAAGGCTTTGGGGCACTCTACGGTTCAGCTCCCATCCAGGCAGCATAAAAGCAACATTTTTTTGGTGTCATATCCTTGCCTAGCCTTGTTGGTAAACTTAAATAAGCCTATTTGGACATGAGGCTGATGTGTAACCCTTGGGAAGGTGACAGCCTGGTCTGCTGCCCTGAGCAGCCCAGAGCCTGTGCTGGGCCACTGGGGCCAGAAAACACAACCAGTACCTAAAACCAGCAGAAAGCAAAGAGTGAAACGTGAAGAAATAATAATTTCAGAAACATGATTTGCTCAAAGTGTGAAGAAACAATGATTTCATAAACATGATTTGCTCAAAGTGTGAAATAAGTGAGAAGCAGGTTCCTGGCATGAACTGCCCTGCTGGGAGAAGGGCTGGGGGGTGGCCCTGGATGGGGCAGCCTGTTCTGGGCTGAGGGAAGGGTCAGGGGTTCCCCTGAGCTGAGTGGCACATCTTCCATCAGACTGTGCCCACAGCCTGATCTCTGAGCTGAATGTCACCTGGCAGAGTTACACAGTAACATCTCTAATAAATAGAAATACGGGAATTACCAATGTGCAGATCTGCTGATTGTTTTGGAGCAAGGCCTAAACTCAGGATTCAGTGTCAGCTCTGCCATGGTACCACTTTTGGCTATCAGGGACTGTCAAACCTTACCTCACTATTGCTCATGAAGCACTTCAGTCAATCAAATCCATATGAGCCAAAAATGCAACCAAGTAAATTGTCCGTGTCTTAGCAGTGACATTAAAGCTAAAATATGACCAAAGGGTGTTGTGCCAGGCTGGTCACTTGAAAAGGATTCCCAGGGAACCACCAAACTCTTTGTACTGCAGGTTCATGAACCTTATAAGTGCCAGGGAACAGAGCAGTTTCTTTAGTGTAACTAATTGCAGTTAATAGAAGTACAAATAAAATTGAATCATTAGATGCCTTTCCTAAGAACCATAATGAAAATAGGCAGTAACAGGAATGACTCCTCCTTCAGTCTCAGCTGGTCCTGGACAGAGGGGGTCATGCAAGCATGGTGGGATCTCTGGCTGCTCACAGCGACCCCGAGATTGTTCAAAGTCTCTTTTCCCAGCCTGGTGCTTGAAGAAGCAGTCAGGGCTCTTCATTTCTCGCTCTCAAGGTTGTTCATTGTTCCTCATCTATAAAATTCTTTCTCCTGCCCTGCCCAGGTCCGTCCAGCAGGACAGTTCCAGACACTCTGCCTGCCCCCAGGGCACTGTTATGGCTTTATACTAAAAACTACGTGTGCAATGGTTACAATTACTTTCCAATACCCATCACCTGTGTGAGACAGTGAGCTTCTACTCTAAACCAATCTGTAAGTGCCAACATCACAGCAGGAGATGGAGGCCAAGAAGAAGAAGGAGAAAGGCTGGACACACCCAGATCCCTCCATCTTGCCTCCTGAACCCCCATACCAGAAACCCCGAAATCTACTTTTTCACCCCATGGAATGGAATGGAGGTTCAGGGGGCAAGATGGAGAGATAATGGGGGGGCCTTGTCCTTATTTCTCCCTCTTAGCCTCCAAGTTCTGTGTGATGCTGGCACTTTTGGATTGGTTTAGAGTAGGAACAGACTGTCTAACATAGGTGATAGGTATTGGAAAATTATTGTAAATAAAGCACACATAGTTTTTAGTATAAAATGTTAACACCAGCCCAAGGGTGGTCAGTGTGCCTTGGATTGACCAGGGAAAGAATGTTATAGATAACAGAAAAATAAACAACCTTGAAACCCACAGCTGAAGAATCCTGACTCCTCCTTTGACTGCCAGGCTGGGAAAAGAGACTTTCTAACAGATCTCAGGGTCACTGTGACCAGGAGAGATTCTGAGAACCCAGAGCCCACAGCTGGGACACAGGTGATCCACAGGTGATCCAAGCTGATTGATGCACAGCTGGGCCACAGCTGGGCCAGCTCTGGCTCCCTTCAGGGCCAGCCATTGCTGAGCTCCTGCTTTGCCTCCTGTGTTTGTGTTTTCAGAACTGAACTCTGCTTTCCCAGTCTCCGTGCCTGCATGGGAGAGTTGATGTTTTCATTCTCTAAGTACTTGCTGAAATGGCATAAATAGTGAGGCACAAAGACTCTCACGCTGCTGGAGCTGGGGAGCAGCAGAACAAACTTCCACTTCTGTGACACTTCAGAAACATGAGTTTGGGGCCTCAGATGGAGACAGACAGAAACGGCTCAAAAGTCACCGCCAAACCACAAGCACTCCATTGAAGGAAGAGGAACAGACTTGGCAGACAAAACAAACAATGCTGAGGGTGCTGTAAAGCCCAGGGCTTTGCTCTTCATTCTTCAACTCAGCTGGAACACCACGGAGTGATTTTTGGAAAGGCTCTGCAGCTCTCACATCCCTGCCTTTTGCTCCCACAGCCATTCCTAAAGCCACCTTTTCCCCCAGCCTGCTTTCTCCAAGTTGTTTTATCTGCTGCTGCTTTTCATTGGGCTGGATCTTTGCAGAAATGTGGAAGTTCCTTTGGAACTTTGTTTTACTCTTTAAGCCCTGTCCATGCAGCAAAGTTGTTTCCCTTGCATACCTCTCCTTCTAGAAACTGTATTCCGGAAGAAAAGTCATTCATCCAGTCTGGAGTTAATTATCTTGGGGGAAAAACCCTAAAATTCCTTTCGTGTGCTATGTTTGTGCTGGGACTTAGAGCAGAGCAGCAGAGCAGAGTTGGCAGAACAGAATTCTGAGTGATGGGAGGGTTTCCCAGCAGACAAACCCAGCCCATGGCCCAGCTGCCAGGTTTGCAGACACTCCTGAATCCAGAACACAGCACAGTTCCCAGGCACTGCCAAGTCCCACACACACCCAAATCTGAGGCTTCCCCTGTCACAGACATCTTTTCATGAAAAATCCTTTCCTTAGGATTTTTCCTCCTGAGAAGCTGAGAGGCCTCAGGAACAAAATGTAAACAATGGTTATCTGCTGCTGTGGAATGCAACAGAGGGATCTGTGATTGGTCTCATGTGGATGTTTGGAATTAATGGCCAATCACAGTCAGCTGGCTTGGACACAGTGTCTGAGCCACAAACCTTTGTTATTCATTCCTTTCTATTCTTAGCTTAGCTAGCCTTCTGAAATGAAACCTTCTCTTCTATTCTTTTAGTATAGTTTTAATGTAATATATATCATAAAATAATAAATCAAGCCTTCTGAAACATGGAGCCAGATCCTCGTCTCTTCCCCCAGCCTGAGACCCCTGTGAGCACGGTCACATTCCCCTGCCTCCACAGGGATTTCCTAAAGTAACCATCTCCTCTGCCAGGCTTTCTGCTGAGGAGGCACCTGTGGGAAGCAGGGCAGCCCTGGGCTGGGTTTTGTGCTTTCCAGAGGCATCAGAGTCTGAGTTTTGGCTCCTCAGGCTCAGGAGAAGTTCTTTTGCAAGGTCTCAGGTAAAGAGCAGAGCAGCAGAGCTCGTTACATTGATGATCCTTTACTCTGACATTTTGATTTAGTTTAAAATTCTGTTTAAACTTTACTTCGAGATAGTAGTGCTTAAATTTTTTATTGGTAGGCTGCTTGGAACTAGTCCATCCAATTTGTTTTCTTTCTGTGGATTGGCTGACAGAAACACAAAAGCAAACAGTAGCTGGGAAATCAGCTCTGAAAGTTTAATGAACCTGGGGACTGACAGAGGAAGGGTTCTCTGGGAGAATTCAGCTTCGGTAGCTCCACACCTCCCTTCTTGCTTGGAAGTTGAGCCAACCAACCAAAACCATCAAGATTAAGTGTCCTCTATTTAGGTAACCTTTTTAGGGTCTGAAAAGTCCAATCAAAATGGTACACTTTTGTAAATGTCTTTTTGCTGGTGGCCTTTTAAAACAATGTCTATATGTGCACTGTAAGTCCTGGAGAGCTGAAAATCAAAGTACCTAACAAATGCTGAGGGTGGTTTCAGTAACTCTTGCAGTTATCACAGGTTTAGCTGTACTCTGTTGAATATTGAAGACAAGAATGTTATTTCTGCCTAAGTTAAAGATGTTAGAATTCCACTATTAGGTCAGTTTTGTGCTTGTAAGGAACGACACCAGGGTTTAACTTTGTCATTTCTGAATTGCAAAGGATGGAATTTTCTCCCGAGGTATGTGTTGTGTAATCAGATATTCAGGCTGTTTTGTCATTTTTTCAAAAAACTTTTGAAGCCTAAGAATGGAACCCTCAAATCTGATATAGGGACAATTTTACAAATGCACTCCATATTGAGGGTTGTTATTGTAGAGAAGAAAGAATTAGCTGCTCAAAGAACTTGTACTGATCTTCAGAAGTTTGTATTTTGTTTATCTGAAGAGTTATTACCTTGAAATTAATTTTGTTAAGTAGTCTTTTTAGTGCTTCACATTTACACTAATAAAAAAGCATAATTTTTAAACTTACAAAATGCAAACCTGCTTTAAGCATGAGTCTCTCCTGAGCTGCTCTGTGTAATCCTATAGGCAGGGAATTTCTAAAACAAATACCTGGGAAGGAACAGCCCTTTTTGACAGGCACATTTGCAAGGCACCAAGGCAGTTCTTTGAGAAATTTCCTCTGAATTAAGTTCAGCTGTTCTCACTGCAGGGAGATTTCATTATTCATTTAACTCTTTTGGGAACAAAGGTACAGATCTAAAAATCCTCACCCTGAAAGATGCTGAACTGCCTCAAATGTCTTTGCTTATTATGTATCCCTAGATCAGCCCTACAACTCCAACACAGAGGACCAAATCTGTGCCACGTGTGAGCCTTTCAAATCCAGGGAAGCTGTGCTGAGGGTGATCCTGGCTATCAACAGCTCCTCAGATCTAAATATCAGGGTCATTGCTTAGATCCTTTGGTCCTTGATGTAGGTGTCTCACAGCTCATGAAAGGAGCAGGGCTATTTAAATATTCAGGGAACAAGCAGTGCCTGTGGGAGCAGCAAGAGGCTTCTTCCTTTCAATGGTAAAGGGCCCATAAATTCCAAATGTAGGAAAGGGAAGGAGAAGAAAAACCTGCTGTGAAGAGGTAAAAATGGCAAAATACAAAGACAGACATTTCAGGAGGACAAAATGGAAAAATATCAAAAGTATCTAGTACTTGATATCTAGAAAATTACTTTTTTCCCTAAACAGCAAATTGTAAAATGGTGCAGTAATTCAAAGTCTCAAAGCTTCACCTGCTCACCATGGCCCCATTTCTGGTTAGAAGGAGCCAGAACTCATTTTCATACTGGTCAAACCTGGGTTGGTTTTTTGGTTTTTTCCCCTTCCCCTTCTCCTCAAAGAAAACTTCAGGTTATGGATTTGACATTTCCACATAGTATGGGAAAAAGAAAGAAGCAAGGTCATATTCTTCCTTTCATTATCAAATGATCACTCCTGGCTCTCCACACCTTTGGCAGAGCAGGAGGAGTATCCAAGCCTGCACTGGCTGTGCTTCCTCTAATCCATCCTGCTGTGTGGGAGGCAGCAAGTGGCTGTGATCTAAAGCAAATCCACCCTGAATGCATGGAGAAATAAAATGGATTTACGGTTCCCTTCATCAGGACATATTTGAGGAAGGCTTTGTGCTTTTAATGAGTGAGCATCTCCCTTTGTACCAACGCAACTTTTATCTACTCAAGGAACTTCCTTAATTTTTTTGTTGTTGTTTAAAATGCAGCTGTTGAGGCTCAGAGGCTGCAGCATTCAGAGTTCACGTTGTACCTGTTTCAGCAAGGATGGCAGAGCTGTTTGTCTCCTGGGCAGAGACAAATGGGGGTGGCTCTGGCAGTGTCACACTGCAGGACACGTTTGTGGCAGGGCTGGGCACTCAGCTCAGGGATTCTCTGGGTTTGGATCCATTATAAAGCAGGGTTGGGGGATTTTTGCTCATTTCTTTATGTTAAATATGTAATTTCCTGCCATGAAGGCATTTATGGCATTTTTTTATTGAAACATTGAAAGGGAAATTTTTAAAAGTGCATCATTGAAACTGTCAGGCCTGAAGAGCCCCAGGGAGAACTTTTCCTTCAGCAAACACTTCCCTCCTGCTGGGAACTGCTAGAAGGTGTAATCTATTTGTCAGATGATCGTGTTTCCCTCAGGGTTCTCCTGGCAGCAGCCATGGGGCTCCTCAGGACGTGCAGAAAGGCAGAGAAATGCTGGGAGAGCTCAGCACCAGCTCTGGGCTGTACAGGCAGCTGCACAAATTGCGGCCCCATCCATTGGGTGCTCTGAGCTTCTGCATTTGCTCTTCCTCAGAGCTGACATCCTTTGCTTGCCCCAGAGCTGGCAAATGCCACAGGATGTGTGCTTGGAGGCAGCTTACAGGTGCCCTGGAATTGCCTGAGCTTCACTGACCAGTTTGTCATCCTGGCCCTGACTAACCAGGCTTTGGGAAAGACTGAATCACTGCCCCTTACAATGCATCTATAAAGGCTCTTAGAGTTTAAGACTGGAATGTCATCAAATTGTTCAAGTCCATTTTGGTTACCATTAAATACATTGTTTGCACTGTTTGTAAAAGTCTCCAGAATTGCCTCATCTTTCACAAGGACATTTATGGAGTAGTTTGCTGTATTTGAAAGTGCAAAGCTTTCTGAATTCTTCCAAAGCAACCATCGCCCTCTGAACAGACTTAGCACCTACCAGAACCATTGAAATAGAAAGAAAACAGCATTATAATCCTGTAAAACCTTCCATGAGTATCATAAAGTCCCTAGCAATGACATTGTAAGCAGATGTACAGACAACAACTGTTCTGTGGGCAGCAAAGCCCTCTCTGTGCATTAGGAGGCAGAACACTGAGCTGTGCTCTTGACCTCTGAATAAATCTTAAATCTGCTCCTTCTGCACACAGCATCCTTTTCCAAACACATCAGGAAAAGTTCCCCAAAGTATATAGTTCTGAGTTCAGTTTCTGCTGACTACAGCTCTGTCACACTTTACACACAAAACATATGTTAGTACATTCCAGGTTTTAGTGTGGAACCCCTTATGGAGCAGGATTTTAGGCTGTTGGTTTGTTTTATAAAGTCAGCCATCCCTCCAGACAGAAACAGGAATTTTTCCAGCGAGCTGTGTTGGCAGGTGAGCTGTGCAGCCTGTGCAGTTTGTGTTGTCCCACGACAGTCTGCATGCAGCACAATTATGACACGTGCATATTATGCTGTAGAGCTGAGGGAAAAGAGGATTTTATGTGTGTAAGTTATGGAACATGTAAAGCATGTGGTGCACACAGATCTGCCTGGTGACAAGGCAACAAGCTGCTCCAGATCAGCTTCCCCTGCAGGGAAACAGCCCAGAGGACATGGGTGCCCAGATCCCAAGAAATCCAAAGGGGGTAAATTTCCTGCCTCATTAATGGATTTTCAACAGGCCTAAGATGTTAAACCAGGACTTTACCAAACTGGGTAAACCAGGCTCCTATGTCAGCAGGAGAAAACCAGGCATTTTGTGTAAGAGGATGTCTGACTCCCTAAGCTCCTTCATCTTGTTGCTTTTATAGAAAAGTCCACCGTGGTCCTGGGGGAAGCTTCTGATCTGTGGAGTTTCTCCAGTGCAATATCTGGATATGAGAGAGAGGAGACTGAACTTGTGCTTTTCTTTAGCCAAGGCTGTGGTGAGAATCAGATGAAAAGTAATTCATGAGGGCAACCCCAGCAGATTTTGTTTTCTAGAAGGACAAGAGCCTGGGTTTCGTAGGCATTGCATTTATCTAGTGCTTCAAAATCTTGTCTATTTTCTCTTCCTTGGTCCTTGAAAACATAGATGATATTTTGGAGTTCCCTGCTGTATAGCTCATTCAACATGTTTTCCTTTCAGTAGGATTGCTTTGGAGAACAAGTAAATACAGAATTATCTGGGAGGGGATGAACTCCCCATGTCAGTGCAGGCAGCCTGGTGTGATTGTCACTGGAGCTGGCACCAGCAGCCTGCACCTCCTCAAAATGAGTTTTCCTGCTCTGGTCAGCACTCATCTGAGTTCCAGTGGGGAGCACTGAGGGGCCTGAAGGGCTCTGTGTCCCTGCTCTCCTCTGGGCTCTCACAGAGCTGGAATGAGCTGCTCTGGCCTGCCCAGCCTTTGCAGCTCAGCTGAGACAGCCCACAGTTATTGCTCCTTGGGACAGACCCTTTGGGATGTCAGCACCTGCCCACCACTGCTCTGGGCTGATTTACCTTCTGCCAGATGGCAGAATTTTCCTTCACTCCGAGCTTCCTTTGAATGTAAATGAACAATCCAGAGGCTGCAAGCTCATGTCAGATATATTGTGCCATTTCAAAGGTTGTTTTCTAGTGAGGTATTTTCATATTTCAAACAGCAGTGTCTGGTTCTGGCAGCACAGGCCATCAGGATGCAGCCTAGCATTGCTAGCTGCTATTGTGGGGAAAAGTTGCCATCTTCAGCTGGGGATTTAAGGGAAAAGAAACAGGGAGAGAGAGCTGGAAAAAACCAGATTTAGCAGGATTAGACTTGCCTGTGTCTACATGCTGAATATCAGGCTTGAAACTGTGTGTAGGGTGTTTTACCTTGGAAGCACTCATAAAATGTGAGTTTTGGTAAATAATGATTTGAAAGCAATGTTTTGTGAAGGCAGTTACCTTTTAACACACTTTAAGCCTACCTAGCACAGGTGGGCATTTCATGAGCTGCTGCTGGAGCCTGTATCAGAAGCAGAGGCAAGGGCAGTGATACAAATCCCTCTGCTGGTCACTCACCTCTGCAGAGCTCCAGGCCCCTTCATGCAATGCCGGCGAGGAAATCCAGCTGCCTTTGGCATTTCCCTGGCCCAGGATGGAGCAGTGTCCTTAAGTGTCAGCTGGGGCTATTTTGCCTTTGGGGGGGGTCTCAGGTGAAGCACAGTGTTGGTAGAACTGAACCACCTGCTCTGTAAGGGTGTGCACTGCAAACACAACTCAGGTGAATCACTGGGCTCCCCTTGGCGGGGCACTGAAATGCAAACCCAGAGCTTTCAGGGGAGTGTTCCAGCCCCTGCTGAGTCCATGGGGAGACACTCCCTGCCCATGGGTGGCCTGAAGCAAGCCTGAGGGGCGGCCTGCCAGCCAGGGCACTGTGGGGCTGGGGGCACCAAGAAATGGGCAGGGTTGGTGTGCCCTAGAAATGGGCAGGGTTTGTTTGCCCCAGAAATGGGCAGGGTTGGTGTGCCCCAGAAATGAGGGTTGGTGTGCCCCAGAAATGGACAGGGTTGGTGGGCCCCAGAAATGGGCAGGGTTGGTGTGCCCCAGGAATGGGCAGGGTTGGTGTGCCCCAGAAATGGGCAGGGTTGGTGTGCCCTAGAAATGGGCAGGGTTGGTGTGCCCCAGAAATGGGCAGGGTTGGTGTGCCCTAGAAATGGGCAGGGTTGGTGTGCCCCAGGAATGGGCAGGGTTGGTGTGCCCTAGAAATGGGCAGGGTTGGTGTGCCCCAGGAATGGGCAGGGTTGTTGTGCCCCAGAAATGGGCAGGGTTGGTGTGCCCTAGAAATGGGCAGGGTTGGTGTGCCCCAGAAATGGACAGGGTTGGTGGGCCCCAGAAATGGGCAGGGTTTGTCCCTTCAGAAACGACCTGTAGAAGCTGTGCATGGCAGTTGCTGCAAACTGACTTCTTGGGGGTTCTGTATGGGCTGCTTGCATCTCTTCCTTCCACCCAGACTGCCTTTTGGGTGTGTTTAAGCTTTCTCCTGTGTTTTAAAGTCAGAGAGATTTTCCATCCACCGATTTCAAAGCGTGTCGCTTTTACACTGCCAAAATGCAGAGCTTGAAGCAGAGTGAGGAAGTCACTCAGAGCAGCCTTTGTAAGAGCCTTTAACAGCTCACAGGTCTCCTAAATCCCAAGCCAAAGCTCTGTCTGCTAGGCTGGTCTGCATTCTGAGATTTTGTACAGATACAGCGAGTACATATTAAAAAGCTGCAGCAGAACACAGGATTAAAGGGCGATATGTGAAGTACAATATCCTCCAAGTATTTGAAGGGAGGGAAGCAGTTGGAGGGTGACAGTCTGTTCCCTGGCAACTTCTGACATTTGTGTTAATTCTCTGCTGGAATGAAAAATAAGCCTTCTGAACTCTTGGTGCAAATGGAACTGGTGAAAAACCTGTTTTCAGATTGGAAGCAGAGCGCAGGAGCAGCTGGGTTTGTGGAGGATGGTGCCATTTGTCCTGGATCAGATGGTTGTGCTGGGGCTCTGGCACATGGGTTATTCTCATCCAGGCTTCTCCTTGATTTAATTCTCATAAGAAGGGAGTAAGTTCTTTAAGCATTCTCTGGCTGTTCTCCAGCCACAAGCCAGTGTGCAGAGCTGTTACTACATGTCAAGGTTTGCTAGGAGGCAGTGCCATTTGTGGGCTTTATGTTTAAGGAGTATTTCCTGCATTCATCTCTCTTTGACATCCTTTTTCCAGCCAAGGAATAAGAAACTGCATAACCTTTGCTCCTGTTCTTTATACTGTCTGGCAATAAACCTCATCATCCCAGTGACTTCGGCCTTGATCTGGCCAGGCATTTATAACTAAATAGGTATAAATTCTATTCAAAACTGGGAGGAATTCAGTCTGTTCACAGGCTTAGAGTAAAGGATGAGTTAAGTACCCGGCTGGATTGAAGCTCAGACTGGCTGATGTCATAGGTGAAATCTGTCATAGTGCAGGTTGTGTCCCCTGAGAGGAGGATCAGAAGGGCTTTCTTCCCTTTGTTTTTTCCTCCTGCACTCATTTCCAGGGCTCCACAACCTTTGCAAAGCCTTCAGGTCCTGCCTGTGTTGCAGTCTCCCTTCCTGGGGGCAGAGCCATTGTGTGATGTTGAGATGTCTCAGTTTGTTTTCAAAGAGCACGCACCTGGCTGAGGCAGGATAACATGTATTGATTTTTGGGCTGTTTGTAGAAAGTCTCCTTGGTCTGGAGCACATGAAAACAGCAATGAGGTATTGTGTGGAGTTAAAAGCAGAACGCATTCTTTCCGAAAGCAGAAACTGCTGAGACTTCCAGATGGTGTGCCAGAAAAGTTTTATTAGCCCTCCGTAGGCTTTGCACTTTTTCCAGATCCCTGCAAAACGGAGAGGCCTCTCCCTCTGATTTTCATGCCAAATCCAAATATGAATCTACTGTTTGTCCAGATTGCACTGGCTTTAACACATTATTCATATTGCCTGGATTCCTTTTGTGTGGTACCTCAGATTTTGTCCGTGCTGAGGTAGAGTCAGGCATTGCTGGGGAAGGACATTTGTTAAAACTTGCATTTTAGGAATTAATTCTTTCAGGAACAGCAGGTAGGAGGATCTGATCCTGTTACATGACATCTGTGGACTAAAAACGAAAAAAACCCCAAAAAACAAAAAAAAAAAAAAAAAAAAAAGAGAAAAGCAAAAATGCTTCTTCCTTAATTTGATCAACTTAAGAGCTATTTTGGATCATTTTATCACCACTTCTTGTGCCAGGTGACAGCTGTCTTAAGAGAACAACTCAATTTTCTTGTTTATTATGCACAGGTCCTTTCCCAAGGGTGAGTATGTATCTATTGGAGAAAAGATAATGGATACCAAGTTGAAAGAGGTTATATGACAGTAATTGAAGCAATATGTTGGCACGGTTTATTTAACTATGAGATTTTAGCTGCATATTGATTTAAAAGAAACTCGAGAGAAGGAGTAGAAATTGAAGTTGTTTATTGATTTAATTCTTCTTTTCCTGAAGTCTAAGGACTAGAGCATAAATGGAAGAAGGGATATTATTTCTGGCCTGGTATTTGCATCTCAAAAGATGACATTTTCCAAGAGAATCTTTAAAATATGCTGGTGGTTTTTGCCACATGTGAAATGAGAGGGTTGTGCAGAGCTGCTTCATGGACTGTTCAGGGAGCAGTAATTTCTCCAATGGGGCTGTAAAATGGCAGATGGAAGGTGTGGTGATCCCCAAGGCTGGGAGCACTGGAGTTTTGCTTTTTACTTTTAACACTCTTCCCATAGTTTGAAAATTGTAGATAAATGAAAAGTCATCTCTCCCCAGCTCCTGAAGGAGCCCACTGGAGCTGAAGCAGGGCCTTTCTTATCACTGTTACTTTCAACTCTGTTGGGATTTTTTAGCCCATAAAATATTTAGGATTCATTTTGGTACAGCAAGAGAAAAAGTGGTTTAGCCCCAATTCACTATAAAAATCAGTATCCTTGAGATTTCTTCTGACTTACATACAATGTGAATCTTTGAATCTGTCAATTTAAACATTGCAGGGAAAAGCTGGTATAAAACCTTAGAAATGTGAATCCAAGAAAGCTGCAAAAATGCTCCTAATTGATTTTCATTTTTCTCTGTTCATTTTGGAAAACGAGAGTGTAAATTTATCCTCACTTCTTGAGCCATAAAAACCTCAAACTGTTTCAGACAGAAATGAACAAATGACTTTGGTTTTAGCATCTTGTACAATGCAGCTTTCCCCAAACCCAAGTGAAGTTCCATACTGTTCTTTTTTTATTAATATTTAGAAGGATGTAAAGGGCCTCTGCCATGCTGTGTACTGTAGAGACTCAGAATAAAGAAATAGCCTGGCTTTTTGAAACCAGTGGTTGCAGCATTGCTGCCAAATCACTTGGAGAAGAAAGGCAGGACACGATCCAGTGAATGGCACAGAGAAAAAGAAACGAATCCCTGGAAAAGGGAAAAAAGGAAATCTTTTCAAAGGGATGGGGGTGGAATATTGATGCTTGCCATAGTAATAGCAGCAGGCCTTTGCTCTGTGTGACATTCTGGTGACACAGAGTGCCTCAATGGGCTGAGGTGTGGCAGCCCTGTGTGAGGCAGATGTGTGGCATTATTCCTCCTCTTCCTCCTCCTCCTCCCCAGCAGTGCTGGATCCCACAGGTGCCCGGTCCCTGCTCCTTGAACACCTTGAGCAGGCACTGAGGGCTCTGTGCTGAGCTGCCTGTGCCATTTCCAGGCAGGACAGGTCCCTGCAGGGGCTGTGGTGTCCCCTGAGCACACACAGCAGGGCTGGCAGCTGGGGGCTCCCACTCTCTCCTCACTGGGAGCTTCTGAGTTACACAACCACACAATGATTCCTGCTCCAAGCAAAGGAAACAGACTCTGTTCTTAACTAAAGTCACCAGAACCTTACATAATTAGCAAGGTAAGAGAAGGTAATCCTTTCAGGGGAGTAACTGTCTCCATAAATACAGGGCTGCTTCCATCTGGAAAGGAAATGCCTGGAAACCACCCCCTCCTTTGTTCTCCTCCCATCCTGAAGAACATTAAATATGCCCTTGCAGCACTTGTGCTTCCTCCTGCAGCTCTCCAGCATCGTCTTGCACAGACAGTGATTCCTCCTGGTCCATCCTAGTCCCACTCAGCTCTGGGGGTGTTGCTCTCCTCTCCCTGAAGAGCAGTTCCAGGATTTCCTTGTTTGCTGATTGAGATGCAGAAATTCACTGTGGGGGCAGAGCTAATTACCCCTCATTATGCATTCCTGGAAAGCCAAACAACCCCCCCTAAATTAACAATGTTTCTCCTCCGTGCATTTCATCTCCCTGCCTCTCCCTCCTCTCCAGTTTCATCCATCCCTCCTTTGGCATCCGTTCCCTGATTTTTAATGTGCCCTTGGCCCAGCTCACTTTCAGCATCCCACAAGCCCTGTTAGCTCCATTCCCTCCTCACACTGAGGATGAGGATCCCAGAGGTGCCCCTGAGCAGCAGCACTCTGATCTCCAGGGATCTGCCCAAGCCAGGTCTGACCCTCTGACACCTGCAGAGACCAGGGAAGGAGCTGAGCCAGTTCAGCAGGGCATTAGGTGTGTGGCAGGATGAGCTCCTTTTGTTCTGCTGGAAGATAAACAGCTGTCTTGGTGTGATTAATAACCCCAATGGTTTGTTCCAAAAAAATGGAATAATCATAGGATTGAGTAATCAAAACTATTGATTAATGTAGAAGGCCCCTGGAAAAGGTTTAGCACAAAATGTTTCATCCTTCTGGGCATGGTTCCACTAGAGGCTGTAGTGATGATTGAACAATAGAATTATTGTACAAAGTCATTGTTTCCAGAATGGAAAAAAATTAGTGCTTTTTTTTTTTTTTTCCTTTAGCAATTCATTCATCAAATAAAATATGCATTTTTGAACAGCGGCGTTTCAGCCACCATTCTTTTTTTCAGGTGGGCTCAGGACTCACACACAAATCCCATTGGGATCACTGGTGTTTCTGTGGTGCAAATGAAAGGAAAATTTTGCTCTTAAAAGTAAAATCCTGGAGTCTTCATTTGTTTTTCATGCAAAGAAAAGTGCTGATGATTTCAGGAGAAGTCCTTACAACCCCCACAATTTTTGTGCTTGAATACTTTTTCTTTGCTTTGCAAAATGGAAATCTTGGAGCAGGAGGTGTGAAGGGAGGGATTAATTTCCTTGGAATTTAAAACAATTCTAATAAAAATTCTGTAACATGTAACTCCTAGGCCTAATAGTCTCTACAACAAATAATACTTTAGGGAACACTAAATTGTGTAATGATAGTTCTGCTCATATTGGCTAAATCATTATGTATTGCAAAATGTCAGCCGCTGAAGAAATCATAACTAAGCATGCTGTGAGCCTGCAATCTTGTAAAAGCCTGAGATCATAAAAGGAAAAGTGGGACTAAAAATATTTCAAAGATGCCAGAATGAAAAGGCTAACAACTGTCTTTTTCACATTCTAAAATTTACCTGTTTTCCCCAGGAGAGCATGAAGAAATAATCAATCAAAGCAGAGCTTGTGTAGATCCTCCTGTGATTAATCTAATTATTTTGGAGAGATCAGATGAATTTGCAGTTGATATAAACAGCAGTTTGATTGAAGTATCAAAGGTAGATCAATAGGCCCAGAATGTGGATCAAAACACCGTAAGCTAGGGAGCTTAGAATCAATATTTTCATGAGGAGCGTCAACAACTGGGACTGCTGTGCTTAAGCTGATGGAATAAATGCACTATTTTCAGAAATCACTTGTCACCATGCTGCAGAGGAGCCTCTCACAACACCCAAGGAAACTTTCTGAAGCCAGAGAGTGGCAGTGGAGCCCTGCAGGGCTGAGGTTTGGGAATTTTCCTGGCACTGGGGAGATGGCAAGGGCTGCCCAAAGGGTGGCAAGGGCAGGGGAAAAGCTCTGAGAGCTCGGGGGAGCACTTGTGGGGCTGGGGCAGGTTCCCACCACCTCCTGCAGACATCCCTGACCTGGGTACAGCAGCAACATTTGGGTTTGAGGTAGGAAAGCAGCTCAGGGAGCAGGGCCTGACTGCAGGGGAATGAGAAGCTTCCTTCCCAAAGCTCCGAGAGACTGAAGGGAGGAGATGCTCAGAGCCCATTTTCTGTAATTCTGCTTTTATTCTGCCCCAGTTTAGGCTCCAATGCCTGCATTGGTCTCCCCTCAGCACACACAGTTAAAGGATTTTGGGCAAGGATGCCATAGAGGTGTTGGCCATGGGAAAAAATTCCTCTCAAGCTTCCCTGGCGCTGGAGACCTGAGCCCTCTCTCTCCCTTCTCCTGCATTGGTGTGAGGTGAGTTGTCCTGATGAAAGATGCTGTGTTTGGCTGCAGCTCTTTGCAGAGGGAGGGGTGAGCAGGGAATGCTGATAGGAGGCACTCCTGGTCATTAATCCTGTGCTGACCCTGCCTGTGGCCCTGAAACTGATACAGCTGATACGGCAAGAGAAAAATCTTCCCATAAGCCAGACCCAAATTCAGCAAAAAGCACTTCTACACTTCTTTTCCAGGGTTCAACATAAAACCCATAACACTTGTAACAATTTTCTTTTGATTTTCAAGGAGATTGTGAAGAACTTATTGCTTTAAAAAATAGTTTTAACCTCTCTGACACTTCAGTTTTTAAAAATCTTAGAAAGAGATTGAGAACACAAACAAGAACTCACCAGCTCTGTAGGTGAACAGTGTCGGCTTTTGGCCTCTGTGCACAGAATAATTTCCTTTCCAGGTTCTTTGTGGATGCAAACATGTACAAATGACTCAGAGTAAGGAATACATCTCAAGAAGGTCATTGAAACATAATCTGTGTTTCTTTCAGCAACTTTACAGTAGCTTTCTGGTCTTTCTTTTTAATTTTATCTCTCTAAGGAGGTTTCAGTGTTACATTCCAAGTTGCAAGGATCCTCCACATGCACTTACAGCACAGGTGAGCGCACAAAGTGCTGTTAAGGTTTTCTTATTCTTCTGCAGCATAAAAACTCTTTGGAGATAATCAGGTTGCTAAACTTTCTCAGGGTGATGCAGTCTATAAAAGCCAGATTTTTGGGGTGCAGATAGGACTGGGGGTGCCTGGGGAAGTTAAGGAGTGCTGGAGTGTTCCACCTTGGCACTTTGGTGCTCAGATGCTGTTGGAAAAAGCCCTCAATGCCTGTCTGTGTCACAGAGCATGGAAATACCAGGAATCTGCCTCAGTTCCAAAATGAAAGGTGATAATTGTAGCTGCTTTTCACCTTGCATTTTAAACGCTAGCCTTGAATTCTTTCTCCACCAGACATGCAGCAGAATTCTGGCTGGGTCTAGCAGCACTTTTGCTGTGGTCTCACCTTCACCATGATGTGCATAGTTTGAAGTTCATTAGTACTTTATCTAACTTCTGCTGGTTGGGAAACTGCACCAAATCTTAAGCAGAATCAGTCTGGAAATCAGTTTGTGAACTGATACCCGAGAGCAGCCATGTATTTCTGAAAACAGAGCAAGAAGCAGTTTTGTGTATTGGAATAGCTCACTGATTAGTTTTCACCTGAGGGCAGCCCAGCTCCTGGCAGGGACATCTCTGTGCCACTCCAAGGGGTTCCACAGAGCTCAGTGGAGCCTGGCTGTCATTACCCTGTGCAGGGGCCTTCACTGAGGGCATTCTGAGAGCAAGGCATCACTCTGGTCTGGGAAATGCCATGGCAACCATGGTACCTTATCTCCAGACACTTGCTGTGGGGTTTTATCCAACCTCATTGTGAAGTGGGACTGGCACGAACCAACTCAAGCTTATGATTGGAATTTTCCATATGAAAGGATGCTCAGGAGTTAAATCTGGAAATCAGGCAGTGCCTTTTAGTTTGGATTTCCCTTAAGCCCCAGAAGCAGAGAGTTGATGGGAGCTGCTTGCCTTAACAGGGAAGGAGGGGTAAAACCCCAGAGGTCCATTAGGCACCACCTCACAATCTGTCTGAACTGTGAGGAAAAGTGCAGGGTTTGAGTTTGGAGAGAGAAAGGGGCTTAATCACTTGTTACTGCTCTGCTTCTACACTCAGGGAACAACTCCAGCAACAGCTCTGAATCTTCCTTGCCTGAATGCAGACACATGTGGGGATTCCTCCATGCTGTGAGCCAGGGACTGAGAGCTCCTCTTTATTAGAGCAGCCCTGGAAAACACTAAAGCAAAGCTGGATTTATTTGTAAACACACAGAGTTCGACACAAACACCATCTGCTTTTCACCACTGGTTTCTGTTCAACTCTCCCATCTCTGACAGGGTCAGCTCCCCGTTTTGTGGGGGAGCCGCTGCTCTGTGCTGAGGTTTCCTGGTGGCATCTTCCCTGTGTCCCTTCAGCAGATGCTGCAGGGCACACATGGGCAGGAGCCAGGCCTTGGGACTGGCTTTGTGCTAGGTTTCAAAAAATAAAATATATTTTCCCAGGAGTTCAGCAAAGCTAACATGAAGAACCCCTCCTCACCTACTTTAAACACTCCTTTCCTTGTGTTCCCCGTAAAATCAAGTAAATCCTTGCTATGATGTGTAAACTTCTCATTTCAAGCACTGTTAGATACTGGTTCCAACTGTAGTTACGGGTTCTAATCTAAAGCAATGAATTTTTTTGGTGCTGAAGAAAAAAAAATGCATGCTCAGTGCTTTCAGCACTGAATAGTTGGAAGTTTTGCAATAAGTAAAACCTTCCCAGCCTCTTCTTGCTCCCTTGCCCCAGTGAGTGCTTCTTGTCCACCTTAACCCAGGCAGAGTCTTGAAAATCTCTCCTTTGAACATTTATTTAACAGTCAAAAAAATAAGAGAAACTCAGTATACATTTAATGTGATAAATGCACTTGCTGAAAACCCAAATTTCCAGAGCAGAGACAGTTAACCAGTTTTACATGCCTTCCTCTTGACTTCAGTGAGCTGTGGATCACACCCAAAAATATGCTACCCAGTGAAACTTTGTAATTCCATTTAGCAGATGCTTTCAAACACAATGGGAGATTTTCAGAAATATCTTTGTCTGCAAGTGTTCATCTGCAGACATAAAAACAGCCTTGATAACATTAGAGGGAAGATAACAACGTCTATCTCTGTAATGATATCACCTTATCTGTAATTAATGTAGAGTACTGTAAGATGCTTTTCTGAGATATGAACCTCTTACTTGGGTAAGATTCTTCCTGAAACAAAGTGCTTGAGCCAGTGTAGCTGTTCTAAACAAATGTTTAATGGAACTTGTTCACCAGCCTTAGAGGCAGCCAGAGCAGCTCTGGTGGTTTCCTTTGAGGCAGGAAAAATAATAAGGAAAAATAATAAGGCTTCTGACAGAAACATGAAGCTATCTATTGCTAATACTGCAGTGATTTGATTAGAAACTGCCTTAGTCCATGGAATCACACGACCTCAGCTGTGTGTTTTAACTGGAAATGAGCCCAAATAAATCCTCTGGATTTGAGCTTGGAGTAGTTTCAAATTCCCCGTCAAAATTCAGACACCTCAGACAGCTTTTACATCTGTAATCACCCCACAATCAACAATAATTGTGCCACAAAAGTCTTACAAGTTTGTATGAGGTCCCATCCTCGAAATATAGGAAGTACCAGCAATGGAGTTTCCTGTAGAGTCTGAACTGCTCCTTTACCCAAACAATCTGATTTGTAGTTAAGGAATGCTTAGTGTTTATTTCTTCCATTTCCAGTGGGGCCTCCAATTTTATTTTGCTTCCATCTTTTGACTGCTGGTCTGAGCAGCAGTGAGAGTCTTGCATGTCCAGCATGTTCTCCTCCTCGTTGTTCCCTCTTGTCTCCTTCCTACAGCATTTTCTCCATCCTGGCTGCCTGAGCAGCAGATGTCCTGCTCATGTTCTCCAGGCTCTGGCACAAATGGCCTGAGTTCCCATTCCAGAGAAGGTCCTGGGCAGATCAGGATTGCTCACCCAGCTCTCAACCACGTGTCCATGGACCACAGAGCAATTGGGAGGTTTAGTTGTCTCTAACATGTTTTACATGTGTGATTTCTTGTGGAATTAATCAATCAAACATCACAGCTATTAGAGTTCCCCACACTTTTAAAAATCCCCCCACTTGGCTAAATGTTTATGGCTGATAGAGATCTTTGAGTGGGAAAGAACAGGCAGTGCTTGCTGGAAGAAGGCACAGATGTGGGATTGCCACTGAAATGCTGAGGATGGGAAGGTACAGACCCAAAGCCTGGCCAGTACTAAATATTTTTCCCCAGGAAGTAATCTGCAATATCAGGGTTGATTCTCTGTCTCTTTGAGGTAGTCCTGGCTCCCAGTGCTGGACTTGCTCTGTTTTCTCCACCCTGTGCTGCTGCAGAACTGGTTTTAGACTTAGTGAACAGTGCTGCAAACAGGCTCCAGGTACTTTGGAGTGAAGGGCTCTGGGTGTGATCATTCCAAGCCTCTCCCTGAGCTGGAGAGGTGGATGGTGGGAGGTGCTGGGCAATGCCTTCCCAGTCTGTGACATACTGTACTCTCTGTCATGCAAATACAGAACAACTTTCTTCCACCTGAAATCATCTCTGCTGCAGACAACCAGGTTGTCATGAAAGTAAGAGGAAAAAAAAGCACTGTTCTCTCTGCTTAAACAACAGATTTGTCTCTGAGTTGCCAAAATTGTGAGCGTCAGGGTGGCTGAGCACACTTTTGTGTGTACAATTGTCTGTGCATATGTCTGGTACTCCTTGTTTTGGAAGGGCTGTAGAAGGTTTGTATGGAGCCAGTCCATCTGTTCAGTGATTCAGTAATCTGAGAACAGTCAAACTTGTCACTCTGCCCCCCTTGCTGTCATCCTTTCAGACTCTGTCACCAACCTCAGATTTTAATGTCATTTTTTAAATATTGGCACCCTGCTGCATCCTGTGTTTGACCAGTCCTGTCCATGCAGGCTCAGTGCCACACCAGAGCTCCCTGCCCAGAAAAATGACTTCTGTTTGCAGAAGGGAAAGTTTCACTGCCCTTTCCATGTGCATATGAAACTCCCTTCTCCAGAGATGAGCACAGATTTGTATCAGAGACACTGCTTCTAGCAGAGACTGAGAAATGGAAGCAATTAAAGGCAGCTCCACCCCTCTAAGGTGAATGGGAGAGACACTTGCTGCCAGTGCTTTGTGATTGTGAGGATTTGCAGTGCTGTAGGGATGAGGGCTGTCTGGGGTGCTGTGCACAGGCAGCATGGAGCTGCAAAGTGATCCCAATGACACCTTCAGATCAGCCAGTTTGTTCCAGTGTCGCAGACATCTTTTGTGAAAAATCTTTTCTTTAAGATTTTTCCTGCTGAAGCTGAGAAGTTCCAGCAACAAATGTAAACAATGGTTATCTGCTGCTGTGGAATGCAACAGGCTCATCTGTGATTGGTCTCCTGTGGATGTTTAGATGTGGTGACCAGTCATGACAGAGCTGGGTCTCGCTCTCTGTTCAAGCCAGCTGCCTTTGTTATCATTCTTTTCTATTCTATTCTTAGCTAGCTTCTGAGGCAACCTTTTCCTTCCTTTTCTTTTTAGTATAGTTATAATGTAATATATATATATATATATCATAAAACAATAAATCAAGCCTTCTGGTCATGGAGTCAACATTCTTGTCTCTTCCCTCACCTGAAAACCCCTGTGACCACGGTCACATTCCAGGACAGTAAAAACTGCAGGAGTAAATGCAAAGTGATCCCACACAGGAGTTACCCCAGAGCCAAGAGGACTGGGAGCAGCAGTGCCTGTTCATACAGCTCTCTGCCAGAAAGATTTATCCCCTGCCTTTATCAAGGACCTGATGCAGAAGGAGGATTGTAGATTCTCTATGGTTTATCCTTGCCCATATTTTCCCCTCCATCAGGCACATCTCCATTTCATGGACAGCTTTATGCTCAGCTCTGTGAAATGCAGAAAATGCTACAGAGTGCAGTGTCTCTAACACTTCCTGGGAAACAGAAGCTACAGTGAGGAGCACCAACATGGTACAAGTCTTAACAGCCAGAGACTGGAAGAATCTCCTCCCTGAGGATCTAGAATTAAAATAAAGAACTGAGCATGGCATGGGAAGAAAAAGAACCAAACTCGCCTATCCAAAGGCATACCACAGGTGAGTGGCAAACCCATGAACAGACAGGTGCTCCCTCTCTGGTACCCTGCCCTGGCTGGATCTCTCCTGCTGTAAAATTGGGCAGTGAGATGTTGTTCAAAGGGGAGAGACTCCAAAGGCTCTCACAGAAGTATCTCCTCAGGACACTGCTGTTTTGTGCACACACACATGCTCTCATATATATATGTGGGGGGAGAGAAGGGAGAGAAGAACATCCTGTGGGATTTCTTTTGCCATCTGCCGAGTTCTGAGTGCCATCTGCAAAGTAAAAGCGTTTATGTTGTTTAGCCTTTGTTCAAAATGTATTTTTTGTCACAGTGGCTTTTGGCATTATCATGCACGATTAGAAGAAATATTCAACAGTTTGGAGCAAGCAGAACAAAACACTGACAGCTCAGAAGTCTGAAATATCCAGTTTGCAGAGTAATTGGACAGAAGGGTTTGACACTGTGCTCTCCACTCAGGAGCTGAGATGTGACCTTTCAGGTTCACAGGACGCAGACAGCAGCTTGTCTGGAGAGGAGAGGCTTCTCCAGCAGAACGTGGGGGAGCTCCAGGCAAGGAGAATCACAGTCACCCACACCATCACTCTGCTCCTCAGAAGAGCCTTGGTCAGAAGGGGTCTGAGCAGGCAGGACAAGTGTTGGAACCCAGGGAATTCCTCTGGCTGCCCTGGGGGGCTCCAGCCCCTGCCCAGGGGGCTCAGAGACCTTAGCACAGAGCCCAAAACCCCTGTGCCTTTGATCTTGACCCATGGAAAAACAATTACCAACCTTTATATGAAGAATTACAAGTCAAAAGAGTTTAAGTACAATAATAGTTTGTCACAGGGAGAAAAATAGATTTTTGAGGTTTTTAGAATGGGGGCCTCGGGGTCCCAAGATGGAGGAATTTGGGCGTGCCTTGTCCTTTTCCCTTCTTCTTCCTAGCCTCCATCTTCTGGGTGATGTTGGCCTTTTTAGATTGGTTTAGAGTAGAAGCTCACTGTCTAACATAGGTGATAGGTATTGGGAAGTAGAAAAGAACAGGCAGTGCTTGCTGGAAGAAGGCACAGATGTGAGATTGCCACTGAAATGCTGAGGATGGAAAGGTACAGACCCAAAGCCAGGCCATTCCTAAATACTTTTCCCCAGGAATTAATCTGCAATATCAGGGTTGATTCTCTGTCTCTTTGAGGTAGTCCTGGCTCCCAATGCTCCCATATGGTAAATAATGTACATATAGTTTTTAGTATAAAAAGATAACACCGTCCTGAGGTGCCTCTGTCTGTCCTGCTGAGCAAACCTCGGCAGGCCAGGAGAGAGAATTTTATAGATAAGAAACAATAAACGACCTTGAGACTGAGAAATGAAGAGCTCTGACTCCTTCTTCGACCGCCGGGCTGGGCAAAGTGATTCTCTAACACATCTCAGGGTGCAGCAGAGATTGTGAGACACAAGCAGCTCTGTGCAGGGGATGCTCCATCCCTGCCCCTCTGCATCCCTGGGCTCTCTGCTGCCCTGGGCCGAGCAGGAACAGCGCTGAGCACCGCCCTGCCGTGGGGAACAACGAGACACAGAGAGCACAAAGAGGGGAAAATCAGAGCCCCATCCCCTCTTCTGGCATTTGTAACACAAATGTGGCTGCTTGCCAGCCAGAGCTGGGAGGCTGCACTTGAGATTTGCTTGTGGCCAAAAACCAGTCGGCTTGAAAAAGAACAAAGAGAACTCTCTAATGGCCCATCATGATCTAGGAAGATAAGGAGAGGAAGAGAAGCTGTCCTTCACCTAACATAGGATCATGCTACAGGAATCTTCATGGTTTGGGTGACTTTTGCAGATTGAATTTATGTGAGGAGGTTCATCCAGCTGCTGGAATACAAATTGTTTTCAGATTCACAGCCATATTATGAAGGACAATCCTATTATGTGCCATAAATTAATACGAAAAAAATATGGAAGTTTGTAATTTTTATGTCTCCAAATGCAGTCTGATTTCCTGAAGCACAGATATGAAGGAAAAATTGATGCTCCAAATTGTGTTCCAGAGACATTTCTAACTCAGAGAGAGCTATCATGTATAGTTGTAAGCAGGATTACTTCAAATTATTTGAAATACCTTTACATTTATGGCTTTGCTTTATCTTACCTGTTCCTGGAGCCCCACTGATTGTTGAATCCTATTTCTTTCCCAGAGAGATGGAGGATGAGCATTCAATGGACTGGAAGTTAGATGGGAGTTACAATTAATCTTTAAAAGTATCGAAGGTGTGCAAGCTCAATTTATTGCTGTATTCTGTGGGTTTGTGCGGCTGGGATCAGGGTTAACATGGCCTGATGCTTTGTTTGCTCTTTCAGTGAGGGGATGAGACCTGTGGGGGAGTTTGCCATAGCTGGGGTGAGATGTGGGGCTGGGGAATACACACCCCATGGACCAAGTTCACTGCTAATTCCTGCTGGTTCTGCAGGCTTGGAGAGCTGACAGATGTGGGCACAGTGCTGCTTATTGTTTTATTTTAAATACATCTATTGTCCAAGAGGAACTGACTTTGGCATTGGATTTAAGTTTAATGGTTGGCAATCCTAAGGTTTACAGCACCTTGGTTTGGTTTTCTGTGGGGGATCATTTCCACACTGTGAACAGGGCCCTTTGTGGGATAAGGCAAAAGCTGAGGATGAACCCCACACAGTTATCACAGCATTTTTGGATCCAGGTCCTTCCCCAGACAGGTGGGAGTAGCTGAAAAAGCTTTGCCTCTGTCTGACCAAGGTAATTCATCAGCAGGACCCATCCTGAGTCCTTCCTTCCTGGCACATGGCCTGACAGCAAATCAGGGCAATAAAGCTCTTGGAAGCTTTAGCCCAACTGCCTTCTTTATGGTGAGAACCCTGCACTGGAAGAGCTAAATTATGATTATTGCTGCTATTATTGTTATGTCTCATGGATACAGGCCCGGGCTCATTGTCTTAGCCTTGAAGGCTGCCTCAGCCAAGTGCACAATGAGCTGGGTCAGACCACCCCAGAGCAGGACACGGGCCAGTTCCATGGGTCTGGCTGGAATATCCATGTTCTCCCCTGCTTCAGTCCCTAAAACAGCCCAAACACAGCATCTGAAGTGCAGCTCAGCAGGGCTTCAGCTGCACTGGCAATCCCACAGGATTATTACATGAAAATAAAGAGCCCCAATCTTTACTGCTCCCCTGGCAGGGATTACCTGAGGAAGGGGTCAGGCTCCCCTCAGCTGGAGTTATGGTGTCAGCTGGGCCACAGGAGCAGCCCAGGGCACTGAGCCTGCTCCCTCTACCAGGATGAAAAATAACAGCAGAGACAAAAAAGCCTGTAAAATAGTCAAGGAGTCAGAGAAATTATCACCCAATAAAAGTGCATAGAATGGAAATATGAAAAATCTTGAATGAGTAAAGGAGGATATGTCTTAAACCGTGCTGTCAAACTGTGGATTCTGTCACTGCCAGAGCCAAGAAACCTGGGTTCAAGGTATGGTTATTTCTCTATGAATAACAAGGTTTGTGCATGATGTGACACTAATAAAATCACACTGGAGAAGAGGAAAGTCTGCATGTCTTAGTGATTAAGCAGAGTGACCTTTCGTGGGCTGAATTACATTTGTGTATTACGTATTTCTATATTTCTTTCCATGGGAACATCTGGTGCTGGCTCATCCTGGAGACAGGTTTCTGGACTGGGCTGGCTGTGGGTGCAATCCAGGCAGTTCCTATGCAGCAATTTCTCCTTTGATGCAAATTTTCTCCAAAATTACTGTTAGCAGATTAACTAGAAATCTTGTGTTCTGAGGGGCTGCATTTGCTGCAGGAACAGCTGTGAAATTTGATAAAATCACCATGGTGTGTTTAAATGGTTTTATAGCAGTAGCCCTTCGGTTAACCCTGGATCATTTAACAGCTGGATAAGTCTTTCAAGAGTAATTAAAATTATGTTCTCAGAGAATTTAATATTTTATACATTACTTTTTCAAAGAGGAGCAGTGAAGACAGAGATGCCAAAACTGAAAGCCTGGCACTGGACACTCAGTTCTGCTCCCTGGTGCATAAATTTGCATATATATTTGGAAAGGAGCAATGCCTGACTTAAATAAGCAGTTTCCTTCTAACCCCACCTCCTAGATGATGAGCCTTGGAAATAATAAAATGTACAGACTATGGAAACTATTGACTAGTTTTAATAGTCAATTAAAACTTCCCCAGTTACTGTGCTACAAATGGACTATGAAAACTTGCAGAAAAACATGTCACTTTAACTCAAGTTCATCTGAGTCTGGAATAATTTACCTCCCCAAAGCCTGTTCCCTTAAACAGGTTCACAGTTTGGCTATTTACCTATTTTTGCTGTTAGAACACATTGTTATTATAATTCATTAAGCCTGTTTATATGATTGCCAATACTTTTAAGTATGGATAATTGTGTTTGAATAACTGACATTATGTACATCAGCTATAGAATTAATTGCCATTACCTGATGTATTATACATCCCATTAATTTCAACACCTTACACGGTATTTTGTCATTTTATTATTGCCATATCTCTTCTTTTGACAAGTTAATAATAAAAAGGCAAAACAAAGCATTATGTTTTGTTGAAGTAAATGCATCTTCATTATACAACAAATAAATTCTTCAGCAAAACCTGCCAGGTGCCAGGAATAGATTGGAATTGCAATGGACACATAAGTCAGTGTAAGTGGGCATTCAGAGGGGACACAGACCCTGCTCCCCTCTGCCTCCCAAAGGAATGAGCTCCTGGTTATCCAGTCCATGGCAGTGCATCCACTCCTCCAGCTGCAGCTGCAGCCTTGGCTTCACCCTCCTGACAATCTCCTTTCATTCTCTACTCCACTGAGGCTGGAAGGACTTGGTTCCCAGCACTCTGTGCTCCCATCACTATTCAGGATCCATTCAAGACCTAAGCAAGAGAATCTTATAATTTTGTCAAATGTAACGGGTGAAAACCATATTCCTCACTTTCAGAGTTTTCAGCCCAATATATTTTTTCTGCCCCAAAGCATCAGACAGCAATGTTCTTGAAATTAAAAAAAAAAGAAAGGCTTTAAGCATTACTTTAATGGCAAAACCAGATTGTTCACATTGTTTGTGTTTAAAAAAACCAAACAAAAAACCCCCAAAACCCCCCCAAACCCAGGGCCATTTCAGTAATACTGTTCAGAGGTTAGCAGCATATTTTCTGTAGCTCTGACCATATATATTGGCCAAGTGTGTATCAACATGTCTCATAGTGTAATATCTAATCATAAAATTTGGTATTGAGAGAAGATATAAAAACATTATTTTATTTTCCTATCTGCAACTTTGAATTGGGAAAGACTAATAAAAGAAAATGTAATAAAATTCCCTGTTAAATGCCTGGTTTGTGATCCTCATAGTCCCTCCAGAAATCACAATCCTCATGTTTCCACAGCATAAATAATACGTAGAAACAGAATTATGGTTTCATTCGGTGTTGTCACATCGTGCTGTAGTTTACAACAAGTGCAATTGCATTTCTTTTGGAAAGATTAAGAACAGTGAGGAAGGTGCATTCCCTGAGGCACTGGAGTTGAGGATAATAAACTCCATGTCCATTATGTGCCAATGAGACTACAGAAATGAAATCTCTGCATTCAGAGCAACAGGACATTTATTTTAGAAGTGCTCTGTTAAGAGATTTGTTTTGGAATATGTTTAAAGAAGACATTTTATGCACTGAATAGACATAAGTACTCAATGCCTTGACTGTATCATCATAAACTGTGAGCAAAACTCAGGTGTTTATAGCATGGCAGACCAAAAGAATCATTGCAGCCTTTCAAAGTTCACTGTTTGTGCTTAAAAATGAGGGCTTGGTTGCTTTTGTCTGTCTTTGACTTGTTTTGGGTTGGGGTTTTCCCCCTCCTCCCCATTCTCAAAAATTGCAAGTGGATTTCTTGGGATCTGGGGTCAGTACAGCTGCACAAAGGCCAAGAGGTCATTTTCTTTCTGACTGCTATGAGATGTTCTGGTAGATAATCAGAGTGTGTAACCCATATTATTTATTTTTAAAAGACTTCAGTGGAGTTGAAACTATCATATTTTTTATGCAACATGAAAATGGGCAAATGCCTATGAAAATAGGCAAATCCCCAAAGGTTGCCTTCCCCACCCTTGGGCCCTTACCTAATGCTGCTGCAACACACGTTCCACCTTCCACCTTCCACAAATACCTCAGTCCCTCTGCAGAATCTGCTCAGATTTACTTGGGTTTCTTGTCCTGAGGTGCTCCTTTTACTCCTTCTCTCATTTTTCTTCTCCAGATGTGTGGACATCTCTCTGTGTAGACATGGCTGAGAGAGCTAGTATTTACAGTGGGCATGGGGAAGGGCGTCTGACAACTTCAGCACAGCCTGGGTGTGTAATTCCCTTCAGGTCCATCATAAAATCCAACCTGGATTTTGTTGGTTTTTGTAAAACATTGATGTGGAAAAAGGTTTGCTGTTGTAGATATCTGTGTGAAAGCAGAATGAACAATCACCTTGCCCTTGTTGTAATGATCATTGCAGTGAGCTCTCATGTTTTTGTGACACAGCAGCAAAGTAACTTCATCCTCTTGCAGCCTTTCAAGCTAAGAAATCAACTTTTTGTCCATCAGGTGGTAAGAGACCTACAAAAAATAAATAGCACATATTCAAAATACTGTGCCAATGTGAAGCAGCTGGATCTTTCTCATGGTTCCAGGGTATCTATGAGGCCCAGATCATGAAGTGGTGCAGAGCGTGGGAAGCAGCAAGCCCTGACTCACCTCCACCCCACTTGTGAAAAGTAAAGAGAAAATCTGCAAATTGCATCTGTGCAAAATGGTGTCACAGCCTCTGGTGGTGGCTGCAGTGGGGAAATGCCAATTGCCAGGTGAAATGCAGACTTCAGCACTGGGAGGGTTGGCACAGGTCACAGAAAATGGCAGGGGGATGGACCCTGAAGTTTGTTTCAAATGCAGAGAGGGCAGATTTTTAAACAATGTGCTCTGAAAGAGCTGTACTTGCTCCCCTCTTCATCTCTGCAGGCAGCTGTCAGGGAGATCCCCTGATTACCTGTGCAGGGTCAATCACCTACACAGGTCCTGGGGGTGTTGACTATGAGCTGGTTTGCTGTTTGTTCTTCCTGTTACTGACAGCACACAGAGAGAAGGAGCTTTGAACTGGTGAATGATGTGCAGAGAAACCACAGCAGAAACAAGAGAACAGAGCCCAGCCCCTGTCCTTGATGGTTTTTGCAGTTTGCTCAGCCTGTGTTTGCCCTTGTCAGGAAATGCAGAACGCTCACAGCAGCAAAGACTTTTCATTCTCCTTGAGCTTGGCCCTACTTGGAAGGCTGAGTTTGATAAAGTCAAAAGATTCCTTGCATCAAGAAAGGTGTGAATACCAGCAGTCTAATAGGGTTACAGATGCCAGGCCTTGCTTTGCCTTTCCTCACCTGCCAGTCCTCTATTTTAGGCTTATTTTAGCTGAAATCTTATTAAACTTTGTTTGAATCCTGGTGGCAGCTTTCAGCCCACCTAGAGCTGTGGATGTTTGCTGACTATGACAATTATTTGTGGGGTTTGGCACTAATTCTGCCCAGGAGTGCTCTGAAGTAGTCAGAACTTTTGGAGTGGAGAAGAGTGCATGCACTTGTCCTTGTTTTCTGATGGTGCAAATTGTGAAACCTCAATGGCAGTGGAAGGAGGAGCTGCTGTGGGATTATCGGGATGAACTTGTACTGTAGTGTGATGGACATGGCTCTTGGAGTCTTTTAGGGTAGAAAACCTCTTTCTGATAATAGCACAGTCCTTCTAGGCTGCAAAAAGACTGGGACTGAAGGTTTTTTTGGGCATCAGTGACCATGGCTAATTTAACTCAGCATTATGAACAATAAA
The DNA here is from genome assembly GCF_035770615.1 of Melospiza melodia melodia. Classification (NCBI taxonomy): domain Eukaryota; kingdom Metazoa; phylum Chordata; class Aves; order Passeriformes; family Passerellidae; genus Melospiza; species Melospiza melodia. The sequence goes on along the minus strand of NC_086206.1, from coordinate 2,610,451 downwards.
ATATGTTGTCAGGCATCAGATCTGAACTCAGGAATTGTTTTTTTGTTTCTCCCTATTGAGATTATAAATGTAAACCCATAAAAATTGTGAAAGTAATTTTCTAGAATTTGATTTTATGATGTTTTATTATTAAAACAAGAAATATAGTTTCCTATCTTAGGGAGAAGTAGAAACCACATAAATAAGAGTCAGAGTTTTTGAGAAGAATGAGCCTATTCCTTCCAAGCTGCAAGTTCCTGCTGCTTTGGAAAGTGATAAATCCCAAAGGAATCTCACCTTGGACATTTTACATGCTAAGTGAATTCAGAAAACAGTTGTTTTTTAAAAAAGAGATATTATAATATAGCAATCTATTATTCAGAAAAGTGTTTTTAGTAGCTCATTCAGAAGCATTTGTCTCTGTAAAAACTCTGCAGCCAATGCAAAAAGCAACATTTTGGAAAGCTGAATTTGGGGCAATTGACCTTCCAAAATTCAGGCGGATTAGAAAGCCAGACACGTCACCTCAGTAACATGTAATAAACAAAAGGCATTCTTAGCACCTAATTGTAAGTTGAAACTTAGTTATACAACACAATTCTTCAAGGATCACAAATAATGAACAAATTAATGAAATTTATAGCCTGTTTGCAAATCACTTGTTGACAGAAAGTGTTCTCCTTGTCAGCTCACATTACTCATTGCCAATTCTTTCAGTGACTGACTTCAAAGCTACAGATTCCTCAGTGAAGGTTTTTGGATAAAATCTCCTACTCCAGCTGGTGTGCGACATTCCTGCCTGTGATTTCAATAATTGATGTGATTAATTACTTGCTACCGTCGCTCCTTGCCCCTTTTGCTGAGTGCATCCAGCAGGGCAATGCAAACACGGTCAGTGCAAGAGAACAGCTCCCTCTAAGGCTCCCCACAATCCTAGTGCAGAGGAGCTGGGGAGGATGGCCGGAGGGAAAGCTGGAGATAAAGGCCAGCCCATGGAGAAGCCTCTTCCCTCCAGGAGCAAGGCAGGAGTGCCTGCCAGGCCCTGGTGCAGAACATTCACTGAAATATGAGGAGTCACGCGTGCGACTCCGACCTGCCGAGCCACGGGTTACACACTGATTATACAGCCCTTCCCTTGGGTTTTAGGCCAAGATTTTAAAATGTATCATCCCCAAAATCCTTTGTTTTATTCCCCTTGGTGAGAGTGGTGACTTTCAGCTGGGAGCATGGAGGTGATGTCAGGATGTGAACATGTCAATAGGTATTTATTGCTCCTGAAAATCAGGACATTTTCAAGGCATGTGCTCACACTCAGCCCTTTAGCCTTACCTTGTCCTTTCCTGCCTTTGAAATCCAGCCTGTCTCTTTCTGATCTGCTGCTGCTAGCTCTTCTAATTATCTTTCTTTAATTCTCTAATATTCTCTGTTCTAAAGCAGAATCTTTGACTTTTTCTACTGCTTTGTTTGTCCCATGCTTCCAACAAGCATTATAGGTTGTCTGGTAAATTCTGATTGGTTATGTAATCAGCTGGACATGGAGATAAACTGTGGCCCAAATGTTTCTCTGAAACATTTTGTAATTATCTATAAATTTTGATCACTACCTGCCCTAAGTCATTGTAACCAGTAGATAAATGCAGTGTTGAACTCTAGGGAACAGCAGTGCGAACAAAAATCCATTTACACAGAATTTGTACTTGCAATACTCTAAGACTCACTTCAAATTTCTCCCTTTTCTATGTGTACATCTCAGCACTGACAGTGCTCCTCTTCATCCTTATTCTGGGAATTTCTTGGTGTGTTTGCAGAGGTATTGGTACAAAAATGCAAAAGAAAAAGCTGAGATTTGGTTGCAGAAGAGCATTGAATAGTTTCAGTGAATATAAAACTTTTCAAGACATCCCAAAGTGAAGAAATTAAAACAGGCTGTGAATGCAGAATAACTGGCAGAATTCTAATTTAATTGTAAATTTTGAAACTGCATAATTTATGTGTCAAAAGACATAAAATCTAGTAAATCATTTTTTTCCCAGCAGAGGAGTTTTCAGATACAGTTTTGTTAATTTGGTGTAGTAGGAGGGCGTTTTGATAAATTTCCTCCAGCATAGTCTATTTTCTAGCTGAGAAAGAGAAGGAAAGGCTGGAGAACTGGAAGTGCTTTGCTCATGCTGCTCTGAAGAAAACACCCCAAATGCACTCAATAATCTCCTCAGAGAAACACAAAAGGATGATGGAAGAAGGAAAGAGGGAGAGAAGGGACAGGTTTGGGGTCCTGGGGGATATTTGGATCTCTGGGGCAGATTTGGAGCTGTGGGGAAGATTTGGAGCCCTGGAGCAGGTTTGGAGCCCTGGCACAGATTTGGAGCCCTGGAGCAGGTTTGGAGCCCTGGCACAGATTTGGAGCCCTGGCACAGATGTCACCCAGCAGAAATGGTGTGTGGGGGGAGATGTGGCACATTGGTGCTGCCACATCCCGTTCCCAGGGGAGCACGGGGGATCCCCAGGGGTGACAGGAGGGAGGATGCAGAGTGGCAGCCTCAGCAGGGCTCCCCTGCCCCTCCTGCCCTTCCTTCCCCAGCCCTTCCCACATTGCCCCTCACAGGGTGCACTTCCCTGCATGCAAACACAGCAAAAAGGATGAATTGCCTTAATGAGTTATTTTGATCTCTTCTGAAGTGATAAAAAGAAAGCTGTAAAACTCAGTGCACACAAGTTCCAACTTGAAGACATCTAATAGTATCTAATATAGTAATTTGATTAATGTTCTCTGCTCCTTCTGTAGGTTTCCCTAATGCACCCTGCTGAGCTTTTGGAAGTGCTCACAATGTACACAGGAAATTAAATGACAAAGAATATGCTGTGAACTGTTCATACCAAGCAAACTAGAATGAAATACAGTATTTGTTGGGAGAATAATAAGCATCCACATGCAATGCTGCATGCTGGCTAACAATTTAACCAGTGCTTGAAGAAACAGATTAACTATATTTTGTGCCTGTCTTGTCTGTAACTGCCAACTCATTACATAGCAAGATGGGTTCCATCTCAGCCAGCCTGAGACCTCTAAAATCAATATAACTCTTTAAATGCAACTTAGAAACTCCTAGACTATGAGCTCAAACCACAGCATTGGTGCTTACCTATTTAAGTGATAATCCAGAGGTAAAACTTTTAAAAGAAGTCTGTCTGTGAAAGTAAAAAGCGTGATACAGGTCTCATTATTGGAAAGCAAAGGTCTTCCCTTTCTTCTCAAACTCAGGTGGGTAAAAATCAATCTTCAGCAGGACTGGTTGTGCAGCACTGAGGGCCAGCTGTGAGGATCTAATAGAGCCTCTGGGCTGAGGGAAGGCAAGAAGATGTACTTCTCCATCAAAAGGGAGATAAAATCTGCCCAGCTGCTTGTTTCAGTCTGCCATGAATAGCGTGGTGTTGCCTGGATTTAGTACAAGACAACCAGCTGTAAGCTGGGTGCAGTCTGCATCTGATGCTACCTTCTACATGCAATTTCAGCCAGTCAAAAATGTGGGGTTTGCAGAATTTAATTCCTTTTAATGGCCCTGGTGAAAACACCCGTGAGTGGCTGCATCTATTTCAGCACAGGACAACTGACAGATGCAGCAGGAATATTTCATGGTGTCACAGGAGTATTGGGTGTCCCCTTCTGTCACCCTCAGGTAGCCCTGACTCAGATTTCCCTCACCCTGGGATTTTGTGTCAGCTGTGAACATGTGAGAGGCACTGCAGTAGTGGCCGAAGCAACACTTGGTTACAGAAAAAGATTGGAGCACACACTGATTCTTCTTTATCTAGATTTGGGCATGGCTGCTAAGCAGAATTCTGCTTTATATCTGGATTTTTAGCATGCTGATAGCAGGAGTCTTTAGGGGTCTTTTGTTTAAACTCCCTATTAAAGTGCTTCAGATATGAAAACCAGAAAAGAATTCTAATTTCAACATTGAAATTGAAGATTCACAGATCGTTTGAAACCATCTTTGCTGATATTTTTCTTATTATTGTCACAACTCCCACATTTCTTTTCCAAGTACTTTTAGATGACCCACAGCTTCTCTTTTTTCAGCAAGAAGCCACTCATACACTCTTGAGCATCACAGATTCTCACTGTGTTTGTTTATCAGTGTGTTTTCAGCGTCTCTTGATCCTTTTGGCTGTCCAAATGTTTGTTTGGAATTATTCATAACATTAGGGAGTCAATCTGCTTTACTCCAGTTTTAAGACAAAAAATTGCTCTGGTCAAGACCCCTTCAAGGCTGGGAGCTGCTGGACTGGGAGCTGCATTCAGACTGGAGCTCACCAAAGCACAGGGATGCACTAAAGTTCCCTTGCTCCACTGGTCCTCCCATGTAGGGAAATTCTTAAATTAGAATGAGAATTGTTATCAAATAAAAGAGACTACCAGTGATGAAACCCAGAAGGGTTTCTTTAAATGCAGTTCTAGCAAACTGATAATTCAAGCTTCTAATTGTTAGCAAAACAATAGGAAGTCTATAAGCTGGATATTTGCCAGCAGGGGCCACTTCTGGAAACTCTTTGCTTTTCTCCCTTCATCTGCTGCATTGAGATGAGGGAGAGACTTATGTCAACACTTGGAGATAATCTTTTTATATGGGTTTACATAAGAGAATAAAGAAAAGGATGAGAAAATTGTTCCCTTTTGTAGGGGTTGTACTGAAGAAAAGCAAAAATATGGAAAGTTAATATCTGAGAATAATATAACAAATAAAGGAAATAGGCCTAAAATGAAGGAACCTGGGAAGGCATTGCCAAAGCAGGGGCAGTTTATGCTGTGCCACTCTTGTATGAATGCACAGATTTGTGGAGTGCTTCCCTTCAGGCTTCTGTGGGAGAAACATCACCAACCAATCTCAAAAAGAGCACGCTTAACAAACATTACTAAACTTGGATAGCAAGGAGCACCAGGGCAGTTTTAATCACTCTTGTATTTCTAATAAACAGGAGTGCACTTCATTGCTCTGGAGGTGGGTCTGAGCTGCAGACTGAGCCCCAGAGAGAGGAGGAACTGCCCCGTGCCTGTGGGGCTGAGTCTGTCAGGCTGTGTGTGTGGGGCTGTGTCTGTGGGGCTGTGCCCGTGGGGCTGTGTGTGTGGGGCTGTGTCTGTGGGGCTGTGTCTGTGGGGCTGTGTGTGTGGGGCTGTGTCTGTGGGGCTGTGTGTGTGGGGCTGTGCCCATGGGGCTGTGTCTGTGGGGCTGTGTCTGTGGGGCTGAGTCTGTGGGGCTGTGTCTGTCAGGCTGTGTCTGTGGGGCTGTGTGTGTGGGGCTGTGTCTGTGGGGCTGGGTGTGTGGGGCTGTGTCTGTGGGGCTGAGTCTGTGGGGCTGTGTCTGTGGGGCTGTGTCTGTGGGGCTGGGTGTGTGGGGCTGTGCCCGTGGGGCTGTGTCTGTGGGACTGTGTCTGTGGGGCTGGGTGTGTGGGGCTGTGTCTGTGGGGCTGTGTCTGTGGGGCTGTGTCTATAGGGCTGTGTCTGTGGGGCTGTGTCTGTCGGGCTGTGTGTGTGGGGCTGTACCTGTGGGGCTGTGTCTGTCAGGCTGTGTCTGTGGGGCTGTGCCTGTGGGGCTGTCTGTCAGGCTGCGTCTGTGGGGCTGTGTCTGTGGGGCTGTGTGTGTGGGGCTGTGTCTATGGGGCTGTGTGTGTGGGGCTGTCTGTCAGGCTGCGTCTGTGGGGCTGTGTCTGTCAGGCTGTGTCTGTGGGGCTGTGTCTGTGGGGCTGGGTGTGTGGGGCTGTGTCTGTGGGGCTGTGTCTGTCAGGCTGTGTCTGTGGGGCTGTGCCCGTGGGGCTGTGTCTGTGGGGCTGTGTCTGTGGGGCTGTGTCTGTGGGACTGTGTCTGTGGGGCTGTGTCTGTGGGGCTGTGTGTGTGGGGCTGTGTCTGTGGGGCTGTGTGTGTGGGGCTGTACCTGTGGGGCTGTGTCTGTCAGGCTGTGTCTGTGGGGCTGTGCCTGTGGGGCTGTCTGTCAGGCTGTGTCTGTGGGGCTGTGTCTGTGGGGCTGTGCCTGTGGGACTGTGTGTCTGTGGGGCTGTGTCTGTCAGGCTGTGTCTGTGGGGCTGTGCCCGTGGGGCTGTGTCTGTGTGTGCAGGACAGGGAGGGCAGCGCTCCCTGCCATCCTGTCCCAGGTGCCCCAGGAGCAGAATTTGGCAGAAGAGGAGCTCTCTGTGAGGCACTGCTGGTGGCAGGGCTGCAGCAAGGGCTGGGGTGGTGCCCAGGAGCCAGGAGGGCACATCTGAGGCTGCTGGGCTGTGACACCAACACCCTCACCCAAGGTCCCAGCCCGCAAGGCCTGTCCCACTCAGGTCACTGCCACACTTTTCTTGGATTACTTTGCAATCACTTGTGGGGTTTTTTTCCTGGTTTTATAGTAAAAGAGTTATTTTAACTCACTATTTCCCCAGTTATGACTCAGTGTTGTTCTCGTGTGGCATTCCCTATTTGCATTTTACAGTTCTTATTCTGATTACAGCTTGAGCCTGGCAGAAGTGCTTTAAGCAATGTCTGGTTTACTCAGGCTGAGGTATTTTGGAGTGCTGCAGACGTTCAGATATCCTCTGCTGACTTTAGCAAACGTCCTGCATGGTTTTCCTTGCCTAAAAACTGAATAGAATCATTGCTCTCTTTCTTTGCTTTCCCCTCCCTCAAAGCTCTAGCAGATGATGGTTAAATTATTGCAAACCTTTCTGTGTGGTAGCCCAAGGCACCGGACAGCAAATGAAAAGGCCAAAAAAGTATCTGTGAATAGATTTTCTTTAAATTTTCAACCAAGAGCTGCAGTGAATTTTTCAAACTATTTTAAATATTGTAGAGTTCTGTCATATTTTTGCCATCCTGACATTGTAAATTGATGTATTTTATTGGTCTGACACAACAATAAATAATACAATTCAGTTTTATTTAATGATTTCTGGTTTCAGTGGTAGAGAAGCTTTGCCAATTTTAAATTAGGTCTCAGAGTAAATTTAAAATTAATGAAATTTAAAGCTGTGATTTGTTTAAGGATCCAGAACATTCACTCCTTCATCTATTCATCAAGCTCTTTAATTACCTAGTATGCATGAAACCTGTATTATGTCTTATTATTGAGAGATTAATTTTATGAAAACCTCAGAGTGATACATCATTAGAGTGACTCTTGGATAATGTATAGTCTAACCTTTTCTGCTAATCCCACCACAGAAGAAGAGAGGGAAGCTGACAACTCTTCTGCAGTGTTTTATTCCTGCTGTTCCCCTGCAGTATTATCAGCTGCTCGCAGAGTTTGTCTCTGATTCCCCGTTCATTTCCAGCCCTCGCTGCTGTCAGTCCCACTCAGCCCGAGCCCAGGGATGTGCTGGGCACGTCCAGGAGCAATCCTGGTGGATGTTGTGCTGCTGCAGATGGGCAAGGCTGAGGGACACTGCCCCAGGGATCTGGGAGCCTCCCGGGGCTGGGGGACACTGCCCCAGGGATCTGGGAGCCTCCCGGGGCTGGGGGACACTGCCCCAGGGATCTGGGAACCTCCCGGGGCTGGGGGACACTGCCCCAGGGATTTGGGAGCTTTCGGGCTGGGGGACACTGCCCCAGGATTTGGGAGCCTCCCGGGGCTGAGGGACACTGCCCCAGGTATCTGGGAGCCTCCCAGGGCAGAGGGACACTGCCCAGGGATCTGGGAGCTTTCGGGGCTGAGGGACACTGCCCCAGGGATTTGGGAGCTTTCGGGGCTGAGGGACACTGCCCCGGGGATCTGGGGTTCTCCCGGGGCTGAGGGACACTGTCCCAGGGATTTGGGAGCCTCCCAGGGCTGAGGGACACTGCCCAGGGATCTGGGAACCTCCCGGGGCTGGGGGACACTGCCCCAGGGATCTGGGGGCTTTCGGGGCTGGGGGACACTGCCCCAGGGATTTGGGAGCTTTCGGGGCTGAGGGACACTGCCCCAGGGATCTGGGAGCTTTCGGGGCTGAGGGACACTGCCCCAGGGATCTGGGAGCTTTCGGGGCTGAGGGACACTGCCCCAGGGATCTGGGAGCTTTCGGGGCTGGGGGACACTGCCCCGGGGATTTGGGAGCCTCCCGGGGCTGAGGGACACTGCCCCAGGGATCTGGGAGCTTTCGGGGCTGAGGGACACTGCCCCAGGGATCTGGGAGCTTTCCGGGCTGGGGGACACTGCCCCATGGATCTGGGAGCCTCCCGGGGCTGAGGGACACTGGCCCGGGGATTTGGGAGCTTTCGGGGCTGAGGGACACTGCCCCAGGGATTTAGGGGCCTCCCGGGGCTGAGGGACACTGCCCCAGGGATCTGGGGTTCTCCCGGGGCTGGGGGACACTGCCCCAGGGATCTGGGAGCCTGTCGGGGCTGAGGGACACTGCCCCAGGGATCTGGGAGCCTGTCGGGGCTGAGGGACACGGCGGAGATGGAGCCGCCTGTGCGGTGGGGAGGGAAGAACTGCCCGCACTGAGGAGTTCTGCTGGGAGCTCCCGCAGGCCACAGGCGGGAAATGGCCTCGGAGCTCAGAAACCCCACTCCGTGCCCCCTCTCTGGGACAAACAATTCCCGCTCGGCAGGTGTCCGAGTGCGGGTGTGAGAGAGCCACAGAGTGCACAGACGGAGCAGCAAGCCCAGGGGGACCGGAGAGCCTCCCGTGCCGCGGCCCGGCTCTTGCCCAGTGCCTCAGCCCCGGGAGCGTGTCCAGCTTCAGCCCCAGCAGGGTGTGCTCTGTCCCCCGGGATCCGGGCCCACCCTGCCTGGGTGGGCAGCGGCTGGAGCTGGGGGACGCGTGCTGGGGACAGGGACAGGGATAGGGACAGGGACAGTCACGAGTCCAGGGCTGCAATCACCCTGCAGCCCCTCCAGGGCCCCAGCTGAGCCCTGCCCTGTCTGGGCTCTGTGGGCACTGCCTGCCTTGGCTGTGTGGGCACTGCCTGTCCTCGCTCTGTGAGAACTGCCCTGGCTGGGCTCTGTGGGCACTGCCTGGGCTGTGTGGTCACTGACAGCCCTGTCCTGGCTGTGTGGGCACTCCTGTAGCTGTGTGGGCACTACCTGCCCTGCCCTGTCTGTGTGGGCACTGCCCCAGCTCTATGGGCACTGCCAGCCCTGGCCTGGCTGGAGCTCCTCCTCACCTCCAGAGGAGCAGGGCTGTGTGGGCACAAGAAGGATGTTCTGCTGTTGCAAGAATTATCATCAAATTGTGTCCAATAATTTGTATTCCTCAGGTATGTTTTACCTTCTCATGCTGTGTGCAACCTCTTTTCATTGCTGCCAAAAAGAAATTATTTTTCCATTTTTTCCCCCCAGTGCTTCCATGCCAGGCTAATTCTCTGTTCTCTTGAAAGCTAATATATCCACTTTTCGTATTAATATTTGTGAGAGTAATATAAGGAATGTTTTATTTCATTATCTCACAGCTGAGAACTGTAGTCACACTGGGTTATAAAGCAGCTAATTACAGTGTTAGTGACTTTACAGTGTGCCATGCCTGCAGTGCAGCTTGTCAGTTTCTGAGAATTTCTAACAAGAAAGTAGTTTGCAGGGTACTTTGTGAATCTAGTCTGGGAAATGTTGCATATGCAGCAACTTTGCAATGCTCTACATCTCCTAATCAGAACTCTTTCACCTCTAAGGGCATTTGCATTTCATGGAAAACTTGATAAATTCAGATTATTCCACATATGTACTTTTCCCCGTCTGTGCTTGTTAAATCAAAAATATTTAGGATACTGCAGAGTAACAGAATATTTGAGTGCAGTGATCCCTTCTGCTACTCCTCCTCTGGGTTTGCAGTCATCACTACCTCATAGTAATTGTGGAGTTGCAAAGCTATAATTAAAGCTTCAGATGAGGAACAATGAATAAAAGGGACACCTCTTTCCCCTATTCAGCCTTCATTAAAGTAATTGTCATTAATGAGAAAGGAAAAAAGGAGGGAAATGCACAATTCATAAGCAGATGTGCAGCCTTTTAACTGTAATGTTTTCCAAAACCTGATCTCTGCTTAGGAGGACTTGGTGTGGGATTTCCAGAAAGCTCCCTCTGGGCACTGTGGCATCGCATGGAGCACTCTTTCCATTTCAGACAAAAATCTATATTTTAGCACAGGTGACAGTGGATTCAGTTACCTGGATTAACCAACCCTGCAGAGGTTTGGAGCCCACTAATGTGGGAGAACTTGGAGAGTTTTAGCACTGTGATAGAACTCTCTGTGGCCACTTGAGCAGGATGCACCCTGGAAGCAGCTCAGAGTATTTCCCTGCACTCAGGAGGTCCTGCTGGCAACTTCAGCAGCCCCCAGGCAGCTCTCACACAGCTGAGCTTGTGTTCAGCAGTTCTCTTGCAGCTCAGAAACCCCACTCTGCATCCCCTCCTGTGGAAGGAATTCCTGATCCCCCCTGGCTTTGTCCTGGAGGGTATGGCTGCAAAGCACTCCATGTGCATGAGACCAGACTCCCTTTCTGCCCAGCACAGAGATTCCCAGTGTGTGCTGTGCCCCTGTGTTTCCCTGCTGGTGCTGTTTCAGTGCTGGAAATGGATTCATCTCCCCAAGTTTCTCACCTGAGTGGGGTCCCTGCAGTTCTGGAGCCTGCAGGTGCCCTCAAAGAGTGGGAGTTTCCAGCAGTGCCTCCCCTCCCCTCTCCTCCTGCAGTTCCCCATCCCAAAGGCCAGGGCAGGGGGCACAGAGGGAAGTGATTTCCCTTTGGTCATTCAGCAGCTCAGGTTAGAATGAAATCCACACTTTTCCAGTCCCCATCCCTTACCCTGCTCACTCCAGACCTTCCATGAGGTTCATGAGCTGAGCTTGTGTGTCACAATTTTCTGTTCTTTGCCATTAATGGATGTGCTCTTTAAGGGATCAGGAAACAAAAACTTCTAGTGAAGATTTAATGAACAGCAGTAGATGTTTCTCGCACACACACACACACACACACACACACACACACACACATGTATTTTGATATCTCACATCCTTTTAAATAACACATACTTTATTTTTCACTCAAAAAAAAAAAGTCTTTTAGCATTAACAGGAAAAGCAATTCCCCCCCCCCCCCCCCCCAGTGATTACAGGAGATGGGTGAGCCTGGAGTGATTCTGTTTTATTGAATCTTCCCAGTACCTGACAGCAGTGGAAATGCCTGGTTTAATAATTCAGAACTGGCTCCTGCAGAAATATTTGCATTGTGCATGTTTGAAAAATACCAGAGCCAGAAGTAACTTTAAAAATCTGTACTTTGTGCTGGTTATAACCTGTGAGTGAGGAGATGTGTCTGGTCACCTTGACACCATGGGAAGGGCAGGGTTTGTGAATACAGGGTTTGTATTCTAGCACATTCCATTTTATTAAACAAAACTGTACTTTCTGTCTACCCAGAAATGCCTCCCAGGAGATGCTCTAGAGAAAATCTGTAATTCGAAGTGACTGTTTTATGTTATTCTCTTTCAACACTTTTTCTCCTTATAAATTGTCAGCAACCAATATATACTTTTTATTTTCTTCTGAATCATGTGAACTAACAAATCTTAATCTACATCTGCAAATTAAAGGCAGAAGAAGTCAATTACAAGTGCTTGGTTTACCTAAACTGAATTGCACTAAGTCTTTTAACTGAACTTATAAAGTCATGTGGTTGGTGTTCCAAGACCATAAAACTTCTAAGATGACTTCCATCATTAATATATGGTGTTTCTGAAATATGAATTCTTTTTTTTTCTTTTTTTTTGCAAGTGCTCCAGTTTTGAATCAAAATTTGCAGTTTCTGCAGACATGTTGTTGGCAGATCTGTTTCTTAGAGCATCCCTGAGATGTAAATGCAGGAGAGGTGAGCACAGGCTGCCTAAATGCAATTCAGGCATTCAAAGGAATGCCACCATATACCAAATCTGCTGTTTGGGCAGGAGCCTCAGCTGACGTGTGCTGCTCACATCTGCCAGACCTGGCTCATCCTGCCCCTGCCCCTGATGGATGTCACACTGCTGCTGTGACAGGCTGATGGCTCAGCTGTGTCCCTGCAGTGTTTGCAGAGCTCTCAGGTCACACACTCAGACTGTGATTGTTGATTTGCAGGGAGCCATCCCACTGAGGCCCACGGCACAGCCCTGCTGGCCATCAGCACTGGGGGCTCTTTTGAGAGCTCCCCTCCCTGCTCTGCCTCTGTCTGCGCTGCCTGCTTGTTCACTTTCATCCAGACACATTTGGAAGTTACCTTTATATAGATAAACAAAATGAGAAAGGAAAGGATTGCACTACATAAGGGTTTGCTGCAGTCAGTTGGACAGGTTTTTTCAGCTCCTAAAATACACTGAAGTCTGAGTGAGGATGGTGTAAAACAATTTAACATTAGAGGATTTTCAGAGATAGTTCAGCTAAAGCACTCTGAAGGTACAATTGTAAAGGGAGATGATGCAGTGCTAAATATACAAAATGCAACATTCTATTTTTGCTATAATTAATTGTAACCAGTTCTTATTTAAATCAGCCTGCCAGTCATAATTAGTCTGTACTTTAAATGTTTTGCTTGATGCTGTGGAGCAGAAACAGCTTTTATATTAAAATAATAATGGAAGTTCTGTAGGGAAGTAGACTGCAGCATTACAATCCTCACCTGTGTGCCCTGGGAAGGATTCCCTGTTCCAGACAGTGCTTTGTAACACGGGGATGGGCTCCAGGTTGGATTTGAGCCAGGGGAGCACTGAGACTGCTCTCTGCAGACACAGTGATGTTTGTTTTACACCTCCAGTTCTCTGTGAGAGGAGCCAGGACCACCTTCCTGCAGCAGGCAAAGAGCACTTCCTTGGACTCCAAATTGTTATTTCTCAGTGTAAGATTACACACAAGCTTTCTGGTTGCCTCACTTTGTAACCCTTGCTGGGTACAGTTGTTTTAGTGGCACAGCATCTAATTTGGCTGTGTTCTTTTTATTCTCAGAACTCTGATATTTGTGAAAGGTGCAAGGGGTGTTGGAGATTTGTGTTAATGCTGTGCAGGAAGGAAGTTTGATGATGAGCTATATTATGTATGGCTCACTAGGTAGTAGTAAACATTCCTCTTTGTTGCTGTGCTTGGGGATTATCAAAGGGTGTTGTGTTCCTAGTTAGAATTTTTCTGGATTAATGAAACAGATCACAGATCACTGCATAGCAACGTGCCTGAAGTCTGTGAAATGTTTTCTGAATAAGGATTGGATCAGGCCCATTGAGAATATAAAGTGCTGGAAAGAACACAGTATGATTTTACAGACCCTGCATTTGGTTGTTTTCTCACAGTGGCCTCACAGCCTCTCTAATTAGAAACTTGAGGTTTCTCTGGTCTGCTCTGAGTCTTTCCTCCCCTCTAACAACACAGCAGCAACATCCAAATCCTCACTGTTACTCAGGCACTCCTGGCTGTCCCTGACAGGGGCAGCTTTGTTTGAATATGGACTGGTTCAAATGAAATTAGGAATACTTAAAGTTTTAGAGCTTCCTGTAGAGATTTATGGTCTCTGCATGTCCATGCTGGGGTTGCACATCAGTCTTTGGGGCTCAAGGTGGAGGCTGCTCATGTTGAGCCAAGGACTGCCACCCATCCCTGCAATTTAAGTGTCAGTAGCCAAGGGAATATTTTGGAGTTTCAAATGTCTACCAAACCCCCAGGAGGTTCTGCAGCTTAATAGGTAATTTGAGTTTTGTTCACAATGTCCATAAAAATGGGAGAAAAATGTGCATGTCACAGCCAAGTATGAGCAGCCACAGAACAAGTCTCCATTGTGTCTGATCCCTTTCACAGGTTCCGAATTCAGAGACAAAAATACCTGCAAAAGCCTGGGGGTCTCTGTTCTTGTCTCTTCCCAATCAAGGGAATAGAAGCTGGGGCCAGGAGCCTGCTTGTGAGCTGGAAATCTCTAACTTTGCTGCCCGTGGCAAGCATTATGAATCTGTCAATACAGTTATTTTAATGCCTGACAAATGATTGTTGCATAAAGTTCTTTGCAGTCCCATTTCTTTGGCTGGCAGCTTTACTTGTCCTCTGGTTTTGGGGCACAATAAATCTAAAATCAGATCTCTGAGATGAGCCTGCACAAAAAGCTGTTTTAAATGCATTTATTTGGCCTTTTATTCTCAGAGAGTGTTAATATCTGATTCTGGTTTAACTCAGGATATCTTGAATTGTTACTGTTCCCCATAGCTGAGAAATCCCAGATCCTCTTGCATACAACCCTTTAGATTTTGCATTTCTCAGACATGAAGGTTGTTGCTTCTTATACCTGATCCTGAAAAGGTCCAAGTCTCTTAAAAATGTTCTCTTGCTTATAACACATGAGTAACAAATGGGAGGGTTTATGGGAGGTGCCTTGGAATCCTTTTGTGGGGGGAAGGCTCTAAGGAATCCAAGAGCCACTTCTGTTCCATTGTTGAAATGCTGACTGCATTGAAGTGCCTTAGTCATGGAGATTTTGGACTGAGTCAGATGGTGAGAGATCCTCCTGCAGGCCCAACACAAACATGAATTCACCCTGTACCCTCTGCTGTCTGTGCTGCCTGCTGAAGCAGCTTTGCTGTTGAGATGAGGAGGTTTGGAGTGTGTGATTCACCAGTGTGTTGCAATTGATGAGATGCTGAAGCTGTGCACAGGTCACACAATTATATTTCAACTCACAGGATGGAAATCCAGATGGTTATTCAAGAGCCTCACATTTTTGCATCAGGGTAAAGGTGAAACAACTTCATTAAAATTATTCTTCCTCTTGCCTCTTCTATTGCCATTTTATTTTTTTTTTTTTTGTGTTTCTGGGCTACATAACCATATCCAGGGTATTATCCTCCTTCAGGGATGAAGGATAATGGGATATTAAAGGAAGCCTGGGTTCTCCAAACAACTTAGTTTTGCTGATAAATGTTTGCTGTATTTTATCTGCTGTTACAGCAAGAAACACGAGCTGCTGCAGGGAATGTGGTCCTAACAAGTGCATTCCTTTAAATTTTATAAAAACTTCATTCCTGTTTCAATACTGGCAGAATCCAAAATTGAAAACCTGTAGGTCACATTTGAATAATTGCCCTGCTTGCCCTGTACCTAAGGCAGAATTGTGATCGTGCTACCATTGTAGTCTTGGGGCATAAAAACCCTTCAAAGTGGTAACCAATGGAATACTCTTCATTTCATTTTAAAAACAGGCTTGTTTTACTAATTTCATCTCTTATTTTAAAGAAGCTTTTCAATTTATTCCTGAGTGTAGCAGAAAGAAAGAGTGAAATTTGTAGCTGTGACAGTCCAGGCCAGTTACCAAGGGCTCTACAGCTTAGAACATTTCCAGAACTTTGCAGGGAATGGGTCAGAACTGTGTTAATGGCAGAACTGACTTTGCACTCAAACAAAAAAATATACAGATGATAGCAGATTTAGTATTCTATTTTATTTCATTGATAATTTACTATTTATGTCTCCTTGTTTTGTTTTGGTTTTGTTGCTAGTTTGTTTTTAGTTTGTTGTTGTTTTTTTTTTTCCTTCAATGAAATGGGTTTGCTGACTGCATTTGATAGGATGGATGAGAATCCAGGGCTATATCATCACTTGGATCTGGTCAGTTGGCATAGCTGCATTTTGTACCAGCTGGGGTTCTGCCTTTCAATTTGGAACAAGTTTTATACCCTGGTCCTCTTTTTTTCTATTTGGACACAAACCAGTAAAACTGGCACAGAGTTCCCCTTCCTTTTCTATTTCTGTTTTGCCTAGTTCCTAAACTTCCTGGAGGAGACAACATCCTTTCTCTTTCCAGAATGAACCCGGCAAATAATTTATAAATAAACAAAGAAATAGCAATAATGGAGTAGAAGGAAAGGAATGCTATCCATTATTTATGTACATAATTAAATGAATCCCTGGCTATTTGAAAGCACAAAGACAAAACTTCACCGTGGGTGTATTATGTACATAAATGCTGAAGCACTTAATGGTGGTCTTATTTGAGAATGCTGCTTCCATTTTCTCTCCAGAAATTACATTTTGTTCCATCAGGTAGCTCTCAGTTTGCAGCTAATGCAGCACACACTGCAGTTCCTACTCAGTTTGTCAGGAATTCAGCAATTAATGGTCAGGAGGTTGCTTTTTGGGTTTTTCTTTACTATGTCATTGTCCTGTACATCCAAATCCAGATTTGGTGGCAGTAGTGCCCTGCAGGCAAATGGGATGGCTCCAGCCTGTGGCACACATCACCTCTTTGTGGGGCACGGGGGAGGCTTTGCTGCCTTGGACCTCCCTCTTTATTTTATGGGATGGAGAAACTTAGGCATGAACCATGTTTGCTCAATTAAGTTATTGAGCCCCTGCTTGAATTACTCCTCCACTATGTTTTTTAATTCTCCCAGTGAGGGTTGAAGCTCCTAATTCACACACCAAGAGAATATTTTTGTTTGTTTCAGTTTTGGAATTGATATACAATGTGTTACATTATTTTTCTGTAGTTCTCATTTTCTCTTTAATCCATATTTTTAGGTTGTGCCATGTTGCCCAGAATAATAAGAGAGTCATTTCCTACATAGGAGAAAGTGGAAAAAAACCCAAATTAATTGAGTTGTCTTAATTGAGCAAGGAGATGCTTAGACTTGAAACATAAGGAGCTGAACTTGGAGCTGTTAATGTGGTCTGCAAAATTAAGCTGTGCTCCTGAGTGAATAGGTAAGTTTTATGAACTATAATTTTTGCTTCCCCAGACTATTTTGTGTTAAATTCAGCAATCCAGCTCTCCACAGGATAATGCACATGGAAAATAATTTTGGTTTTAGGTGCCACTCAGTTTACCTGATTCCCATGGCGCTCCTGCCAACTGATCTGGCGCTGTTTAATCTTTGTCAAAGGGTGGCTCTAGCCCTGAAGGGAGGCTGTGTCCCAAAGTGTGCCTGGCTTTGGGGCCAGGAACTGCCGTGGAGCAGAGACCTGCAGGGCACACCCTCAGCCCAGCATGGAAAATGCCCAGCAAAACCCTCAGCCAGGCCCTGGGAAAGAGCTGGGAGTGCTGCTGTGCCAGAGCATCCCAGGGAAATCCCAGCTGTCCCAGCTGCTCCTCTCTGTTCCAGGAGAGGTCCCCTTTCTAGATATTTCCCACTATCTACCTAAACCTCTTCCCACTTCACTGTAGGTCATGAGAAAATACTACACAGTAGGTTAGAATTTTGCAATCTGTAGTTAAATACTTGAAATATAAAAAGACACTTCAGACAAGGTCAGTGACAATTTTGACTTTCTTAGTTCATTGCAGTCTGCTTAGCACTACCAGTTACAGAAAAAAATAAAACACTTTTTCTACCAAGGAAATATATGTAATCAATATTTGTGTTGTACAGCAATCATCAAAATCCATGGGTGTTGCCAGAAATACACCTCAGAATTTAATGAGATCTGTCAGGGAAGTGAAATTCAGCAATGAGTTGCCCAAAGGAAACCACAGCCTACCACCAGGTTTTATGTGTGTGTTTCCTGAGCTTTGGAGCAGAGGCATAACAAGGTCCATATTTCCCTCTTGTGTTCTGCAGGTTTTTCCTGTGTCCAGGGCAGCTTTCCCAGGCACTGGCAGGGACACAGGGCCCCGTTAGGAGTGCTGGCTGCTCACCCATGCCCTGGCTCCCTCCTGCAGACACCAAAGGCTGCACGTGCCTCGTGGGGCTGCAGATTTGGGGTGAGGAAATCCCACATTGCCCCAGTGTGCTGGGCACACCTGTGGGTCCCAGGGGAGCACACCCAGCAGATCCCAGAGAGCTCTCAGCATGGGCTGTGTGTGAGGGCTAGATCAGGTTTTCTGCACTGACCTTTATCCCTATCAGGGGATCTGTGACACCGTACTAAATGTTCCTGGTTAATTATAGAGGTTCCAGTTATTCACCTGGCTGAGGTGTGGGACATCAAAACATGAAGAAACAGCCCAAATAATCTTTTCCCATCTAGTCAGGATTCCTGGGTGGAAAGGAGCAGTATGCCCACCCATCTATGGCTGTGATGTCACTGACATCTTTTCATAAAAATCCTTTCTTTAGGATTTTTCCTTCTGGGAAGCTGAGGCCCCAGAGAAAGAACGTAAACAATGGTTATCTGCTGCTGTGGAATGCAACAGGTGCACCTGTGATTGGTCCATGTTGGATGTGTACAATTAAGGGCAAATCAAAGACCAAGCTCTCTCTGGGACAGAATCAGAGAGAGCTCCTTTGTTATTCATTCCTTTTCTATTCTTAGCTTAGCTAGCCTTCTGAGAACTTTCCCTCTGTTCCTATTAGTATAGTCATAATGTAATATATGTCATAAACTAATAAATCAAGCCTTCTGAACATGAGGTCAACATTCTCACCTCTCTTCACCCTGCAAACCCTTGCAAGCTCAGTAACAGCTGTGATGGTGTTATTCTAGGAGATAATCTATCCTGAAGCCAGGAGAAGGAATGACTGCAGCTAAGCAGGGCAGAGGAAAATGTTTGTTTGTTGGAAAGGAGAGGGAATGGCTGGAGGAAGCAAAGCAAGCATGGAATTCTAATGCTAGATTTTATCAATTTATAAGGTTTAATTACTTATGCTTGTGGTACCTCTGAAGAGAAAGGGAATCCAGGTTAATCTTCACAAGATATGCAATAGAAATGATTTATTAAAATAAGGCCCATTACTGTGATTATCAGACACATTTTTAATTAAATCTAAAGTTCTGTCAGTAGAAATTTTTACTTATATGATCTCAAAATGTTTGGGCTTGTTCATCTTTCTAAGCTTTACTTCTCTTCCATAAAGATCACGAACTCGGCTTAATTAGAAGGAGTAGTTATTAATGTCAGAGCAAATTAATTTCAGTCAACCAAAGGGGCCCTTTGAGGATGCTGCTCCCCACCTGTAGCTGGGAAGTCCCAGCTCTGGCGCTGAGCGAGCTCTCATTAACTGGGAACAGGATTTCCATGGATCCCTGGCAGGAGCAGTGGGGCTGGTGCAGGGACTGTGACCCCACCGCAGGGCAGCACACACAGGGCTCATTCCCAGCACCTTTCCCAGCCTCCCCAAAGCTTCTGCACCTTACCTGGGAACAGGATTTCCATGGATCCCTGGCAGGAGCAGACAGGGCTGGTGCAGGGACTGTGACCCCACCGCAGGGTAGCGCACATGGGGCTCATTCCCAAAGCCTTTCCCAGCATTCCCAAAGCTTCTGCACCTTACCTGGGAATGGGATTTCCATGGATCCACGGCAGGAGCAGCAGGGCTGGTGCAGGGACTGTGACCCCACCGCAGGGCAGCACACACAGGGCTCATTCCCAAAGCTTCTGCACCTTACCTGGGAACGGGATTTCCATGGATCCCTGGCAGGAGCAGACAGGGCTGGTGCAGGGACTACAGCCCCACTGAAGGGCAGCACACAGGGCTCATTCCCAGCGCGTTTCCCAGCCTCCCCAAAGCTTCTGCACCTCACCTGGGAACAGGATTTCCATGGATCCACAGCAGGAGCAGACAGGGCTGGTGCAGGGACTGTGACCCCACCGCAGGGTAGCGCACATGGGGCTCATTCCCAAAGCCTTTCCCAGCATTCCCAAAGCTTCTGCACCTTACCTGGGAATGGGATTTCCATGGATCCACGGCAGGAGCAGTGGGGCTGGTGCAGGGACTGTGACCCCACCGCAGGGCAGCACACACAGGGCTCATTCCCAAAGCCTTTCCCAGCCTCCCCAAAGCTTCTCCACTTTAGAGAGAGCTCTGAAGCTCTTGAAGCAGGTTTGTATGCAAGGCCTCTCCCAGGGAGTTGGACTGTTTTCTCTCAGGGATATCTCTGTGTTATTATTATATTTCTAGAGTCCCAGCTCTCAGCTGTCCTATCTTCTATCACATCAGGGGGTCCCAAACCTTCTCTCAGTGGCTGCAGATCTTCACAGCAGCATTGCTCCTGCTTCTTTATCAGAGCTACTCCAAAGCTCTCCCTGACTGGCCAACCCACCCCCTTTTATTCCAGCTATCTTCATTAGCCACAGCTGCCACCCAATTAAGGACATCACACCTGCAGCCCATTTAGAACAACTAGGGTTGTTCTTATACAATACATATATTTTACTAGGACTCCTACTATACCTCTGTAATACATTTAGTTTGTAAGTAGGAAAGATTTCAGTTTTTCAGCTACTCTTTTTAGCTCTTTAGGGACTCTTTTTTAGCTGCTCTTCCACAGAGCCAGGCCAAAATTCTCAGTTGTGTAAGCAGATCAGTTGATCTGCATATTCATTTTTACATCAGACTCTCTTTCAGGTCCCAAGCACAAGAGACTATTTTTTTCCCATGGATTTCACTCAATGTTAGCTGTAAATGTCTGCCTTTATTTTTTTTTTAATTGAGTCCCTTGTGTTTTGATGCTACTACACTAACTTTGTATGTAAAATAGCACAGTAATTTCACATCCTAGAATGAATTTATTTGCTTAAAAATAAGCACAGTAACTTTTTTTAGGTGTTAAAACATAAAGTAAAAATATCAGTTAATATGAAATCATTGCTTAAAAATGCAACTTGTCCCAAAATTCTGGGCTACTCAATGTTCTTAAGAGGTTGTAATGAGTTGAATTCATTGGTTAAATTAAAATGCTTTTTCTCATATTCAGTAAATGCAGTGTGTGTGCAATTGAACAAAAATAAAATTGAAATTTACATTTTCATCAAATGAATAACCACATGCTGAGGATTGCTTGACTGCAATTTATGATTATGCAAATGAAACAGGTTTTGCAACCAGGATATGTACAATAAATGGGAGTTCCATTATTATGTATCAAAAAGCCATTAACCTTGAAAATTATACACAATTGACATGAACATTTCTAAAATACGTCCAAAACCTGCTAATGTTCCCCCCCCCCCCTATGTATAGGGCCTGTACATTAGATTTAGCAAAAGAATTCAGAGAGAATAATTTATTAAAGGAGCTCTGCCACTTTTTTGTTGGTGAGCTCTCTGTGACAACTTGCTGGGTCCTTTATTCATTATTTAAATCAGGAAGTGCTGCTGATTAATTCCTCATCTGCTGACAAGAACACGCATTCCAAAAGCTGTTCCTAACCAGAATTTGCTGTTTCAAAGTCCTGGTGAGGCAGTGGGGAGGGAATGCTGAGGCTTGTGGCTGCTCCCCAGGTGACAGGTTTCCTTGCTGGGAGCCCTCCCTGGCTGCTGTCTGGGCACTGCTGCTGTTTGATGGGTCTAAATCAGATTTTCCTCTTCCTCAGGGACAAAAGCAGCAGAAGTGGAGGGAGAACACAACGGGACAGGCCCAGAACATGCTGTTGGTTCTGGCTTTGCCTTGGCATGGGCAAGGCAAAGCAAACAGCCCAGAGCCTAAAGCCTTGAGACAATGTTCCATGTATTTCCTAAAAGATGGTCCCTTCTTGTTGGAACTCAGTGCATCCCTCTGGGTGTCCTGAGTTGCTGAGGACCCCGTTGAGGGGCTCAGAGACCCTGGCACACAGCCCAGAGCACCTGGGGATTTGATTGTGACCCCTGGAGCAAGTTACCAGCTTTGTATGAGGACGTGAAAGTCACACGGGTTTGAATGGTGTAATAACAAAATGATCACAGGGTGAAAATGTAGATTTTAGGATTTTTGGTGTGGGGGTTATGGGGATAAGATGGAGGGATCTTGGCGTGTTCAGCCTTTCTTGTTCTTGTTGTTGTTGTTGTTGTTCTTCTTCTTCTTCTTCTTCTTCTTCTCCATTTTCTGCAGTGATGTTGGCACTTTGGGGTTGGTTTAGAGTAGAAGTGCACTGTCTAACACAGGTGATGGGTATTGGGAATTCAGTGTAAATATGTTATACGTAGTTTGTAGTATAAAAGGACAACACAGAGTGCTTGTGGCTGCCCTGCTGAGCAGACCTCGGCTGGGCAGAAAGAAAATTTTATAGATAAGAATTAATAAACAACCTCAAGACCGAAAAGTGAAGAGTCCAGACTTGTTCTTCAGTTGCACGGGTCGAGGCAGAGACATCCTGCACATCTGGGGCAGCAAATATCAACCAAAACCCAAGAGCTTCCTGAATGGACTTCTGGGTTGTGGAGAGGAACCCCCTCTGTGGCACAGGCAGAGTGGGGATGCTGGAGGTGCAGGTTTGGCAGCTGCTGGGGAGTTGCAGGGCTCAGATCCTGCATGCTCCAGCTGCTGCAGTCCTCACCCAGAAACATTACCAGGAAACCTCCAAGGCTCCCAGTGCCCTGCTGTGGATTGCCAAAACTCTGAAATGAAAAATACACATCACCGAGTGGTCAAAGAATGTAATGTTTCCACAGGCTGGTTCTCAAGGGGTACCTCAAAGCTGGTCTGTTCTTTCAATGACTATTTCATGGCTTTGTGCCAGTGTTTCAGCTGTATCTCTGTGTCGGTTATGCAGGAGATACATATATCCTATTTTTTTTCTATAGGAGGAGTTCACAGGATGGTACACAAAGTGTAAGGTACCAAGATTTTTGGTAGGAGATCACCTTTTGTCTATTATCCACAATGGTTAATGTGCCATAATTTCTGAGGTTCCTTTTCCTCACATGCCCAGAGCTATCACAGGAGAATGCCTATAAGCTTTTATTGAAAATAAATCAAAATAATGTTAAACATGGCCCTCATTATCCTAAACCCAGGACCCTTTTGGCTGCTCTTTTCTTCCTTTGTCTCTGTAAGAAAGTGAATGGGTATCCTTACCCAGATCTCACTTTTAGAGTGGACTTTACATCTAAACACTGCCAAAAAGATGCTAGCATAGAGCACTATAATGAAATAAAATACAGATTAGAGTGGATGGAAGTGTCATAGCTGGGGAGGAGGACAGGAGGAGCTGGAAATCTGTGTCTGTTCAGTTCCATGGAAGGGTAGATGCTGATGTTGTGAGGATTCTAAAAGTAGAAAACTGAGAGTACAAGTGATTCCATTGGCAAAGCAGAAAAGTTTTATTACAGACTTGGAAAAACCTGCAGCAGAAAGGGACAGATGGATATTTAATTGTAATTTTTCAATATTACTTTTGACCACAGGAAATAGTCTTGTGACTTCTACTGAAGGAGGCTGCAGCAGCTCCCAAGAGCTGCTTTTGGCTGTACCCTTAAATAATTGTCTTCATTCAAATAGAAAAGGGGGATCTTGTGTTACTTCTGAACTAGAAAATGATGGCCAGAATGAATAAATATTGCAGAGGAATCGACTTGGGTAACTTAATGCAGTTGCCCAAATTTTCCCCAAAACTTGTGAGATGTGAAGTTTGACCTGATGGGGGATGCAAGAGCATACTGTAGGGTTAGCAAAGCTTTTGGTTTTTTACTTCAAGGTGGTTAATGTTTTTATTCTATATGAAGGGTTGAATTAGAGAACCCTTTAAAGCCAATTTAAAGGGTTTTTTCCCTAACATTGTATTTGCTCTCTATTCTATTGCAGTGCTGCAAGGCCATTCAGGATCTCCCTGGGGTGAGCTCTTGGGCACCATCAGCCTCCCCAGGTGGAATGGCCCGTGGAAATCCTTCTCCTCACATTGCTTCTTCCACCACAAGGATGAAGCTGAGAGCTCCTGGCTGCCCCTGTTTATTTGGAAATACAAAAGAAAGGGGCTGTTTGCTCACACTGCCTCTTGCTTTCATCACAATCTACTGAGACATCTTGGAAAAATAGCATTATTTTTTTTGTACTTTTTAACTCCTGAAAAAAATCTGTCACAGAATGGATCATGACTGAGCATTTTATGTGCTGCTCCTGCTAAGTTTGCCAGGGAACAACAGAAAGCCAGATCTGTGTCTTATTTTTCAGAGCTCTCTGTAAACACCCCCGGAATTAATCTCAGGAAACAGCAGAAATGCTAATGTCTACTCTTTGTGTGTGCTCACAGAACAGATTTAGGACACTCCTTTGAAGGATGTATATAAAGCCAGCACTTGCCATAAGTTAAAAGCGCCCTTCTTGACATCTCTGGAACACATTTCTCAAAGTACTGAGGAGTGATTGAACTTTTAATTCCACCAACATGTCTGGATGTGTTCAAATGGCGCGGCGCAGAACCCCAGAGCCTCCAGCTCACCCTGCATGTCCCAGTGCTGTGCCAGGGTTTGTGTGAGCACAAAACTGCCCTAACAGCCCCCAAACTCCTGGCACGTAGGATCTTTCTGACATGATCTGCCTGCTGTGGTGCTCATCCTCTCTCTCCTGAGCGCAGCAATCAGCAGTGGCTTCAGCAGCAATTCCTTATTTTAGGGAATCACAAGTTGGTGGGGCTGATACCCCACTGGGAATAAGATCATTTTCCTCTGCTGGGAAATACCACTCAAGAGTTTATTCAGGGCTCCGGATTCCTGTGAATTAGAAGTAAGAAACTATTTTTAATATGAAAATGTCGAGACTGAAGCAGAAAATGCCAGCTGTAAAGTAGCTTTGCTTGGTGCATTCCTCACCAAACAAGGAGCCTTGTTACCCCTCAATTAGGTCCAGGTCTGTGAAGAGTTTTTATTATCTGTAGCTCTTCAGCCACTAGATGGTGGGAAAGTTGCAATCTGAGAGGACTCAGGGACCTGATCTGCCCTCCCAGGGTTAACCCACAGCAGGCAGGAGCGAACACAGCACTCCTTAAATCGTCGTGAAATTTCCCCTGAGGTGGCATCTGGATTGTGGCACTGCTTTGTACATCTCTATCCAAATCAGCTTTGTGCTGCAGAACCTTGTCTGTGTTACCAGGGCAGCTGGCATGAAAAGAATCCCTTTAGTGGCCAATTCCAGTGAAGAAACGGAAACAAATTATCAGGAGTCGAGTTCATGCTAAAATTCAAAAGCACCACAGCAACAGTGCTGGCAGTGCCTGTTCTAAAGCTGACTCTGGTGTGCTGCATGCCTGCACCCCCTGCATCATTAAATACCTGAGAGAACCCCTAGAACACTTCAATACAAAGTGCACCGAGTAATTTTCCTCTCAGTTGCTTCCATGGCTGATAGTGTGAAGGGGAGGTGCGCAGTATTCCCAAAAACACTGTGTGCACAGGGCTGAGCCTTTCTTCCACAGTGCTCTGGAATTCGCTGAGCTGGTTTTTTGCGTGGACATTTGGGGAGGAAATGGTTTGATTTGAAAATGTCTTTCCCAGGTTTATGGCTCCCTGCTCTGCTCTGAAGGACAGCTCCATAAATACTCCAGGCTCTGGGATCCCTTGCCAGGATCTCTGCTGGAGTGGCAGATTCATCACCTCCCTTTTTGATCTCGGAAATGAATTGAAGTCCCATCTTCCAATGCAAATGGCTGTGATAGCAGCCCTTAATGATTGAGGTAACTCCAGAGCAGGCTTTGGGAGCATCAGATGATGGCAATGCCTTTGATTTATGTGCCACCTTTCATTCCCAGCCATCTCAAAGCACCTATAACTTCTGGCAAACCTGTGCTGAGTTAATGGGTTATTTCAGAGTCTATTCAGCAATAACTGTTAAGTGCTCAGAAGGAAGACTGATTGATGGGTGAGATGGCCCAGAACTTTAATTATCTTAATGAACAATTTTTGAACTTAACAGAAAGTCTAGCACTAACACAAGTGGAGCCATGAACTCTAATTCCACCACTCATTCCATTAAACCCTGAGCTCAGTGGTAATTTAAAGCCTTCTCTCTTGCTCTGTGTGTGTTTTTCAGAGGAGTCCACTGAGGCACTGCTGACACAGAACCACTTCTGCTCTGGAACATCCCACACCTGCAGAGAGCTCCAGGACCCAGTGACAAACAGCTCCTGACCATAAGGAAGCTGCTAAAAAAATTGGATAAGCAATGACTCAAGTTTGGCAAGAGGAAACAAATATTTAAAGTATTCAGAATAGTTCTGGGACAATTATTAGCAAGCAGATATTGAAGACTCTGGTTTGACACCTGCTCTGCTGTTTTGTCTATGATAGGAAACAGAAGTGGTAAATAGCTGAACCAGGGCAACAGGCAGCAGGAAAAAAACATGAAAGGCAAACAGATTGCTGTTGAGAAGATGGGTTTGGGATGATCTTAGTGTGAAAGTTCTTTTAAAATTAGTAATTGTGATCACACATACATTGTGTCTTCTACACCTCTTTGTGCTCTTCTTATGCCTGTTATTGTACTTTTAAACCTTAATCATTTTTCCACAGAAATGAAATTGTTATTAGCATCTGTTGTGTCTGCATAATTACTGTGCCTGTTAAAAGGCTTATTTCTATTATTTCCAGATCCTTTCCACAAATCCTTACATTGCTAATTAGGATATCTTGCAAATACTGATGCTATGAAAAGGATCAGAAATTTTCAGCCTGCATTAACAATTTCCTTCTGCTAACTCATACTATAGGAGGTACCATAAAAATATTAAGAATATTAGCAAAAAGCAATAATTCCAAGCTGTGTTTTACTCTATGTGTTGCCAAGGAGATCCAGCTCTGTGGGTGACTTTAGGACCTGGACTCCTCGTACCAACTACAGCAGAAATGTCAAGAACGTGATAATTATTTAGACTGGAAAGAATTTCAATATAGTTTGTTCCACCTGTATTTTCATCCTGGAGATTGAGGAGGGGTCAGAGAAGGCACCTGAGGGTGGGGGCTTGTGCCAGGAGCCTTTTTGAGCAATGGGGAGAGGTGACTTGTGGAGGGTGACTTGGGGTGAAGTCACTGAATGTCCACACGTGGATTCATGGGAATGCCACCTCTGGGTTTCCCTGTGCCCATGGGGAGCAGCACGAGGGCACATCCCCAGAGTGGCCTTCACACAAACATGTTCCTACCCACCCTTGCAGAGGGCATTAAAAACGTCTGGGGAATGCCCAGAGGTGCTGCAGTGCTTGCCATGGCCGCTCCTGCTGGGCAGGCAGGGCAGAGGAGCAGCAGCCTTGGGCATGGCCCTGCTCTGAGCCTGGCAATGCCCATCCCCAGGGAGTGAGCCTGCAGCTCTCTGTGTGCACAGCCCTTCCCACAGCCCATCCAAGGGCTGCAATTCTGAGTGCTCAATTATCCTGCACAGATGTTTGCTGCGGTTTCACCTCTGCCAGCAGAAGGAAGCTCAACTGCCTCTTCCATTTATTCCCAAGGAAAAAGGGCTGAAGAGTTTTGAAGCCCCTTTCAGCCAGGTTTAAGCAATGTTTCCCTCAAAAACCTGCTGTGGGTGATCTCTGAGGAGCTGGAGGAGGGTTTGGAGCCTTTCCATTCCCTGCAGCCCTGCTGGGTCAATCCCTACATCCCAAAGAGGGGTGGTGGTGGTAAAGCTTCACTGGTGCAGGACAAACTTCTGGGAACTGGAGCTGAAGGAGGTGGAAAAGGGAGATTTGAGCATCACCAGGAGATTTGAGCATCATCAGGCAGCAAAGGTGAGGGTCAGGCTCCTGGGAGCCAGCTTGGGCTCCATGAGCTTGGGAGTGTGGAATTCAGGTTTCAAATGTTGCATTCCCCTAAAACTTCAGCTGTTCAAAGGAAACTCTTTGTCTGTCAGATCTCTCAGCACAGATAATTCTGTCATTTCCTCTTGCTGTTTTCTGGTTTTTGTTGGTGTCTGCAGGCATGAACCTGTGGTCTGTCCTTTTGGTTTTGTGACATTTTCCTTTCCTCCTCAGCTCAGAGCAAAAGGGTCTTGCTACACTGGACAAATGTCCTTTTCTAAAATTCATTTTTCCTAAGCCATGTGACCACAGTGATCTCATTCTTTAAGAGGCTGGGCTGTGTGAAAGCTTGAGAGAGACAAAAAAAGCAGTTTCTGGAAGAACTGTTAAAAGATATCCATTTTTCACAACTATAATAGAACCTCATAATTAATTTAAATAGAATTTGTTTTCCGTAACACAGATTTTTGGGTGTAAAGTACATCCTTTGAGAGAAGCAAGAGAAAACAAACTCTGTTATTTTTGATTACCTTTGTGTTTTGTTTTTTATTCATTATGTTAATTTTATGCTAATAACCTTCTTACATTAAGGTTCACTTTATACTGCATAAACTGACAAATAGAGCAATATTTATCAAGCAGCATAAATATTAAAAACACTATAAAGACTTCTAGGCTTCTAATTATTATGCTAATATATCTCTAAATTATTCTTGGATTACCACCCTACAGTTCACTGTGGAACATGACACAAAAATGGTAAAAATACCAAAATTCTATTTTTTAATGTCATTAATGAATCACATAGAAAGGCTGTCTGAATTTAAAAAGCACCTGTTATAGCATTGTGGAAGTGAAGATACAGAATTCATTTCTTCTGGTGAGCTGTTGAGCCTTTGTTTATATTATCATAAATACCAAGGAAATCCAAAGCGCTTTTTTGTCTTTAAAGTACAGGAAATCTCAATATATTGCATGGAAATTCCCCCTGTGGAGGCAATTCTTGGTACTTCTTTTCAGAGTGTGTGTTTGTTGGTGTGTGTTCAGACGGTGCAAGGCTGTGAGTTCCAGCCTCTCCTGATTTTGTGTTCCATCCCCAGGGACAGATGGGCCCCAGATCTCAGACACCACATTTATTCTGGAGGCAAAATCCCTCCAGTGTGTGCAAGGACTAATTGTCTCTTCTTTTTCCACCCAAATATGTCACTTTTTTTCCCAGAAGTTCTTTCTTCTAATAAACATTCCACAGGTTTTATGTTGGTTTTGTTTATTTGGTTTCGTTTTATTTTCAATGTCTCAAATGTGGGCACTACAGATAGCAACAAAAATGCTTTTTATGGCAGCTGATTTTCCAGTTAACTCTTTACTTGTGCCATCTACAGTGGAGCAGGCTTGGTGCTAACAGGATCCCTAATTCTCTGCAGCTGAATTCACTGCATGTCTCTTTGTAGGAGTTATTACCAACTGGAATGAAAGTGGTCTGAAGGTGTGAACTGAGTGTCCCAAGCACAGAAGTGCTCCCTCCCGGGGAGGTTCCACACCTGGAGCTGTGGGGCGTCCCTGCTCCGTGAGGAACAGCTTGGATTCACTCACTGAAAGCCTCTGCCAGCCACTCTGCACCGGGGCACTGTGTGCAGGGCATTATTATTAAGTGTCCTTTTAAAATGGAAACAAATGACTCTGCTGGGATATGGTGCTCTTGCACAGAGAGCTGCTCAGCTGACAATCAGCTCTTTAAGGTGATATTATGGTGCAAAATAGCGCTGTGAAGGGGAAGGGCAGTGTCCCATCAGGTGCCAGGGAAGGATTGCCCAGAGCAGCAGCAAAGTTCAGCAGGGCTGAGGGAGATGGGGCTGCCAGGGGCAGGCTGGGCCTGGGCTCTGCAGGGACGGTCACACAATCACAGGAGCAAGAGGAGAGGAAGAGCTGCTCTTCTTTCTTCTCTCAGAGTCCTCAGGGGAATAGCTTGAGTGACTCACAGCTTCTATTCCTTCCTTTGTGTGTTTCTGTGGGTGAGTGGATGTGCTGTGTGAGGGTGGCTGGCACCGCTTGTGGAGGGAAAGGTAAATCAGAGACACTGAGTTTATCTTTGGGGCAGGTTTGAAGGGCAGCACAGAGGTGTGTGTGCTTTGGGAGGAGCTGGTTTGGGGTGCTGGGAACTCAGGTGCTGGGAGGTTCTGTCCCTCTGTGCCAGCTCCACATCAGGGCATTTCTGCTCCTGTGGCACTCTGGAGGGGTCAGAGGCTGCAGTGGAGTGGAGCCCTTCCCCTTCCCCTTCCCCTTCCCCTTCCCCTTCCCCTTCCCCTTCCCCTTCCCCTTCCCCTTCCCCTTCCCCTTCCCCTTCCCCTTCCCCTTCCCTTTCCCCTTCCCCTTCCTCTTCCCCTTCCCCTTCCCCTTCCCCTTCCCTTCCCTGTGCCCAGGTGTCTTACACAGCACACACAGAGCCACAGAGAGCTGAGCAGGGCCACAAGTGTGAGGCACAAAGGTGCCTTTAGACACAAGTGCCTGTGTGTGCTTCAGCAGAGAAAGATAAATATATAGAAAGTGTAGCCAGATGTATTGCTCAGCTGTGTCTGCATTGTTTGTTTTAGCTGTTCCACGCTAATAGTTTGAAAATACAATCAAGTTTCTGGTGAGAAGGATTTTTTAAATTAAAAATCAGTACCTATTTTTGACCTCTGTAAGAATCCAAATAAAACCCACTTTGTTGTTTTTTGATGTTACAACTCCCAATTAAGTGTTTAACAAGAAAATATTCCTGCTGGGAACATTCAATATCAATTTTCAGTAACTAGCTGCAGCGTGAAATCTTGGTTTCTCTGCAGAGAACCAGTTTTTTGTCTGGCCAGCCAGTATTGATCCCTGTCTCCATCAGGGGAAGTCACCTGGACCTTCCCTCTCCATTCCCCAGCATCCCTGCCTGGCACTGTGTATAATGAGCTGCAGGGACAGTCGTGGGGCACTGGGCACAACCCAGTCCCTGCAGTGCTGCTGCCCTGTCCCACACTGATGGGAGCCTTCTGTATAAACCTGCCCTAAATCAAGAGGAGAAAACACTTTTAAGGTGGATTGAGCATTAATTTTGGACATGCCTTTACTTACAAACCACAGCACAGGGCAGTTCCCTTTTCAGGGGGGTCCTCAACCAACACTACAGTTTTTAGCATGATTTTTGTGCTTCTTAGAACTCCCACCTGCGTGCTGGTGCTTGGGAGACAATATTCATTCCACAGGTAGCAGATGAACCTAAACCACTGTTTTCCTAAAGCACTGCAATAAGATGTACAGGAGGTTAAGGTCATCTGTCATCTCTGAACCTGCTATGTGCAGAATTTTATTCTGTTTTGTAAATCAGGAAAGCTGAGGTTTTTCCAACCTGAAATAGTGTGTGCATGATTAAATAATCACTGTCTTATATGTGTGAGGGAGGGGAGGAAAGAAGAAGGGATATTTTCTCCCTTTTTACTTTTTGCACCAGTTGGCCACACAGATGAAAACAACCCACAGCACAAAATAATTGTGAAATCAATCAGTAATCCAACAATCCTGAGCTCTGGAGTAACCTCCCAGGAAGGGAGAAAAGAAAGAAGAACACAATATATTACATACAAATCCTAAAAGATAGGTAATGTGCCAAAGAGGTTATTGCATTCAGGAGGCTTGATAAGGGTGGTTTAGCAGGTGAAGAGATCACCTCTGCAGATCAGAGAGGGAAAGGACCACGAGCAGATAAAAGGAGGAATGCACAATAAAGAGATAAGTGAGCCTTATCTTCTTTGCACTTGCCTCATGGTTGTTAACATTTTGTCTTCTTTCCATAATCAAATCTCCAAACCCTCAGATGCAGAGCACCCTGACCTTTGGTCTCTTCTGTGGTCCAGTAAAACCAGGACAAAACCAAAGGAACCATTGGTGCAATTCAGCCCGTTTTTTTAGCAACAAAAAAGTAAACAATACAATTTTAGACTAAATATTTGGGGGTCTACTTGTAAACTGTGATAAGGTCCAAACCCTCTTTTGTTTCTGCAGGCAGATATTGAGCACAACACTTGAAAATGTATTTCTGCCTCAGACACTGAGCTGGGGCTGTGCACTCACAATATTGGCTCCTTTGGAAGCTCACTTGAATTTAGACCCCATGTGCATGCCAGTTCTGAAAGGATGTCTTATACTTACCTACAGAGAGAAAGCTGCCTTTCAGAGGCTGGTCCTGCTGCTAGAAAAGTCTGTAATTGCCTTGGTCAAAAAAGAGATTTTCCAACTCCAAAACAGATGCCATATGCCATAAATTGCATGTTTCCCATCACTGTTGCTTACATATGTCCTAGAATTTTTTGGGATTGTGATTTGTTTTTTTTTTTAAAGATATATTTTATGAATTTTGCTGTCTGGTAAAAATTCTAAGGGAACCTTCCCTTCCCTTCCCTTCCCTTCCCTTCCCTTCCCTTCCCTTCCCTTCCCTTCCCTTCCCTTCCCTTCCCTTCCCTTCCCTTCCCTTCCCTTCCCTTCCCTTCCCTTCCCTTCCCTTCCCTTCCCTTCCCTTCCCTTCCCTTCCCTTCCCTTCCCTTCCCTTCCCTTCCCTTCCCTTCCCTTCCCTTCCCTTCCCTTTTCTCATTTCTTGAGAAGAGTTTGTAATTATTACTGTTCTTCAGGAAATGCTTTACTAGAAAGACAATTCAGTCTCCTGTTTGTGTATTTTAAACATTTATTGTGTACCTGTAATTCAAAAGTATAGTAGGGCAGAAAAGAACCATTTGGAGAATATTGATAAATCAGACAGGTCTGATTTAAAGAATCAGAATTCTGTTGTGCTTAAATGCAGTAACTGCCTGGAGCTTAAGTCTGAGATTAAATTGAATATAGAATTTCATATTTAATTTGAATAATAGAATTTCATGCATTTTTTATAAATACAACTTGAAGCCACAGACCTTTAAATGTATAGAAGCATTTTATCTGGCAGTAAATATCTATATCAGTGTTCAAGTGGGCAATGCTGCCACATGAGAAAGGAAGTGTAAGGCCTGTGCAGGTTGGTGGAGGGGACAGTAAATGTGATGCTGAGGATATGGGTTTAATTTCAAGAATCATTTCTGTTGCACCCACGACTTTATTCTTTCATCTTACTGACAGCACAAATGTTTCCATCCATTTAATTTCATCCTCTTCCTTTTCATCT
Source organism: Melospiza melodia melodia (assembly GCF_035770615.1). Lineage (NCBI taxonomy): Eukaryota > Metazoa > Chordata > Aves > Passeriformes > Passerellidae > Melospiza > Melospiza melodia. The sequence goes on along the minus strand of NC_086206.1, from coordinate 2,577,997 downwards.
CAGATATTTATATGGTTGCATGGCCCTATCAGGATAATATCCAGCTGCCCCCCAAACAGAAATATCCTGAACAATTTCTCTTCTTTCTTCTCTCAGAGTCCTCAGGGGAATAGCTTGAGTGACTCACAGCTTCTATTCCTTTCCTTTGTGTGTTTCTGTGGGTGAGTGGATGTGCTGTGTGAGGGTGGCTGGCACCGCTTGTGGAGGGAAAGGTAAATCAGAGACACTGAGTTTATCTTTGGGGCAGGTTTGAAGGGCAGCACAGAGGTGTGTGTGCTTTGGGAGGAGCTGGTTTGGGGTGCTGGGAACTCAGGTGCTGGGAGGTTCTGTCCCTCTGTGCCAGCTCCACATCAGGGCATTTCTGCTCCTGTGGCACTCTGGAGGGTCTGGGATTTTGGGATCCATGTCCCAGACCTCAGTACCTCAGAGAGTTAAGCATAACTGTCCATTTTTATACAACTTTCATAAGGTCAAACCCAAAACAGATTTTATTTTTTACCTGAATCTGCCACATCTCTGTGGTTTACAGGAATTCCTTCTTGTGCTGCTAAACTCTGATGCCAAAATGGACAAACAAAAACCAGACTGAACTCTGGACAGTTCCAAACCTTTTGGAGAGTTTCTCTTCATTTTCCCCCTCCAGTTAATCTGGTTCCAGTGATCATATGGACAAGGCAGGAGAGTTGAGCAGACCCCGAGGCCGGGCCTGCCAGGATCAGACCTGTCCTAAAGACCTCAGGGAATGTTTCAAACTTCCCAGTCCTGCCTTTGCACTGGTGTGAGAGAATCCCATCCATGGCTGCAAAACTCCTGGGAGCCTCCCTGTTTGTAACAGATGGCAAAGCAGAGTGGGAAAAGCTGGAATGCTGATGGGGTCTGTGCTGAAGAGAGAAAAGGAGACACCAAACATTTCTGTCATCTCATGGCTGGGTTCCAGCAAGGACTGAATGCCCTGAAATAGCCCAGCCTTGGTAACCTCCATGGTCAGGCCTGTCATCCCTACAGGTGCTGAGCCTGGCACCTGGGATTGAGGGCATCAAACAACATTGTCAGGAGCTGAACTGACCCTTTTTGAGTGTCTGAGCCACAGGAGGCACTGCCTGTGTGTTGTACTGCACTAAATAGTTTATTTACACCTGTGCTCGGGGCAGTTGTGCACTTTTGCACTCACAGCTCCTGAGCACCAGGTGATGGAGCCCCTTCTGCTCCTCCCCACCAGAACTGGGAATTTGCTCAGGGACAGCAGCCCCATTTTATAATCTTTCTTCCAAGAATGGTTTTGAGACATGCAAAGGAGATTTATTTAAACAGGGAGGTAAAATGAGGCCTAGTAATTAGCACAGACAACCTCCTTGTGTTTAAATTTCCTCCTCACAGAAATTTTTTCATATTAGGTTTCTTTTTCAATTATTTTCTTTGCCTAGACCTTGCAGATGTTCACCTGGCAGGTGTGTTTGTGGTCAGCCTTTAGAGCTCACTGTGGACAGAGCTGAGGGTTGAGTGCCCTGGTGGTGGGCAGGGCTGTCTGAACACCTCTGTGGGCATTTACAGAGGCAAAATAGAATTTGCAGCTGAATTTTCCACAAGCATTTTTTCATTGAGCAAAACTGGCCATGACTGTTTGTCCCCTGGGCAGCTGTGATTCTCTTTCTAGAAGACAGCAGTTATGAAATTATTCCAATGTGTGTGAATTGGTGCTTGTTCTGCCACTCTCACTGGATTTATTGGGGTTGAACCAACAGAAGGAGCAAAACTGCTCCTTGGTCACGTCTCTCTCACAATTAGCAATGCCAATAAAAGCAGTGAGGGTGTGCTATCCCTGCTCTGTGCTGTGGCTGTCAGGGGGAGCAGCCCTGATGTAATCACACTCCACCACCAGCACAGGGACCTCTGGGTGTGCAAGCAGCAGCTCTAATGAACCACATTCCAGCAATCCCCAGCTGGAAAATGGTTCCTACCTGGGGAAATTACACTTGGATACAGATGGATAGTACTGCTAATGACAGTGTCTTATTGACAGAAGCACATTTCTTGTAAAAAAAACGATATATGAGTCACATATCCTGCAGGATGGGAAGGAGCCCAGGCTGGCAGTGGGGGCAGGAGCCTCCCCAGGCTGTGAGGGGCTGCGAGGAGCAGCAGGGGCACCGAGGGGCTGCTGTTAGGAGTAGAAAAAGCTGCCCATTTTTTAAAAGGTTGCAGAGTTCACAGGTTGGGCCATTTGCTGCCAGGGTGGAGTTCTAACTGTTTGTTGTTGTAATCACCTGTTGTTTTCATTAACTGCCTGTCGTTGATGGTTAAGAATTCTCCTTTTGTCAGTGACACCCTGCTGCTCCCTGGAGGATGGCACCCAGACGGTGAAGGGGAAGGGACATCGAGTCAACATGCAAATGACATCGGATCCAACATGCAAGGAGAGAGACCCCTCACCAAACCCAGCCAAAAACCTCTAAAAACAACGAGCCAACACAAAATCGATGTATCAATGCAGTGTCTAGGTGTGAGGAACAGAATCCAGTATCCACCAAGGCAGTTTTTACCCCTCACCCTCACCAGAGATGTCAGCTAGACAGAGGGCCTCGAATCCCTCAAAAAGCAGGGATTCCCTGGATGCTCCGGTGAGGATGGAATCCCCGGCTCTGCCCACAGACCAGTGCCCACAGACAGAGAGGAAGATGCACAAAGCTGCATCTTCCTCCTCCTCTGAGCCACTCCTGGGAGCAGTGGCGGCCTGAGCACGACCCGTTGGTTCTCCCCAGCTGAGCTGATCACTTCTAATAAAGGCACTATAAAGGAGAAAAGTCTGCTGCCCGTGGTTATTTCAGCTGCTGGCCAGGTTCCCTATCTAAGGCAGGCTGGATCTCAGTGCCATGGGGTGGACAAGGACGGCATGGATTCACCAGGGAGCAGGGAATGCCACAGGGGCCTTGCCCTCAGCAGGGAACCCTGCCTGGGGCCTCCACAAAGCTCCTCCAAAAGCCCAAAATGACTTTGCAGAGCTGAATGGCTCTGGGCTGGCACGTTCAGGACCCAAGGGCTGACAGAACCTAAAATGATGCTCTTAACAGAAAAATGAAACTGTGGCTTCTCTGCCAAAGCCTAGGGATCTAAGGTTTGTCTGGTGCATACTAAAGAATGGAAAAAAGGCTTCAGGAGAGGAAAAGAGATCTCAGAAAGTGAGAAAAAATAAACAGAAAGAGAACTGATATTTACATTGTGATCTTCCTGATTATTTGCTGTTGCATAAGTTTATTTACTGAATGCTGTCTTTTTCCAAATAGATTGTTTCATTTCTTCTTGAGAATTGGTTTCTTTTGCTATTTAAGCAAGCAGCCCACAGGAATGCCTTCTCAAGCATTCAAGTTGCTTTGCAGACAGTGCTTGAGGCCTTCAGCAGTGTTTGTTTAGACTGGGCTGATTCCCCTTCTGCTCATTGCAGGCTCTGCTTTCAGGCAATGCTTTATCCAGTCCTAATGACAAACACAGGGAGGAGGTTTAAGTCCCAGTATGCAGCAGAATGAGTTTTATTTGTTTAACTGGCAGCATGTGGTAACTTCCTTTCCTTCTTCAGCCCCCACAAGATGCAGCCCCACCAGAGATGGTGTGGTGTGTGCTTGGCACAGAGGAGTTTGTGCCTTCGGGTGCACCTGAGCAGCAGATGCAAATCCCTCTTCCACAAACCCATCATGCAGAGATTGGGGCTCCATTTCCTTCCTGTGCTCCCTTTGGCTTCCAGTGGTAACAACTCATTCCTGGTTTTATGTGACCGTGTTCACAGGGATCCGAGGATGAGGGAAGAGATGAGCATCTGACTCCATGTTTCAGAAGGCTTGATTTATTATTTTATGATATATATTACATTAAAACTATACTAAAAGAATAGAAGAAAGGGTTTCATCAGAAGGCTGGCTAAGAATAGAATAAGAAGGCATGATAACAAAGGTTTGTGGCTCGGGCTCTGTGTCCGAGCCAGCTGGACTGTGATAATTAATAAGCAGATGAGACCAATCCCAGATGCACCTGTTGCATTCCACAGCAGCAGATAACCATTGTTTACATTTTGTTCCTGAGGCCTCTCAGCTTCTCAGGAGGAAAAATCCAAAGGAAAGGATTTTCCATAAAAGTTGTCTGCGACAGTTTTATACAAATAGCAATTTAAAAAGAAGTATGTAAGTACTGCCAAAGCAGGGCTGCACTCTGGCAGTGGCAGCACGAAGTCAAAGCTGCTCTGGAGGCTGCTCACCTGTGCACAATGTGTGCACTACAGCTCTCTCCAGCTGGGGGGAACCCCTCCCTTTGTGACAGACGCCATCTGTAGTGTCAAGTCTCAGGTTCAGCTCTGTCCCACCCTGTCCTGCCCTACTTGTGACAGATTCCTTCACTGCAGTGCAGCCATCCTTGGCAACTCCACAGCTGCAGGCAGATTTTCCCTTCCTGGAGGAACAAAGGTGACAGCTTCAGCTGGTGGCACCATTTAGTCTGGCAGGGGACTCCAGAGGTAACCCAGCCTTGGTAAAAGTGGGTCCAGCCAGAAAAGGTTGCTTGGGGCTGCTCCATGTTTCAGTAACTCCAGGGATGGCACTCCCCAGCCCCTCTGAGTCCCTTATGGTGATTTCCCCCTCCTTGCAGTAAATTAAAACTGTTGAAGGTTGGATTCAAATCATAAAACAAGTCTTCTGAAGTCATTCAGCTCCAACAACTGTTTTTCTTTCAAATAACAAGAATTGATTTTGCCCATTTTTCATGAGACAGGGCAACTGTGCCATCTTGTTTATCAAAAAAGTGTTTGGCATCTAATGAAACTTTCTCTGAAAGAGCTGGCTGCCTGTGAAGCTTTTTGGAAGGCTTTGCAAAGGTCATAGCCTCAATCCTCAGCTTCAAGGAGAATGTCAGAAGGCTTTACAGGGTCATTTTATATCCAGCAAAACAGGAGATCATATGGCTACAAAGTTTTAACTTGTCTTGGGCAAATATTTTCTGAAAGCTGCAAAAAATGTTGTATTTATACTCTTAATGTATGCTGTATTATTAAGCTCTGACATTAAACACCTTCATGCCAGTCTGGAGGCACTGAACTTTGCTAATCATACAGGAAAACAAGGGAAGGGGAAACCTGGCAGGTCTTACAGAACATTTCTTCCTTGCTGTTAACTCCAGAGGTCTCTTCCAGCCTTGGCCATTCCATGCTTAATGCTGGATTGATAAAAACTCTCAGCAGGCAGAACTGAAGACATGGAAGCTCCTTGATTCTAAGCTAGAATGTATAATCTGTCCTTTACACAGCACAGGGACCAGGAATCCCAATGATATCCTCTGCTTCATTAACGGGCAGTGGATTGGTGTTAACAGACACCCAGTTTTGACACAAAACATTGCAGGTGAAGCCTTACCCAAAAAACCACAGAACAAACCAGAAACCCAGCAGAAATGTGAAAATGCCCCTTTCCTGGAGAATCCCAAGAGTGTTATCCCCAAGAGAAGAGCCTGCTGCTGTGGAAACAATTCCATCCTTCTGCTATGGCTGAGACCTGCCAGACAAGTTAATAATAATTTACCAACTCCAGAAGGGAATTTTATAGAATACAGTGGGGCAAAATGTGTTTAACTGCACTGGGTAGGAAATTCCTGGAAAAATGAAGTATTGTTCAGCTTGAGACTGCTTGAGCCTGCCAAATAAATTCATCTGGGAAAAGATGTCGAGGCCAAGATCAAGGGAAAAATGCAACAAGTCAGCATTTAGGGCACTCCAGCATTTATTGCTTAACCCACCAGACTCACAGGATATTGGTTTCAGTGCTCTGAAACCCTTCTGTTGAAATGGTTTCACTGTATCAATTTCACTCTAAATGAACAATCAGAGCTCTGGGACCTGTTTCCACCTCTGTGGGGTTTTCGCTAATTGTTCTTCAAGTCCAGCCTGGGCTACCTTGCTCAGACCACTCGGGTTAGTCTGGATCCTGAGAATAAATCTTGCAGGTACCTAAAAGAAAGGAATACTCAAGTTATAGTTTCTTCTCCTGTAAATGTTTTATTGCCAAAGAAAAAATGGAAAGATTATAATCCCTTAAAGTGGCAAAAAAGATGATTAGAACACTTTTGTGAAGGTGGAAGCTCTCCTCAGGCATTCAGCATTCTCAGGCAGAGAGAGGAATTGTCATTAGATTGGTTTGAGTTGTGGATCTATCTCATTTTAAAATAATCCTTCAAGATGAGTCATGCTTAGTGCAACTCCCAGTGTAACTGAGCTCCACAAGTAGGAAAAGAGAAACCCAGCAATAACTCCCACTCCTTTCTCCCTCCTCTTCCTGGTGCTGAATGCCCTGTCAAGCCTTGGCAGAGCATTTCTAGCTGGCCACGGGGCTCCCAAAGACAAGAGTGCAATTAGCCTTTGCCTCTGGGCTAATTGACCTCCAGCCTTTGTGTTCCAGATAATTAGTGAGGCAGTCAAGCTGGCTGTGGCCAGGCTGACCCTGGGCTCAGCTCACAGGGGATTTGGGCACTGATGCACAAGGACAATTTTCCCTCCCCGTTGTTGTTGTCACCCATCCTGGCCCTGCAGCAGCTCCTGACTCAGCATCTGGGGCTCCCTTTCCTGCCCTGGGCTCTGCTCAGCAATTCTGCCATTTCATCTTCTGCTAGTTCCTAAAACCAACTTTGCTAGGTTCCTACCTGACCGGTCCGGCCTTTTGTCTCTGCCCGGTCAGGCGCAGGATGGCCCTGGGACAGCCCGCGCTCCAAAGGACGAGTGCACTCCTCAGATTTTTCGGTCTTCAGTATTGTTTATTATTTCTTATCTACAAAGTTGTCTCCCAGCCCGACAGAGGTCTGACCAGCACGGCAGCCCAGGGCACTCTGACCTCCCACTGGGCGGTCGTCTATTTTTAGGCTAAAAACTACGTACATCATATTTACCTTTATTTTCCAATGCCTTTCACCCATATTAGCAAGTGCACCTTCACCATGGACCAATCCCAAAGTGCCAACATCACCACAGAAAATGGATGACAAGAAGAAGAAAGAAGAAGGACAAGACACGCCCTGATCCCTCCATCGTTTCTCCATAACCCCCCTGTACCAAAATCATAAAACCTGTATTTTCACCCTGTGAATACTTAATTTTTACACCACTTATCCCCAAGTGATTCTCTTGTCCTCAAACAGGTGGCACATCCCATGCAGGGTCAAAATCCAACCACCAAGCACTCCTGGCAACATTCCAGTATTTCCGAGCCCCCCAAGGGTTATCTCGGCAACTCTGGACATCAGGAGTGATGTGCTGAGTTCCCACACCTACCTCTCTAGACAACCAAAACATTGTATCGTAGTATTTCATTTCAACTGGCTATTTTTCTTAAGAAATGCTGTTTGATTGGCATGGATTTCATCTGTCAGGCAACTAAAGCCAGCGCAGGTAAATCAATAGAGTGATAAAGATGAGGTATCAGCATTGTTCAAAAGATGGGATTTTCATCCTAATGGCTGAAGCTGCTCAGCAATTCTCTTTTGGTTTTGCCAGATGTAAGGGCATAACCTTGAACAGGAGAAAAACCTTCTCAGTCTTGTAAAAAACAGGCTCACATGAAGGCAGCATTGCAATTTGTGTTGTTATCAGGAAGGGTTTTTCTCTTGAGCCTCTCTTGAATGTCACAAAAAATTAAAAGAAAGAGTTGTTCTAGTCAGTCATAGTCAGGATTATTTCCATAGACATTAACACAAAAAGAAAAATTAGTTCCCATTATTGCAATTTCCCAACAATGAGCAGAGGTCTTATTCTGCATGGTTAATTCAGGTGCTGTTCGAGGGCCCTGTGCTGGAGATATCTTTGAATTTCATGGCTTTGGGTGGACTCACCTGGCAGTCAGTGGTACAATATCAGAGTATGTCCTAGCATGGTTTATTTGCACCCTGGAAGTGTCCTGGTGACGTGAGAATTAGTTAAAGAAGATCTGGTGGGAGATGGTGTTCAAGAGCTGGGTTTGTGCAGTGTGGGCTATGTTCAGTTGCCATGGTTATTCCAGCAAAATATGTGTACAGTTAGTTGAGTCCCTGTATAGTTTAACTTGCACAATGAATAAAAAAATAGGAACATAAAACTTCTCATGTGAAACAAAATCTTTATAATCTGAGGGTTCATGATAATAAATTGAAACTGGAATATAGATTAGGCACAGATACACAGGAGTGGTGGCAGCTAAAGCAACAGTGTTTATCTTTTTACATAAATAGCAAAGCAGGTCAGAAATGCAAAACAGGTCAGAAATAAATGAGTTTCTAAAAGCTGAAGTGATGATGTGATAATCTGCATTTTGAAAATGATCTTGTGGCATTCAGAGCTACGAATAATGAACTTGGCTCTTTTTGTGCCTCTCATTCTCTTCTATCACTGGAAGAGGCAGCAGGAGGAAGGTCCAAAGCAGCAGAAAAGTGACCACTGAGGCTGTGCAAATTAGTTACAACCAGAATTAGTTGTTCAGCTGAAGGTAATTTCTCACCTGATCTCTCAAATCTTTACTGACTGTTTGTATTTCTCTTTAGGCACTGAATAATTTGGTAACAGAATGTGAGTAATGCCTTAAAGGGAATTAAGTCTGTCTAGTTATTTCTTGCTGCTCAAAGATAACATTACCTTTACTAGGCTGTCTGAAAAAATGCGTTAGCATGAAATTTAAATCCCTATGAACCCTCATTTATGATGCCTGGTTCTCTCCTGTGGTCTAAAGCAATCAGGGAACCTGTTGAACAGCAGAAGAGAGAGAACCTTCATCCTCTGTTCCCTCTCCATTTCAATATTTAACTGTTTGAAGTGTTTATGAGAGTGGAAGCTGAAGTCTCACAGGCCAGACAAAAGCTTGATTTCTTTTGCTTCACAGGAAACTTGGTTTTCAGAAATGATGTTTTTATTCTGATTTTGGAGAGTTTGACTCAGCAGCAGAGCAATGTCTGATATTACAGCACCATATTCTTGTGTTATAAAACAAAGGCATATTTATGAATAACCATGGCCAGGATTTGCCTTGTACCCATGGAAATGGGGGATTAATGGGTCTGATCCACCCCAGAGAGCAGTGTTGAAGTAAAGGTATGGAACACACAAACACTTTGTTCAAGTGGTGAAAAATACATTACAGAAGCAGCATGAACTTTGTCCCTGTTTGTTTTTAATGCAGTGGTATGCATAAAATAAGCCAAAAATAAAATTTGCCTCAAAGGTGGAACAGAATGTTAAATTCACTACAAATGATAGTATGGCTAAGCTTCATAATGGCAAGGCTTTCACTTTTATCATTGGGCATTTCAAACAGATGTAACATCTCCAGCATCAGATGGTGCAGAACAGCCATCAAAAATCAGAGCTCCAGGGCTGGGTGTGTGACAGGGATTGTGGTGGGCATCGGCTGTGTGTGACTGCAGTGCAGGGGAGGGGACTGAGTGGTGGCCAGGGATTTCAAATCCAATCTCCATTCCAAAGGCAGAGGTCCATGTGTGAGTTCTGGTGATAATGTGGATAATGATTCTGTCAAGTCAAATGCACTTGCTGACCGATATAAATGAGTTATGGGGGCCTTTTGAATAATGTGCTGGTGATGAGCCATAAATCACACTGCAATCCCCACTCCATCTGCAGAGGGAGGCCTGCAGTGCTTGCCTGCTAACCCTCGAGCTGCTACACATATTAACATGAAAAATAACCAACTTTAAGCAGTGGTTTGCTTTGGATAAACACTCTGACAGTTTGGGCAGGCTGGTAAAGAGGTCTGGCAGATTTGTTTGTTGTATGAATAATACCTCATTTATTGTGTTGGAACAACTGACAGTCCCTCATCAATGGCAGCAGGTCAGGGATGAGCACTGAACAAGTCTAACGAGGATTCTGCTCAGCTGTCATTTTATTAATATAATAATTATAAATAAAATATATTTTATTATAAAACATTATTATATTAATTATAAAATATATTTTACTATAAATAAAATGTATGTTTTATTAATATAATTATTATCTGTTAATTGAACAAATGCAGTGCTCAGTATCTTGGTCATAGACATGGAGGATTCTGTTCTTGCTGAAGGCACCAATGCAGTCAAAGGGTGATGTCTCTGTCAGAGGGTTTGCAGTGCCAGCCCAGGCAGGGCGAGGCAGACGGACAGGGGGAAAGCTGAAGGGTCTCTGGGATGAGCAGCAGGCTCAGCCCAGCACTGATGGTTGGGCTGGAGCAGCTCTGGGGGCTGGGGCATTCCTGGGGCAGGGGATGGGATCGGCCTTGCAGGCAATTCTGCCTCTCTGCTTGAGCATCAGCGTCTCACCCTTCACAGGGAAGGCTGGGGAAGCTTGGCTGACTTGAGCTAATTTAAGAAAATAGATTCTAAGGGATACCAGGTTCCAGAGGTGTCCTGGGTGCAGCCTGGGAGCAGCCAAGGCTGTTTGATGGCACCACGGAGGGAAAGGCTGCAGCAGGCAGGGCTCCAGAGCAGCAAGCCAAGCTTCTGCTTTATTAAGCACCAGAGAATCCAAGCACTCAATTTAAATCCACAAAACCCAGGGTTCACTGGTTCCAGTGCTCGTGCTATCACTTGTTCCTGTTATTAATTTTCCCACTGGCACTTACTCCAGTGTAGTTTCGTGGCTGTACAAGATGTGTTTCATCTGTAGCCAAGCTGTGAAACCCTCAACTTTCTATTTATTCCTTATTTTTGGGTATCACATAGACAAAAATGCATTTCCATTAAAGTCAATTTTGCCATGAGGCAAAAGTGGCTCCATCTTTCTGCCTCGTCCCATCTTATTTTCCCAAACTATAACTTTGTTCAAGAGAAAAGATAGCAGTAAAATGCTCTGACAATAATCACACCCTTGTGTTTTAGTGCTTGGATTTGTGATCTTCTGAAAATAAGAGGTGTTGATACAGATAGCATATAAATATTCCTGCAAATAAGTTTTGTTTTAAAATACCTATTGTTTTCTTTCCATGTCTGCCTTTATTGTGGAAAAACACAAAAGATTTCTGTTGCTTGTGAGGTTCCTACATTGAGAAAATTACCAACCAGGCACTGTAATTGCTGCAGGAGAGCAACAAATACAACTGCTTCATGTTGTTTAGACAATTTGATTAGTCTTACTCAGGATTTCAGAATGTGATAATCTGCATGTTGTTTTACCTTGAGTGCTCAACCATTCTCCACAGTGATTTATACAAGCAAGTGAAATGTCAACTTGAAGTGTTCCAGATTTAGATCTCCTGAAGCTCCATGTTCCTGCTCTTTGTTACAAACACTCCCCACCAACCCATGTGTGCTATTGCAGTTCTGGCTGAACCATCATTGTCTCCAAACTTGAGGCAAGACCTCTCCACTTCTCTACAACAGCAGAACTTCGTAAGAAAAATGGTCTTAACGTGAACCACTTACACAAAACCACCCACAGTGCTTTTTTTGTCTTCTGGAGAAAAACACAAATTTAGCTAATACAATCTGTTCTCACAAAAAATGTCCTCAGGACTTCCTCCCTGGGGAAATGGGAATTAGAGACAAAGCAGGGAAATCAGTGTCTGCACATCAGAGCATTGCAGGGACACATGCAGCTGGGGGTCTGGGATGATGCTGTTCTGCAGCTGAAATATTTGAAAAAAAGCTTGGGAGTTACAACAATTTATGGTTCAGAGGAGCAGAAACATCTCTGTTAGAGATGCCCAGTGTTCGTAGCAGGCGATGCAGGGAAACCTGGCCTGAGAACGTGCAGAGAACACCTAGAGACAGCAGGAAAGAACAAACTCCATTTTTTAATTTGCCTGTCATGGTGAGAAGATCCCGTTTGCTGTGGAAGCTGTTCATGTCAATACGTGAATGTATTTCACTTCTTGCAGTCAGATTTGTGTTCTCCCTCGCTTTGCTGAAGGGATGGGGCAGTCAGTTTCATCCAAGCCCTGATGGAATTCTCTCTGGTTTAGGTAGAGCTCCTCTGCTCTTTTTGAATCTTAAACTGAGAAGAACTCATGAAATGCCCACTCTACTTGGGTACATCTTGTCTGTGTGAAAACAAGTGGGATGGTTCAAATCCCAGGTACCAACTGGACAAGATTAATTTTTCAGTTCTAATTGCAGGCCAAAGGAAGGCTTGTATATTGTTCATTCAGCTTCTCTTTCATGCTGACAGATACTTGGAATTCCCACCATGTGACAGAGCTATTTGTGCTAAAACTGTCCTTTGTCCAGTGTAAATTGTGGTGTAATTCCAGAAGTACCTGCATTTCCTAAGGTATCACTGAAATGGGATGTTGCTGCCTGCCCACTAGAGACTCAGTACTGAATAAATACCCAGAAAAGCTGTGTAAGCTCTTGATTTCACTGCACACTTGACCTCTTTGTCTCCAGAAATGAATTCTATCGGGTTTAGATTTCTGTGTCCCTTCCTTTCATCCATCTAATTAACCAAGCTTCAACTTCTTAACTTCAACAGTGCACAACAGATTGGAGGAGGATTTCTGTGCAGACAGTGGGGATGGGTGCTGATCACATATTCTCAAGGTCAGACAATGGAATAACAAATCAGGAATATCCATATTTTATTGAGCAGTCCCAGAACACTGCTGCTAGAATGCCAAGGGATTTACATGGCTGTTACCAAAGTTTTAATTTCTTCTGTTCTTTGCAGTGAAAATTTTTGTGTAGGGTATTCTTTGTGGTTTTTTTTTATTTTTTTAAATTAATTTTTACAGAATGCAATGAGATTATATTTCCAGTGTAGCAGTGGATAAAAGGAGGCAAACTTTGAACTTGCCAAGGTGCTTGGCAGCCCCTTTGCTGAGGTCCCTCAGCCCAGCAGCCCTGGCTCCCACAGCCCTCTGCTCCAGGCTGCCTCCATCCCAAACTGGGGCTGGCTCCATCCCAAACTGGGGCTGGCTCCATCCCAAACTGGTGCTGGCTCCATCCCAAACTGGTGCTGGCTCCATCCCAAACTGGGGCTGCCTCCATCCCAAACTGGTGCTGATCCATCCCAAACTGGTGCTGCTCCATCCCAAACTGGTGCTGATCCCATTCCAAACAGGTGCTGGCTCCACCCCAAACTGGTGCTGCCTCCATCCCAAACTGGTGCTGGCTCCATCCGAAACTGGGGCTGGCTCCATCCCAAACTGGTGCTGATCCCATCCCAAACTGGGGCTGCCTCCATCCCAAACTGGGGTTGATTTCATCCCAAACTGGTGCTGATTCCATCCCAAACTGGTGCTGGCTCCATCCCAGACTGGTGCTGATTCCATCCCAAACTGGTGCTGATTCCATCCCAAACTGGTGCTGCCTCCATCCCAAACTGGTGCTGATCCATCCCAAACTGGCGCTGATCCCATTCCAAACAGGTTCTGGCTCCATCCCAAACTGGTGCTGGCTCCATCCCAAACTGGTGCTGCTCCATGCCAGACTGGTGCTGGCTGTGCTCTGCCCCATGCTCCAGGTGAGGATGCTCAACAGGATCAGAGCAGGGAATCAGGAAGAGCCAGGAGTTCCAGGGCTGATGTGGTGCCAGCTGTGCCTCAAAGCCCCTTGCTCTGACCCTGGGTGTCCCAGGAGTGCCCTGCTTTGTGTCACACCCAGGGACACCAGGCTGTGCCAGGGAGGGACAGGAGCAGCTCTGGTGCTCATCTCTGTACCAGGGAAGGACAGGAGCAGCTCTGGTGCTCATCCCTGTGCCAAGGAAGGACAGGAGCAGCTCTGGTGTTCATCCCTGTGCCAGGGAAGGACAGGAGCAGCTCTGGTGCTCATCCCTGTGCCAGAGAGGGACAGGAGCAGCTCTGGTGTTCATCCCTGTGCCAGAGAGGGACAGGAGCAGCTCTGGTGTTCATCCTGTGCCAGGGAGGGACAGGAGCAGCTCTGGTGCTCATCCCTGTACCAGGGAAGGACAGGAGCAGCTCTGATGCTCATCCCTGTGCCAGGGAGGGAGCACAGGAGCAGCTCTGGTGTTCATCCTGTGCCAGAGAGGGACAGGAGCAGCTCTGGGTGCTCATCTCTGTACCAGGGAAGGACAGGAGCAGCTCTGGTGCTCATCCCTGTGCCAGGGAAGGAGCACAGGAACAGCTCTGGGTGCTCATCCCTGTGCCAGGGAAGGACAGGAGCAGCTGTGGTGTTCATCCCTGTGCCAGGGAGGGACAGGAGCAGCTCTGGTGCTCATCCCTGTGCCAGGGAAGGACGGAGCAGCTCTGGGAGTTCATCCCAAGCGTGTCCTGGGCAGCACTGAGGGCACTCCAGGGGCTCAGGGGTGTTGTTGTCATGAGGGTGGAACACAGAGGTTGTAAATGCAGGGGTAAATCAGGAGAGAGATGGGAATTAAAGGCCAAAGCAAGGAGCAGGGAGTGAGGGAGAGTGGGCAGACAGCATGGAAAACAAGCTAAAAGGAATGGAGATCAAGGAGTTGGGGAGCTCCAATCTGTGATCAATAAACAGGGTTCAGGACACACTGAAATGGGGAAATCATTGATCCCACACTTCCTCCATACAGGGCAAATGTGCACAGATCTGTGTGGAGACATTTTGCTATCATGTTGCCTCTCAGGACAGAGTGTGGGACAGGATGGGAATTATCCAGGAGGAGTTCAGAGCCTGCATGGCACATGAGGTCAATTAATATGCACAGCATTGCATTTCCTCCTTCAAATTAATAAACAGCACATTCATTTCTTTTCTGCTAATTGAATGTTTAACTTGTTTGTCTAAGGCCAGGGGTAGGTCAGCAGGAGGTTAGGGATGGATATTGCTGTTTTCTCCAGAGCCCTGAGCCATTGCTGGGTTTCAGATTTCTTCCAGCCTGTCTCATTGCCACACAATTTTGCAGACAGATGAAAGATTTTCTTTCATTATGAAAACAAAAGGGCAAGCAAAGAGTTAGGGAAACTGATAATTATATACAAACTTCTTCCCCAAGGGCAAAGGGAAAAAAAAAGAAAATCAATGTGTTGCAGTTTTTTTTTCAATATAATTAGTAACTTAATGATGAGATAATTAGTATACATATTTTCTTTTCAGAACTTAACTGTGCAAGGAGTTTATAGCTAGAAGACACTTTCTTTTTATATCATTCTTATGGCTGGCTAGGGCATGTGAACAATGGGAAATGAGGAAACAACTTAGCACAGTTTAAAAAATTAGATAATTTGGGACATACTTCTCAGCTGCTTTATTTGTGAGCTTGTTTTGCTATTTTTCCTTGAATTTCTTGTCTGCTTGGGTTGAAAATTTTGGAAGGCTAACAGCAAAGCTGTGATTGTAATGACTTCTGTAGCAATTCAGCAACTACCTCTGAAACTTCCAAGTGATTTTGGTGCTGAGGCTGGAGGTTGTTATCACCTGGGACACCTGCAGGAGTCTGGTTATGCATCCCCAGTGGTCACCACACAGAGAGTGAATCCTTTAGTCAGCAGAATATGAATTTGGCTCACAGAATATGTACCAGGTTCCCATCATGTTACATGGGCTTGCAAGGGTTCCTCTGGGGTGAAGAGATAGATGAGAATCTTGGCTTCATGATCAGAAGGCTGATTTATTATTTTGTGATATAAGTTACATTATTACTATACTAAAAGAAATAGAGAGGAAAGTTCAGAAGCTGCTAGGCTAAGAATAGAAAAGGAATGAATAACAAAGGAGCTCTCTCTGATCTGTCCCAGAGAAATCTTGGTCTCTGATTGGCCCTTAATTGTACACATCCAACATGGACCAGTCACAGGTGCACCTGTTGCATTCCACAGCAGCAGATAACCATTGTTTACCTTCTCTTTCTGGGGCCTCAGCTTCCCAGAGGGGGGAAAAATCCTAAAGAAAGGATTTTCCACAAAATATGTCTGTGACACCATCATTCTCTCTTTATGGACTGCATATGTGTAACTTCAGCAGACTGAAGTCAGGCAGACTCACTCAGGCAGAGGCAAAACAGCTCCTGGAGGGGTTTATAGGAGATGGGCTGGGTGTGCTCTGTGGGGACAGCAGTGGGAGCTGCTCTGAGGTGCAGTCATGTGGAGACACCCGGGTTAACCCCATGGCACTACAGCAGACATCCCAGGGGCAGCGGGCAGAGGGCTGGCTCAGCATGATTCCCTCCCATCTGCCAAGGAGGAGAGCTGGCACGGTGTCCTGTGAGGCTGCCCGGGCTCAGGGCCCTCCCTGTGCAGCACCATCCTGAGGGGATTCAGGCTGGGGGGACACTTGGGCTCTCCTTGGGCAGGATGAGCTGGCACGGGGTCCTGTGAGGCTGCCCTGGCTCAGGGCCCTCCCTGTGCAGCACCATCCTGAGGGGTTCAGGCTGGGGGGACACTTTGGCTCTCCTTGAGCAGGATGAGCTGGGTTCTGTGGTGCAGGGCCTGCTGGTGACCAGACTGTTCTGTTCCCTGGCTAAAGCTGTCCAGGAGCTGCCCAGGGCAGGGGAATCTCCCTCCCCACACTGACAAGTGCTCTCTGTGCCTGGCACGGGGATCTCCTGTGAGCCTCCCCTGCTCACTGCTGCTGTCTGGGTGTTGAGCATGGAGACTAAGCCACTGTAAGCCAGCTTTGAATTATTAATCCTTTTCTATCCTCTTTCCCTTCTCAGCCAATATTGTTTCTTGGCTTCCCTGCCAGAGCCTGAGGCTCTGCTGCCCCTTGCCAGCTCCAGGTTCTGCCCTTTGCACTCCCTCTGCTCCCCTCCCTCCAGTTCTGCTTGGTCTTGCACAACTTTCCCTCTGACCATTAGGAACCCATCCCTTCTCCTTTCTGGCACAAGGCAAGGAAGTTTCTTTTCATTCCCTCCTCTCATCAGCCCTGTCAGAAAACTCAGCCCCTCCTGAGCCTGGGCTGGTGCAGAACCAGCATCCTCTGGTTTTCCTCCCACCCTGGGCACGGCTCGTGCAAGTGAAAGGTGCTCAAACACAGAGGGCAATAATTTGACAAAAGGTTCCCTCTAAAGGGTGATTCAGCAAGATGGGAAGGCCAGAGTTGCTTTTACAGGTTTGATTTTCAGGATGTGCACCATTTCTGATGGGGCAGAATCCCCCCAAAAGCTTCAGTGCCATTTAAATGAAGTAGCAGATGAAGGGTCACTCCTCTGACTCAAAAGCTGATGGAAAGCACAATGATAAATGGACATTTTGTGCACCCCAGTATGGGTACAGTAAGGATATTTCATTTAGACTGGAAGAAAACACCAGATAGTCCATGAGCTAAACTGTGATTTCTTGAATGTTCTTTTCTACAGGAGAGTGGGTTTATGACTTAATTAATTTCATGAAGGGCAATGATAATTGAGACCTCTTTGTATGTTTTATAGTGTGAATACTAATGTAATTAAATGCTTAAAATTAAGACTAGATAGAAACTTGATCTGTCAGTAGGAACTCTGTAAAGACAAATTGCAGTGCACACAGCCACTGTAAGAATCTGTGATTTATTTATACAGCCATTTATAATGCACTAAATAGCAGCATGCCAATTATTAGGGAAACAAATTGGGCTTATATTAGCATGTCTGAGGTGATCATTGATCCCAAGTAGCATTATTTGAAGACCAGTAGAGAGAATAATGAGGGAATAACACTCTGCCCTGGGGCTGTTCGATGCATTTCAAAATGGAAAGTGAGACTGGCATATTTTGGGTTTTATTGATTTTATCAAGAAACAAACAGAAAAGCTGCGTTGCTTTTCATCAGTAAGATTTTCTTGTTCCTGTCACAAGCAAATAGCTTCTTTCATCACTGCCAACAACAGGAATGTCTCTTGGAGGGGCAGGGAGCAGAGAGGGGAAAGGAAAATCCTTCTTGTTCTGAAATGTCTTTCACTCCTTTCAAAGATGGAGATGGACTTCAGTGGAAATTGTTCTTCAAAAACTAAAGAAATGTACTGAGGAATATTGATCATTGAAAAAACACAGATTCTTTTCAGGCTTTGTTTTTAATTATTATTTTTGTTCAAAATCCCTGAAATAGTAGGGAAAGGCTCGCTGCTTCTGAATTTTATTTACTTTTTTGATGCTAAGAACTGATTCTGATACTTACTTTGATAAGTAAAGTTCACAGTTACTTCTGTTTCTGGGATAATGTTGGAATAAATATGGTGTTTTGAAAGATCTTGAATTATACCCTGTATAATAAAAAGGAGGAATATGTGCATCAAAATCTGATTTTGATGGAAATATTAAACTGTACACTAAACAGGTGGGGCTGTGGTGGCCCCCCCTTCTTTTTCAAGTTTTGGTTAAAATTTCAATATTGGAAACTCAATAGCAAAGAACCAAAACTAGAGTTCATTTTATTTCTGATGAAATGAACTTCAGAATTCAACAGGGATATTCTTGAATGCAGTCAGGCAAGGTATCATGAGTGAGACACCTGCAGAATATGTCCAATAATAGGAAAGTGTCACAGCTGTCTGAAGGAAGTGATGAAGCAGCTGCAGCTCTCCCACTGAAGGGAAGAGAAGCAGCCAGAAATGCTGAGGAAAAAGTTAAGGACATATAATAGAATTTTTTAAATTGCTGGTCTTTTCCTTGTGAGCTAAAATGCTCCTAACTAGTAATGAAATGGGCACATTTGCATTTGAGTTTTGAGGGGAGGCCTCAAAATGGAATTTAGCAGCTTGTGATGTCAACCACAGCTTATCACAAAGGAGCCCAAATAATGAGCACATGAGCCAGGCCAGGGCACAGCAGCTCTGTGATGGTGTTCACAGGGGTCTCAGGTGAGGGAAGAGATGAGGATCTGACTCCATGTTTCAGAAGGCTGATTTATTATTTTATGATATATATTGCATTAAAACTATACTAAAGGAAGGAAAGATTTCATTTCAGAAGGCTAGTTAAGCTAAAATAGAAAGGAATGAATAATAAAGGTTTGTAGCTCAGACAGAGTCCGAGCCAGCTGACTGTGATTGGCCATTAATTAGAAACAACCACATGAGACCAATCACAGATGCACCTGTTGCATTCCACAGCAGCAGATAATCATTGTTTACATTTTGTTCCTGAGGCCTCTCAGCTTCTCAGGAGGAAAAATCCTAAGGAAAGGATTTTCCTGAAAAGAAGTCTGCAACACAGCTCCTGGAGCACCAGCTGCACCTCAGAGATTGGCCAGAGAGCTGGCAATGATCAATGCAGGTCAATGCCATCCATTATCAATACCTGGGGGGGAGAGCACCACTGGGGTGTTCCAGAGGCCTGTGCAGCCTCCCAGCTCTGGGGTGTGAGCAGAAATCCACAGAAATCCAACCAAGAAATCAGATTGTGGTGATCAGGGGGTTAGGGCAGAATTGTTGTTCCTGGTTTACAGTAAAAATCCACCTGTGAGATGTCATCCCCAAAGTCAGCCCCAGTCACTCAGAGCCTGGCCAGCTCCTGCAGGGCCTCACATCCCTCTGGAGACTGGGTGACGATTGCTCACATTGTCCTCAGTGCTTTGCTCCATGAAGAGCCTCCAACACTGGAACAAGAAGCTGCTGAAGCCCTTCCCAGGGAGCTGTGCTTAACTGGATTTTATCTGCTGACAGTTCCCTGCCCCTCTTGTGGCCTCAGCGAGGACTCTCCTGAACAAGTCACGATTGATGTGACTTCATGGACAAGAAAGAAGGGAAGAGACAGTCTGTGGCAGACTATATTTTTTGAAATAATTATCATGATTATTTTTTAAATAATGATCATTCTAGTCGAGTTTGCCCTGACACGTTTTTAATATTGGGAATATAAAACAAATTATAAATATTTATATTTATAACAATGTTTATCATAATAAACATAAATATTTTATTAATATAATATAATATAATATAATATAATATAATATAATATAATATAATATAATATAATATAATATAATATAATATAATATAATATAATATAATATAATATAATATAATATAATATAGATTATATACTATATTATAATATATTATATATAATTATATATATTTATATATAATATATAAATATATTATATATATATTATAATATATATAATATATTATATATGTTATATAATAATATATAAATATTATAATGAATATTGAAATACTTATTATAATAATATTTATATTTATTATAATAATATTTCTATATATAAATAAATGGGAATTAAAACACAAGGGGAATTTTCCTTTCCCCCTAATTTTCTCAGTACACCTGTGGCTGGGACATCAAAACTGTTTGCAGACTCCCACTTTCCTGCTGTGAAAGTTGTTAGCATGGGAGCAGAAATCCCATTTTGGGGTGCCTTTGTTTTTAAATAATTCTTTAATTGTGATTTGCCACGAACTGCTCATGGTTTTATCTGCTCCAGAGCAGCTGAGAGATGTGATAAATGCTACCTGTTAAACCCCACAGTGAGACACTGGAGCTGCAGGAGGCACAACTGCAGCGATGATGGGCTGTAATCAGAGGTGAAGGGAGATGGAGCACCACACAAATACCTCTGAGAAATTTGTTAAACAAACTCAAGCTCTTGTATAATTAGATGACAAGATTTATTTTAGACTATGAGGTATGAGTGTGACAGCACTATAATTTGTCTTAAATAATTTCTTCACACCCAACGAGACACGGTCTTCAGAGTTCAGTCCTTCTATGCATTTCTTAAAAATAAAACCCAACGCTTTTTACACCTAAATTGAGTATGGAAACGGAAATAAAGCTTGCTGAAAGGCAGGTTTGAAGTTTCCTTTCAAGATTAAAGAGATTACCTGATTTAGTGAAGTAATTACTCATGCTTTGCTATCTGATTTCCTCTAAAATAATCCTGTTGACAGCTCCTGCTTTATTTATTTCATTGTGAGGGGATGTGTGCGCACAGAGGGGCTGAGGCCTCTGGGGACAGGAAACCTCTGTTCTCCCTTGGCTCCCTGTGTAACCCATTGCTGTCCAGGGGAGACAGGGCAGGTGGCAGCTGAAGGGAAGGCACTCAGCCGTGCTCCAGGCTTCCCTTGCCATTCTCCCTGTTCTGAAGGGAGGGATGGAGCCTGCTGCTCTGTCTGGTCTCCTAAACTCTGCCATGCTGTCAATGGTATCTTCATCTTTGCCAAACCCCACTGAAATCCCTGCTTTCCCCATCAGTGCATTTCCTGCCCCTGTTGCCAGTTCCTGTGCAGGGATGTTTTGTGCAGCAGTGCCCAGCAGGCTGTGGCACCTGCCTGGAGCCAGCAGTGCCCGGGCTGTGCCCCCTGTGCCCATGGCAGGGTGAGGGGTCTGTGTCACACTGGGCAGGGCTGCCCTGGTCCTTTACATGCCCTGGGGACAGTGCTGGAACACACTCAGGCAGATGGGGCTTTGTTTCCATGGCTTTAAATTGCTTCCCACAAATATTTGTGCCAGGCTGCAGAGTGCTGGTGGCAAGGTGAGTCAGTGTGGCCCCAGCAAATGGCTTTAAAGACCAGAGGGAATATTTATGGTAACGTTCCTGCAGCCTAATTACAACATGTGCCTACATTATCCATGACATTTTGAGCTCTCCTGGTTTATTTTCTGTTGTTTCCAGGTCCTAATGCAAAAGCACTTGCTGGCAGCACAGAACTCCTGTTTTCAGGGATCCATCTGCCATTTGGAATTGTTTGATCAGACGCAGAGTCAAAGACCCTTCTTTGTGTGCCAGCTTTTTTCCCTCTGCAAGTTATGATGAGCTTTTCCTTTTCTCTTATCCTCTGAGTGCTTTCATTCTTGCCACAGGGTCTTTTAAAAACTCTGCATCCATCACTGACATGTCAGGAGGAATTGGAAACTCCGTTGAAAGGGAAGATAATCAGCCTTATGTTGCCTGCTTATGGTTTTGGTGTGTTTTATCCTAACTAGGCAGAGCTTTTCTGAAGCACTGGTGATCCCAAAGGAAATCAGCTGATTCTGTCTGGTGACAAAGCTGGGTAGCCTTCCTGACAAAATGAAGCATCCCTGCTCTGTGGCTGAGCTCTCTGGAGGTAACGCTCATCCTCGCAGAGCTGGGGCTGTTCTATATTCATGGAGCTTTGAATTCATTAACTGTGAATCTGTTGTCTTGTCAAGTCTCTCCTAAGAAATGTTAAAATTCAGCCAGATGTCTGGTGTTATCTTCCCCTTAAAAAAAGAATTCAGAGGGAATCTTTAATCTGTGAAGTTGATAGTCAGCGAAGCTCAGTCCCTTCCCATACCTGGCACTTCTTGTGCCTTTGAACAGAATTATCATGGTGGGGTCAAGGCATTCCACTCGACAAGTTTTTACTCATAAAATAGTTGGGAGGATGTCTGTCACAGTTTATTGGTTAAACTCATGACTACATGACAGATCTGCTAGTTCTGTGGGGCTGCTATTCTGTCACTCTTGATGGTGGAGTGATACAACTTCTGGTAGCAAGTTTTATGAGTGTTCTTAGCAGACCATCAAGACTCCAAAATTCTGACTTTGGTTGCTCTGGATAGAGGTGTGCATGAGTAGATCTTGCTGTTCCCTTTCTCAGAACTTACAGCTAAGGGATAAAATGGTGATAACATTTGCCAGAGGCTCTTCGTCCTCAGGCTGGTAGCCCAGGAGCCTGGGAGTGTGACTCCAGTTTTACATTAACAATCTCACAAGCTGAAGAGCCTTTTCTTCGTGTTTGTGGCAGTGAACCCAGCAGCTCTTGGAGCCCTCATGGAAGTTAGAAACATCAGATTTCTTCTCTTCACCAACGAGCCCCAAAGCCTTGGACTTGCCCAGTTTGCTGAGAGCTTGTTGCACCACTGTGTGTGTGAGGAGTCCCTTGCTCTGGGGACAATGTCCTCATCCTGCTCCTGTATCTCAAGGACAGTTGTCGCAGACATCTTTTATGAAAAATCCTTTCCTTAGGATTTCTCCTCCTGAGAAGCCGAGAGGCCTCAGGAACAAAATGTAAACAATGGTTATCTGCTGCTGTGGAATGCAACAGGTGCATCTGTGATTGACTCATGTGGCTGTTTCTAATTAATGGCCAATCACAGTCAGCTTGCTTGGACTCTCTGTCTGAAACACAAACCTTTGTGATAATTCCTTTTCTATTCTTAGCCAGCCTTCTGATGAAATTCTTTCTTGTATTCTTTTAGTATAGTGTTAATGTAATATATATCATAAAATAATAAATCAGCCTTCTGAAACATGGAGTCAGATCCTCGTCTCTTCCCTCATCCTCAGACCTCTGTGACCACTGCCACAGACAGCCACAGAGCCCCTGGAGTTCCCTGCCAGCATCTAAATGGGAAACAGCAAAGGAAGTTTTCTTGGTGTTCTAATATTTTTAGTGGGGCTTTTGTTGAACATTCCTTATCCAGAATCTGAGCAAAAAAATATGCATGATGTGAAATCTCAGCATTTCAAAATGCTGGCATTTCCTTTTGATAATAATCCTATTTGCATCTGGGTTCCAGCTGAAAGAGGGGAATTTAGGTGAGATGTTGGGAAGAAATTCTCCCTGGGGAGGGTGGGGAGGCCCTGGCAGAGGTTTCACATCCCTGGCAGTGCCCAAGGCCAGGTTGGACACTGGGGCTGGAGCAGCCTGGGACAGTGGGAGGTGATGTTAAAGCTCATCCAGGTGGAAATGGACGAGCTTTAACATCCCTCCAAGCCAAACCCTTCTGTGATTCCATGGTTGTGTCTGTGCCAGCATAACCAGCACTTCCCAGCTGCAGGCTGGAAACTCCTGCATTCCAGAGCTGCTGAAATCACATGGCTTCATCATGACACTTCAATTTTCTTGCAACAGAACCTTTGTCTGAGGGGCAATAGTGGTTAAATGACTAGGAAAGATTTCCTTAGGAAATCCTGCTCCTCCAGAGCCTTTTGAGATGTTAATCTTCAACCTGTTTCCTTATTTTGGACTCCAGGCAGACACTGTAAAAGCAGACTGGGATACCTCACTTCAAAAGACATTTTCAACACCAGTGGTTGCTTATTGATTCAGCTGTTCATAAATCATTTAGAGATCCTCCTGCTGAACACAGCTCTCAGACAGGATCCCTGATGTTACTAAACTCAGCTGTACAAGCCCTCCCAGGCAATCCACCCCAACAATGCCTTGTTTGATCCAGCGTCTGCTTTAGGGTTTTTTTTTAGCATGAAACCTTTATGTGTTTTCAACAGAGTTTAGGTAGAGAACACTAGATTTGTGTTTTGAAGTAAGTAAAGGTGGCATTTGGCTCTATTTTTACTGCAAACTACAAAACAAAATCAACCAGTGTTTAAAAGAGTGAGGTAGTTTGCCAAAAAACAACTAACACAAAAGCTGGGGAACTTGGGAAATGCAAGATATGCAACCTTAATTCAGACACCTGGGCTTCTGAATTATGAAATACAAGGGTGGGTGATGTGTAATCACAATGTCTATGTGCAGGGAAAAGCTGCTGCTTATCCTTAGTTCTGCCACTCCTGACTTCTGAATGCTTCAATTTGCAGCATTAGCAATTCCCTCTTCTTGAAGCATCTTATCAGTGATTCTCCACAAACTCCAAAGTTGTCTACATTTGGATAACATTTCCAGCTTCTCCCTAAATTAACTTATGTAAAACATCAAGCCACTGCTGTGAAGCAGAGGGTACCAGAGTCCCAATAAAATGGCCAAATTTGCCATGGTAAGAACAGTGTATTTTCCGCATAAACTACTCTCTAAAAAAAGCTGAATATTTCTTGCTGAAATTTAAGAGAAGCCTGGGGCAGACATCAGCCTGGAATGGAAAATGTCAGGCAGAGCAATTCAAGTGGAGCAAGGCAGGAGCAGGCGAGGCAGGGTGGCAGGAGAGGCTGGGCAGGGCTGGCTGCAGTCACAGTCACAGCCCTGTCCCTGCCCTGGAGTGGAGCTGCAGCCCAGGGAGGATCCAGCCCAGCCCTTGGCTGGTGCTTGTCAGGAGCCAGCACATCCCTCTGGCTGTCCTGAGCAGCCCAGACTCTGCCAGGGGGCTCAGAGACCCTGGCACAGAGCCCCAAATGCCCCTGTGGGTTGGATTATGACCCGTGGAAAAAGTTACCAACCTTAGATGAAGATCAGCAGGCCACAACAGTTTAGGTAGAATAATAGTGAAGTTATCACAGGGTGGAAAAGTCGATTTTGGGGTTTTGGGTATGGGGGTTCAGGAGACAAGATGGAGGAATCTGGGTGTGTCCAGCCTTTCTCCTTCTTCTTCTTGGCCTCCATCTCCTGCTGTGATGTTGGCACTTACAGACTGGTTTAGAGTAGAAGCTCACTGTCTAACACAGGTGATAGGTATTGGACAGTAATTGTGAACATTGCACACGTAGTTTTTAGTATAAAGCCATAACAGTGCCCTGGGGGCAGGCAGAGTGCCTGGAACTGTCCTGCTGGATGG